>NC_083424.1:54482624-54854383 GCF_020745735.1 Hemiscyllium ocellatum
GGGGAAGATGGAGGGGTGAGAGGGAGGGGAAGATGGAGGGGTGAGAGGGAGATGGAGGGGTGAGAGGGAGGGGAAGATGGAGGGGTGAGAGGGAGATGGAGGGGTGAGAGGGAGATGGAGGGGTGAGAGGGAGATGGAGGGGTGAGAGGGAGGGGAAGATGGAGGGGTGAGAGGGAGATGGAGGGGTGAGAGGGAGGGGAAGATGGAGGGGTGAGAGGGAGATGGAGGGGTGAGAGGGAGGGGAAGATGGAGGGGTGAGAGGGAGATGGAGGGGTGAGAGGGAGATGGAGGGGTGAGAGGGAGATGGAGGGGTGAGAGGGAGATGGAGGGGTGAGAGGGAGATGGAGGGGTGAGAGGGAGATGGAGGGGTGAGAGGGAGATGGAGGGGTGAGAGGGAGATGGAGGGGTGAGAGGGAGATGGAGGGGAAGATGGAGGAGGGAGAGGGAGATGGAGGGGAAGATGGAGGAGGGAGAGGGAGATGGAGGGGTGAGAGGGAGGGGAAGATGGAGGAGGGAGAGGGAGATGGAGGGGTGAGAGGGAGGGGAAGATGGAGGGGTGAGAGGGAGTTAGAGTGAGGAGCACGTCTAGTGCAATCTTACTTGCAGCGTGACATCCATATTCTGGGAGGTTGGAAATGCCAAGTTTCCAGCCTCTCCACATGAACATTTAATAATAGATATTTTTAATTTATCGGATGCAAGTTATGTTGAATGGAGAAGGTTTTTGAGTTTATTTCAGTTTAACAAGTTGAGCTGTTAAAGCATGAGATGGAGTAATGTTGTGACCACCTTGTAACACAGTGCACACTAGTAGCTGTGGTCCGTTCAGTGGAGTTAATGAGTACTATGAAAGAGAAAGTAAAATTAACAGGAAGATAAAGATGACAAGGGATGAGACCAGAAAGAAAAATTGTGACCATGTGGCAGGCCTCATAGTATACCAATTTGCTTTACTCTGTCCTTGGCTGGTTGTTTAATGATAACAGTATACTGCCTTATTATGAATCTCCTGACATTAACCATATCAACTATTGCCTCAGCACTTCTTGATGTCTGTGATTTTTCCTAGTTTCTCTGGGAATTTAATAGAGTCATTGATAAATGTGGAATCGCAGGTAACTGATTCTCAACTCCAGCAGCTTCTGGCTGTGCTGGGCTTAAAAAAATAATATTTCCAATCATCTTTCTCTTGAATCTTAGGTACCTCTGTGATGATGAACCTGCCAATAGTTCGCATGATGAGTCCCGATCCCAAACTTTGCTGCAGAAGCTTCATCGAGAGGCCAAGGCCAGACAGCAACAGCTGGAGGTTAAGAGAGGTCCCATGGATGAAGAGGGACAGAAGAACCAAGGGGAAGATGAGAACAGAGGAAGGAAGGACAAAAAGAGGAAAAGAGAAGCTGAGGAAGAGGCTACAATTTCAGAGAAAAGCAGAAAGAAAGCAAGGCACCTGTCAAATGAATCTGAAGACAGCAGCAAAATTGGGAGACATGTTGATTCCCAAGTGCTCAAACCAGAGCAGGGCAACGCAGGCTTGAGTGCTAAGCAGTTACATAACAAAAAAGTGAAGAGTATTAACACTGGAGTGGAGAGAAAACGCAAACATCAAGATCAAAGCACAAACGATACAGGTGCAGCTTTTGCCTCGAACTTTTGGCCAATGCATGGCATTTGTTTCCTGGATCTTGATCAACAAGGGGCTAGTGGGAATGACAAACGGGAATTTAATTTAGATAATTGTGAGGTGTTTTGGTCAGACAAACCAGGGCCAGACTTACACAGTTAATGGTAGCATCCTGGAGCATGTTGTTGGACAGAGGGACCTGGAGTGTAGATACACGGTTCCTTGAGATTGATGTCACAGGTAGACAGGGTGGTGAAGAAGGCATTTGGCATGCTTGCATTGTTCAGTCAGAGCATTGAGTACAAGAGTTGAGGTACTACGTTATGGCTGTACAATACATTGGTAAGGCCACATTTGGATACTACATACAATTTTGGTTGTCCTGCAATAGGAAGGATGTTAAGCTGGAAAGGGAGTTTAAAAAAAAGATTTACAGGAATGTTACTGATAATGGAGGATTTAAGATATGAGTGGTCATGGATGAATATTAAGCTGAGAATAATAAATTTGTTAGAATTTTTTTGAAAATTCGATCATTCGTGTGGATGAGGGAACTTCAGTAGTTTATGTGGATTTTAGCAAAGCTTTTGACAAGGTCCCACATGGGAGACTGAGAAGGTTGAAGCACATGGAAATGAGAGAAACTTGCTGAGATGGATCAGAAACTGGATTAGTTGTCAGACACAAAGGGTAGAGGTGGAAGGCTGTTCGAGTGACTGGAGGCTGGTGTCCAGCAGTGTACCACAAGGATTAGTTCTTGAACAGTTATTGTTTGTTAGATACACAAAAGATATAGATGAAAATGTGTGGGGAATGTTAAGCAAATTTGCATACAATACCAAGATTGGTAAAGTGACAGTGAAGGAGATGGTTGTAGATTGCAGGAAGATATATATGGATTGGTCCAATGGGCAGACCAGTGGCTGATGGTATTGAAGCCTGATAAGTGCAAAGTGATCCAATTTAGAACAAGAAACAAAATGAGGGCATAATTATTGAATGGCAGAACACTGGATAGCTTAAAGGAACAGACGGATCTTGGGGTAATTATTCACGGATCCCTGAAGTCGGCAGAGCACAGGAAAAGGATTGTTAAGAAGGCTTATGGGACACTTGCTTTCATCAGTGGTGACACAAAGTGTAAGAGCAAGGAGGTAATGTTGGAGTTGTACAGAGAGAGTTGGTCAGGCCACAGCTGGAGTACTGTGTGCACTTCTAGTCACCTCACTACAGGGAGAACGTGATAACACTAGAGGGGGTACATAGGTTGTCTGGGATGGAGAAATTGAGCTATAAGGAGAGGCTTGGATTGTTTTCTTTTGAGCAAAGAAGGTTGAGGGGGTCATGATTGAGGTCTGTAAGATTGAGGGGTACGGATAGGGTGAAAAGAGAGCAGCTGTTCCCCTTGGTTGAGGGGTCAATCACGAGAGGGCGTAGTGTTAGGGTAAGGTGCAGGAGATTCAGAGGAGATTTGGGAAAAACCTTTTTCACTCGGTGTGGTGGGAATCTGGAAAGCACTGCCTGGGAAGGTAGTGGATGCCGAAAAGCTTATAGCTTTTAAAAATATCTGGACGAGTACTTCAGATATCACAGTCAAGGATGTGGGACAAGTGCATGAAATTAGGATTAGCTCACCTTAAGTGGTAGCTATTGTCGGTGCAGACCCGATGGGCTGAAGGGCCTTTTCTGCACTGTACGAATCTGAGAGCTTGAATAAAGTCATAGAAATGTGCAGCATGGAAACAGGCCCTTCAGTCCACCTTGTCCATACCAACCAGATATTCTAAATTAATTTTGTCCCATTTGGCAGTATTTGGCCCACATCCCTCAACCCTTCCTATTCATGTACCCGTCCAGATGCCTTTTAAATGTTGTAGTTGTACCGGCCTCCATCACTTCCTCTGGCAGCTAGTTCCATGCACTCACCATCCTCTGTGTGGAAACATTGTCTCTCAGGTCCCTTTTATATCTTATCCCTTTCACCTTAAACCTTTGCCCTCTCGGTCTGGACTCCCCCTCCATGGAGAAAAGACCTTGGCTGGGACTTTGTTCCCTGGAGCGTAAGGGGCATGAATAAGGTGAACTGACAAGATTTTTCTCTCCAGTGTAGGGAGTCTATAACTAGAGGGGCATAGGTTTATAGGTGAGGGGGAAAGATTTAAAGGGGATCTGAAGGGCAACGTTTTCACCAAGAAGATGAAGCATACATGAAATGTACTGCCAAATTAGATTAGATTTGGCCCAACAAATTCACACCGACCCTCCAAATAGTAACCCACCCAGACCCATTTCCCTCTAACTAACGCGCCTAACACAATGGGACAATTTAACATGACCCATACACCTAACCTGCACATCTTTGGATTGTGGGAGGAAACTGGAGCACCCGGAGGAAACCCACACAGACACTGGGAGAATGTGCAAACTCCACACAGTCAGTCGCCTGAGGCTGGAATTGAACCCGGATCCCTGGTGCTGTGAGGCAGCAGTGCTAACCACTGAGTCACCATGCTGCCCCAAATTGGGGAGATGTTGAATGTGGAAGATTCAGTTTTGAGAAGAGGAAGGTATTTTCCTGGTGTATTGGTCAATATTCAAATATCAACTCGTAATTTCATCCTGTGCTGTGCATGGGATGTTAGCATAAAAAGTGCAATTATATTTTCAATCTAAAAGTCTGTGCAGTCTTAAAATTGACATTTGTTGTATGACACTTTGAATAGTTTTAGTATGATGAGGTGCTGGTGTCACTATTAATCAAACATTACTTTCTTGCCAAAACTACCTTAGAGACATTCAATGAAACTAATAATGATCAGGCGAGACCGAACGGAGATCTGGAAAAACCAGAGCAGACCGAAGCGAAGGAGAAAAGTGATCAGGATGAGAACCATACGTCAACTGATTCCAAATCCAGCCTGATCGTTCTTGGGGGGTTTCAGAAGAAAAAGATTCAGAAGGTTAGTATTCTTCAAAAACAAAACTAGGATCACTAGAAGACTGCTCGAGAGGGGATTTTGACAGTGTTAGCCTGGAGTTCAAAAGCTTTTTTTAAAATGAATTTAGGGAATGTTGGTGTCACTGATTCGGTTAACTTTTATTGCTTACCCTTAGTTATCCTCGAGAAGGTGATGGTGAGTTGCTTTCTTGAACTGCTGCAGTCTACATGCTGTAGCTAGACCCACAATACCGTTAAGGAGGGAGTTCTAAGATTTTGGCCCTGTGACAATGATGGAACAGTGATAATCATGTGATCAGGGTCGTGAAAGCTACTGTCATGAGGCTGGGATTGAAGCATGTCATTTGGTTTCTGTAAAGGGAGTTTTACTTCTATTTAACACATGCTATATCTGCCCAAACATTGGACAGGATAGTGTAGAGGCATGTATCTAATCCTGAGTTGTTTATTCCTATATGGAGTATGGGTGCCACTGGCAATGCTATCTATCTCTAGTTGGCCTTGATTTGAGCAGCTTGTCAGGTCGTCTCAGAGGGCAGTGAATAGTAAACTATGTTGCTGTGGGTTTGAAGTTACCAGGTAAGAATAGCAGACTTTGTACTGTAAAGGAAATCAGTGAACCAGTTGGCTTTTTAGGGCAATTGACAATGTTTATGTGTTTGCCTTTAGAAAAGCTTTTAATTCCAGATTTAATTGAATTCAAGTTTCACTGTTTGCTGCGGTGGGATTCAAATCCATGGGCCCTGAACATTAGTCTGACCCTCTGGATTATCCATTCACCTCAGGCTATTCAATATTTAGAATATTCTAATAACTGGACTTGGTGGGGCGAGAGAAGGTAGCATTCATCAGAATTCAGTCAATTCCCTCCCCATTCATCCCTATCCAGGAAGGTTCGCCATGCTAGCTTGTTCTGTCTTGAACTATTTGGCTGGGTTGTATAGAGGGAAATCAATGGCTCAAATCTCGTATCTTAACAATATGACAGACCTATTATATTGACCCATCAGGTGCTTAATGTTTATTGATGATACTAGAGACTGAACTTTCTTGAATTTGAGACAAATGGCTAAGACTGGGATATAGTAAATAATGACTCAGGTGGGAGTTATTTTATCTTTTTGCAGGTGCATCGAGTCTTGCCCCAGTGGCTTGCTAAGCCCATGCTGGTCAACAAGGACATTAAACAGAATCTAAACGCGATCGAAAATGTTCCAGGAATCCATGAGAAACTGCTTCAGAAACTTCGAACCAATGGTATCCATTCCTTCTTCCCAGGTATGTGCTCACCACACTTTAAGAAAGCTATCAAGGACTTATTGAAAGTGGAGAGAAGATTACAGAATTGGAGAATTTCCATTATGTGGGTGAATAAGGAACCAGAGATTATCATGTCTGGATTAGTGAAGGTTAAGGGGACATTTGATATTTATAATAATGAGTGCATAAGGATAAACTATTTCCACTCACAGGAGAACCTGGATTTAAGATAACTTGCAAAAGAGCCAATGTGAGTTTATGATTTAGAATGCACTACTTGAAAAAGTGGAGGTGGAGGACCTATGCGGTATGAAGTTGCAAGTGGGAAACTATGGAGCACACTGGAATCTGGGTCGTACCTGACTGTTGATTCTCATTTTTTGCTGCTTGGGCATTGAGTATCATCCGGGAATGGTACAGGAAGAGATTAGTAAATCTCAAAGAATAGTGGCAAAAATGGAAATCTTTCTGCTTGGTGCCTTAGTTACACCACCAGCATTATGCCAATGTGGAATTAGTGATGAACAGATATCTAACTTGCATAATTTTTTTCTGAATAAATGTACTGCTTGTTACAATTTTTTTGTTCACTCATTGGATGAGCATCCCCTTTTAACGTCCCTTCTATGAATAGTTAAAAAGGGAGTTCACTGTTCCTATGGGTCTGGAGTCACATGGCAAAAGTGAGGAGTGATTCCTGACGAAGGGCTTTTGCCCAAAACGTCAATTTTCCTGCTCCTCTGGATGCTGCCTAACCCAGTGTGCTTTTCCAGCACCACTAATCTAGTCTGGAGTCACATGTCAGCCAGGCTTGGTAAGGAAGACAGGTTGCCTTCCCTGATGGTCATTACTGAGCCAGTGGGTTGCCATTGCTTTTCTTTCAATTTCAGGTCTGTTTGAATTCAAAATTCACCATGTGCCATGATGGATTCAAACTCTTGTCCCAAAACCATTCATCTGGGGCTCTGGATTACTAGCCCAGTGACACTGCAATGACATCACCACCTCCAGATTAAAATGGTGGCATTTGTTGCCCATCCCTAATCACCCTTTGACCTTTTGTTCTGGAGTTGCACATAGGTAGCATTGGGCAAGGATTACTTTCAGATTACTGGCAGATTACTTTCCCTAAAGGATATTAGCGAACTGCTTGGGTTTTTACATCAGTCGACGATGGTTTCACGGTCACTGCTGCTGAGATTAGCTTTCACTCCAGATCTGATTTTGATAAACTCAATGAATCAAAACTCCATCAGCTGCCATGACATCCAAGGTATTAATCTGTGCATCTGGATTACTAGTGTAGTGACATTAACACTACACCACTGTCTTATGCCTTCGGTTGTGATTTTTAGTTTATGCTAAATTAGCTAATGTCATTTAAGTCAATACAGTTACTTTTGGTGCCCTTAGTCTATCCATGGTGGGGGGAAGGAATTGAAGCAACCTGACCTGGTTGTGATGCACTCCATAGTTGAGCCTAACGTATTGAATGACCAACCTATTTTTTGGTGTTGCATCCATCATTTATGGTGCCAGTATTTTTCACAGCATCCCAGGATTATTTTGGTGCAGGAGGCTGATCAGCCCATTGTGTATGTACTAGCTGTCTTAGTGGCACATTGCTTCTCTTTAAATAACTATCTAATGCCTTCCTGAATGTCTCAGTTTAAAATATCTCCACCCCACTGCCTGGCAGTGCATTGTAAACCCAGATTATTCACTGTCTTTCTCACCTCACATGTACTTTTTTTTACAAATGCTTTAAAACTGCAGCATGGTTCTTGGTCCATTTATGAGCAGGAATGGTTTCTCCCTATCCACTCTGGCCAGACCCTTGTAAACTTCTATTAAATCTCCTCTTAGCCTTTTCATCTCCAAGGAAAATAATCCCAACTTCTCCAATCTTTCGTCACAACTGAAGTTTGTCATTCTTGGAACTGTTCTGTTAAACCTTTTCTGCACTTTCTCCAATGCATTCACATCCTTTCTAATGTGTGACACCTAGAACTATACACAATACTCCAGCTATGTCCTGTTTAAATTCAGCGTAATCTTTTAGCTCTTGTTCTCCGTGCCCTTACTTATGAAGCCAGAATACTCAGAGTAGTAGGGGGTATGGAATGCACAGTCTGCAACAGTAGTAGACTCGTCAACTTTAAGGGCATTTAAATGGTAATTGGATAAACATGGACGAAAATGGAATAGTGTAGGATAGATGGGCTTCAAATTGTTTCCACAGGTTGGCACAATATTGAGGGCCGAAAGGCCTGTACTGCATTGTAATGTTCATGTTTTAATACTATCTGCTTTATTACCTGTCTAGTAACCTCTAAAGGCTTATGCACAGGTGTCTCAGCTCCTGCACACCCTTTCGAATGTTATACTGTATTTAATGTTGTCTCTCTTTGTACCCAAAGTGTGTCACCTAATATTTCTCTGTATTGAACTTCATCTGCCACTGCATAATGTGTCAATGTGTTTTTGAAGTTCTACATTGTCACAGTTTACAATTCTTCTCAGCTTCGTACCCCTGTCATAGAGTCATAGCGATGTACAGCACGGAAGGAGACTCTTTGGTCCAACTCGCCCATGCCAACCACTTATCCCAACCCAATCTAGTCCCACCTGCTAACACCTCTTCTCTGTCCTATATACTTGCAATTCTACTTTCAAGGAACTATGAACCTGCAATCCAAGGTCTCTTTGTTCAGCAAAGGACCTTACCATTAAGTGTATAAGTCCTGCTGAGATTTGCTTTCCCAAAATGCAGCACCTCGCATTTATCTAAATTAAACTCCATTTGCCACTTCTTAGTCCATTGGTCCACCTGATCAAGATCCTATTGTAATCTGAGGTAGCCCTCTTTGCTCTTCACTACACCTCCAATTTTGGTGATCCTTGTGGCCTCCACTGCTGTGTATTCCACTAACGTCCTCCTGTCCCTAGTTGTAAGCTGATATATATCTATGCTAATCCTTTCCCAATAACACATCGATTGAAGTGTGTGTTCCATCTTTTATATCCTCAATAACACGGATTCATATTTTCTTTTTTGATCTTCCTTTGAGTCCTAAGTTGCTCCTAATTGTAAGGATGACTACTGTTTCCCACATTTTAATAATCCTCTGAGATTTCTGCACTCCTCCAATTGAAACCCCTCCTATATCCCTGATTTCAGTGTGCTGCTAATGCTAGCTGTGCTGTCAGGTGATGAAAGCCTATGAATTCTGGGACTGCCTCCTCTCTGAGAGGAGAATCCCTCTCCTCTTTGAAACTTCGCATCATAATATTTTTCTTTATTTCTCTCTCTCTCACAGACAAATACACACGGTGTCTTTTTCTCTCTGCCTCTCTCTCTTTCTCACACACACATACACATACACTCTCTCGTTCACTCTGTCTCTCTCTCAAATACACACACGCACGCACTCTTTTTCTCTCTCTCTCTCTCTCTCTCTCTCTGTAATGGTTCTTAAGGGTTAGCTCTTGGACTGATGATCAAACATGCTGTCATTGTTTGTTCTTGTATCTTATTTTGGGATGTTTTATTATGTTAAAGTGCTGTATAAATGCAGATTATTGTTGACACCTGATTGGGTTAAATGAGATCTGTTTAGAGAGTTTTCAGATGTCTGTTGATGTCTCCTACAGTTTTTGGCTGGTACATGCACTTTAACCTGTGACCAGCCATAACGAGTGTGGTTATGAATGTATGAAGCTTACTGACTGACATTGTGGAGGATCAGCATCAATACATCACACTAACATCTCCCTGAGTGTCCTGTTGTTAATCTATGTTTTGTTCTGTTTCTCCCCAGTTCAAACAGAGGTAATCCCCATCCTCCTGGAGAGCACAAAGCATGGACTGTGGCTGGGCAGAGGGGGCTACAGGCCGAGAGACATTTGTGTATCCGCACCCACTGGCAGTGGCAAGACCCTGGCATTCGTTATCCCCATTGTTCAGGTGAATCTGATATCTGACTGTTTTTCATGCTTTTAACATTGAGAAATATATATTAATTACATACTTTTAAAAGGACATGGCTATTTTCCCTCTGTTTGAACTTGGTTGATTGAAGCATGCATTTGCAACAGTTTAAAGTGACCACTCTGACCCTCCATTACTCTAGGTTTCCTGTAAGATGATGCTTTGCAGTAAACTATTGTAGGTGAAGTGGCTGCATCAATGATGTAAGAACTCTATTCTCATCCAGAAAGCCAATTGGTGAAGGATGATACCAGAGACAATCTTGACTTTTTCTGTAAAGAAACATAAGACTAAAACATATCTGTACCATACCATAAATTCCAAATAATGTCCTCCCCCTGCATGTGGATGCTCTTTCAGGTTCAATATTGAATTCAACAATTTGAGATACAATCTTTGCCCTAATTTTGTTTCATCTTCTCTGCATATTTCAGTCTTGGTCTTGTTTATTTTCTTTTGAAATTTGAATGATACCTGTTTGCTACATACCTCCTCTGGAGAGATCTCTTATTTCTTCACTTTTGTTATTGTCACCGCCCATGGCTCTACACGCCTGACCTTTCTGTCATTTAGTGTCTCCTGTGTTCTGCCCCTGTCACAGATCTTCCCCTTTGCTCTTTTATCACAACCATTTCAGCTTCTTTAAAACTGCAGCATTTGTAATTTTTCCTAGCTTGGATGAACAGTCTTCAAGCTCTGTACCTCTCTCAATACAAATGCTGCCTGTCCTGCTGAGCCTTTCAGCATTTTCTGTACTCTTCTTTGTTCCTGCCACCAAGGGATGGACAGCAGTAAAGTTTTTGTCCATTTAAAGGTCAATTTGTCACCAATAGATCTCAAAAACTAATGGATATATTTCTATGTAATTTGATACACTGAAAGGGTGTAGCCCAAGGAAGAATTGATTAGTTTTTGCCAACGGTGCAGATTCACACCCTGGAGTTTTAAAAACATCATTTGTTTATATTGGGAGGTTCCGTGAACCAACATTTAAAAAAAATGTTGCGGGTTGTTTGATTTGTGATGTAATTAAATTTGTCAAAGCTCTCAAAATATGAGCAATGTTTTCAGAGCAGGTATTTGCATATGGTTTGATCAGATGCTTCCTCAATAAGATGGAAGCTCTTTTTTTCAGCTTTATAATGACATCTCTTCAACCAAGCTGTGAAAAGCCTCAAGAGCTGTGTAATTATAATCACATCAAGTCAAGATGTGGAGATACCAGTTTTGGATTGAGGTGGATGAAGTCAGAAGTCACACGACACCAGTTTATAATCCAACAGGTTTATTTAAAATCACAGGTTTATAGAGTGCTGCTCCTTTGTCACCTGACTTCTGACATTGAGTTGATGGGGGAGATATGCATTCCACTGGGTGCTCTCTTCACTGGTACTTACGGAGTTTCTCTTGGCAGGCATTCCTTGGACCTCTCGGAAGATTAAGTTCACAGCATCCAGAACAGCACAATGTATCCATGGCCTATGAAAGGCTTTAAATCCACTCAATGTATATTTTTCCTGGAGTTTAGCAGACTGTGGTAGACTTTGTAATAAAAAGTACATCTGATTGCTGAGTCACAGGGTACATCGTCTTGATGTCACTGCCTGAGTCTGTCTTGCTGACAGAAAGATTGTGTGCTCTCTATTTGAAGGCATGGCTGAGTAGTTCAGTTAGAAATGCCTTTGAGCCAAACGCTGTGCGATCAAACCCCATTGCAGAGAGCTGAGCACATAATTCAGGCTGCTGTGCTGAGGGAGTTAATCAAGACTCTGCCTATCAGCTCAGGTGGATGCAGAAGATCCTGTAGCACTACTATATTTCAAAAAAGAGCAAAAGAATTCTCCTGTGTCTTGGCTAATACTTAAATATTATTAAAAACAGGAAGCATGCTGCTATTAGATTGCTGTCTGAGAGGACCAAAAGAACGTGAATTGACTGCCATATTTTTCATATTTCGATAGTGACTATACTTCAGATGTACCCCATTTGGTTTGGTATGACCCGAAATCTTGGGAGCTGTTAGATTAATGTAGGCTTTTTATTGTTGCTTATTTCTCCTGTGCATCCTGAGTAAATCCAGGTTTCATTTGCAGGCGCTGATGGGCCGTGTGGTATGCAGAGTTCGAGCCCTGGCTGTGCTCCCAACCAAGGAACTGGCTCAGCAGGTAAAGGGAAGGAGTTACCTCCATCAGGTTCTGGCTGGTTTTTGACTCTTATTGGTTTATTGGGGATGGTGAGGTGCATGATGGTGGAGTGACAGGTGATATCCTGATAATCCATACAACTGACTGTGCAGCCTTCTGGTTTGTGTTCTCCAGCTCAGCCTCGTCACTGGAAAGAGCTGAGGAGAGATCAGTTGAGAAGGAGATGTAACTCTGTTCACTCTTGAATGCCACTGAACTCGGAGACCTAAAAGTCATCAGTGACTCAGAAACTTGTCACTGATCAAAATACATTTTTTTAAGAAAAGGTTTTTGTAATGTGTGCAGGACTTCGCTTTCAATTTAAATTCAAAAATGCTTTTCTTGAAAATATTTATATTTTCCATTCCAAGTGACCTTTGCTTAAATCTATGATGAGGTAGTGTTAAGAAACCCAAGTCCTGTCTACATACAGTACTGTTTACAACTTCTGTCCGGTCTACTCTGTGAACATACCACTAGGAAGCGTACATGAGCAGCCTATTTTGATCTATGTACTCTGTGAACTCAAACATCAGGAGACACTGATTGAGAGACACTGACACAAATGTGCACATCTTTGGAGAAACAGTGTCTTTTCTAAATCAGAGAATTGATTTTGGCTGTTCAAAGTAAAACCTTGGCATGCCCGAAGTGGCAAGCATGTCTGTGCAGACCATATGGCTCTACTGGACAGCTGTGCTCTTTGTTCCCTATCTCATCCCATCCTCACTTGCAGTTCATACTGCTTCAGTGTTGAAAACTCCTTCAAGAGACAGATCATTTTCTAACGATTAAACAGATCAAAGGCTAATGAACCATTGTGGTACATTGACCAAAAGATTTAAATAATTTAGAGAATCCATAACACCTCACGTAAATGATTATTATTTTTCTCAGGTATGTAAGGTGTTCAAAAGGTATACTGAAGGCCTGGGTCTGAAAGTAGTGATTGTTGCTGGACAGAAACAATTTGCTGTGGAGCAGGCCTCTCTTATTGAGCATACGTAAGTAATTCTAATTTTGTTTGTTTTTAGTTAACACATTTGAATGCTTGAATGGACTTCGCGATTGTGAGCAGAGCAACCGATCCGTGCCTTTGGAATTTCACTACATCTATTCAGTTCTGAAGTTAGAAATTCTGTTCTCTCCTTGAACTCATTCTTTATCTCAAACAACTCAGGCTACCCAACTGAAGGACCATCAGTCCCAGTGAGATTATGGACTCTGAGACAATAATGTAGCCATAGAATGTAGAATGAATTTTTAAGGCTGTAAAATCTTTAAATGTTTGTTTTTGTTCTATACTGGGCATCAGTTAGTTGTTGGTGCTGTCAGGCCAGTTTGTTGCTACGACCACAAACTGTAAAAAAAGTGGGTATTTACCAGCTGTTTGGTACCTACTGACCACTCCCACTCCATGCAACTCTGATATCTCTCAAAGTCTAAGGCATTAAAATGGAACCACCTTGGATAAAAGTTTGGGAAGCATTAGTCCAAAACTAAATCTCCCCACTGAAATTTCTAAGATCATTCGGCTCTTTCTTCTCCCCCCAGCAGAATGATTATCTGTGAAGTATTTAAAAATGAGGCCATTCCCACTTCACCAACTGAGCTTAGTACTTTCCTCCCAGGGGTTCTCGATTCACGTCAGAACTGCTGCAGAGTCCTGTGTGTGAGGAGCTAATCCAAGTCAGGCTGTTTTTAAACAGCATAGAGAAATTTAAATGGAGCATGAGACTTGTTGTTTGGACAGTCTCTTTTTCTCTTTCTCTCTCTGTCTCTCGCTCTGTCTGTCTGTCTGTCTGTCTTTCTCTCTCTCTATCCCCCTCCCCTTCCTCCTACCCATCTGCCTTGGTTTTGTCGTCTTTGGGCATGGTTGAATGGGCCAACGTTATCTGCCCTTCCCAGGCGGAAGAGGCAAGTGGACTAAGGAGAGATTCTAGTGGGACTTTGGAAGTAATGGTACAGTGCAGGAAGGCAAGCCATTTGCAGGAAATTATCACTCCACTGAAGAGCTAGAGCAGCAGGCTGGTAACATTACCTGATAGCAGTATAAACTATATTCTTGGCATAACCCCCTGTTTTTTGGCCAGTATGTAATTAGCTTTTAATTACATGTATAAGATCCTGTTTTTGACGGAAGTGCATTGATGGCCTTGACTGTAGATGCAGTTTTGTAATTGGTGAGCTGAGGTTCCTCAATGCCTGTGATCATTAGCCAGTTTTCCTGCTTTTGTCACCACAGGTTTACTGGCTATTGCAGCTTGGCAGACATCATTGTTGCAACTCCAGGACGTTTGGTTGACCACATTGCCAAAACAGATGGGTTCGATCTGCGGCATCTCCGATTCTTGGTAAGGCTTGACCTACCTCAGTCTAAAGATAATGGATAACTTCCTCTCTCCTGGCAGTTCAGCTGTACTCCAGGGCTTTACAATTAACAATGCCAATTGATTCACACATCCCAGTCACATTCCAGTAAGGTCCTCCAGGCAGCCACTGTGAGTGAGCCAAGGAAATATCACTTGGCTGGATGTTGAACTGTGGTAGGCATCTCAGTTGAGGTCCTTGACTTGTCTCAATTGAGTATTTGTCACTGGATAGTAGCAGTGGTTTTCCTGTTAAATGTCTCCCTCCCCTTTGCTAAAGAAGATAGATGTTTCAGATTTACTAACCTAAATGCTAATACACTGGCATGTGGTTGTTTTGCAGATAATCGATGAAGCAGATCGAATGATTGATAACATGCACCAGGATTGGCTGAACAAAGTAGAGAATGCAGTCTACCAAGTGAATGAATGTTCAGCTCCAGACAGTTTGTTCCAGAGGACAAAGCCAGGAGTTTGCACAGCTGCAAGGTAAGGGACTGAGTGTCCCTAGGGAACGGGATGGAGCCAGTGTTAGGGCTGCAACTACAAAGAGCAAAACACCATATCGGTGGCTGCATTAGAACTTTGTTTTATGTCAGGCATGATCATGTTTTGCAGCAGGGAGTACTGTCATACTGGTTGATTTGTAGTTGAGTTTGGTGGTAGGAAAAAAATCAGGAAAATTGCTTCAGAAATTATATTAGAAATCTGGAACACTTCTCCAAAAGACCCTGGACAATGGTATAATTGAATCTTTCAAAACTGAAATTGGGCGATTTTGTTTTCAGAACACAAGATGTTAAGAAATAGGAGTTGGAGTAGGCTATTTGAAGAAGGCATTTGCTAAGTTTGCCTTTATTGTTCAGTGCATTGAGTATGGGAGTTGCGGGGTCATGCCGCAGCTATACAGGACATTGGTTAATCCACTTTTGGAATACTGTGTTCAATTCTGGTCCACCTGCTATAGAGAGGATGTTATGAAACTTGAAAGGGTGCAGGAAAGATTTACAAGGATGTTGCCAGAGTTGGAGGGTTTGAGCTACAGGGAGAGGATGAATAGGCTGGGGCTATTTTCCCTGGAGGACCGAAGGCTGAGGGGTGACCTTATAGAGGCTGATAAAATCATGGGGGCATGGATAGGATGAATAGCCAAGTTTTTTTTCCCCCCAGGGTGGGGAAATCCAAAACTAGAGAGCACAGGTTTAGGGTGAGAGGGGAAAGAAATAAAAGGGACCTTTGGGGCATGGTGGTGCGTGTATGGAATGAGCTGACTAAGGAGGCAGTAAAGGGTGAGACAATTGCAACATTTAAGAGGCATCTGGATGGGTATATGAATAGGAAAGGTTTAGAGGGATATGGGCCAAATGTGGGCAAATGGGACTAGATTAATTTAGGATATGTGGTGGGCAAGGACGAGTTGGGCCAAAGGGTCATTTCCATGCTGTAAGATGCAGTACATCTCTATGACTGTATTTGGCCCTTCAGACCTTTTCTGCCATTCGAAAGTATCGTGGATGATCTTCTGCCTAGGCTGCACCTTCCCACACCACTCCCATATCCCTTAATTTCCTAAATACCTAAAATCTATCAACATCTGTTTAAATATACTCAATGGCTGATTGTCCATGGCTGTTTGAAATACAGAATACTAAAGATTCACAACAATCCTCATCTCAGTCCTGCTTGTCTCATCCTTATTCTGAGACCAAGAACTTCTGTTCTAGATTCTGCAGCGAAGGGAAATATTTTCTCAGCATCTATTCTGTCAGTCCATCAAAGCATTTTCTGTCTTTCAGTTAGAGCTCCTGTCTGGTTTATTCAATCTCTCTCCACAGGACAAACCCCTCATTCCAGGGACAAGTTGAATATTTGTTGCACTCCCTGAGGAATAAGTTTGTCCTTAAGCAGACCAAAACTCCACACAGTACTCCAGATGTGGCCTCACTGTTCCCTGTATATTTGTAAGATTTTCTTACTGTAAAACCCTTTAATTGCTCTTTGTAACAAAGCCATTCTAGTTGCTTGCTGTACCCACATGATTCATCTGCAAATACATTCAAGTCCCTCTGGCAATCTTTCCCCAGTCTTTCACCATTCAAAAATGTTTCCACTTATTTTTTTCCTGCCAAAGTGGGTAATTTCACATTTCTCAATAGGCAGGAACACAGGAAATGAAATACGGTAACCTGTCCATATCTCTTTGTAGCCTTTTTGCATCCTCCTCAGCACTTATTTTCCAATCTAACTTTCTATTGCCAGTAAATCTGGATGTATGTAATCTCTGCTCCCTCATATGTCATTTACATAGATTGTAAAACCCTGCTGGTTACAACCTGCCAACCTGAAAATGCCCCACTTATTACTATTGTTCTGTTTGCTATCCACTAACCAATCCTCAATTATCTGGAACCTCATGACTCCAAATTTAATGTGATAATCACTTCATTGACACCTAATTGAATGCTTTTTGTAAACCCAAATGTGCTGCTTTCACTGTTTATTGACTTCATTGATCTTACTAATTATCCCTTAAATGTCAAACACCAATTCCTTAGGGGCGGCACAGTGGTTAGCACTGCTGCCTCACAGCGCCTGAGACCCGGGTTCAATTCCCGACTCGGGCGACAGACTGTGTGGAGTTTGCACGTTCTCCCCGTGCCTGCGTGGGTTTCCTCCGGGTGCTCTGGTTTCCTCCCACAGTCCAAAGATGTGCGGGTCAGGTGAATTGGCCATGCTAAATTGCCCGTAGTGTTAGGTAAGGGGTAAATGTAGGGGTATGGGTGGGTTGCGCGTCGGCGGGTCGGTGTGGACTTGTTTCCACACTGTAAGTAATCTAATCTAATCTAAAGGGGCTCTTTCCTGCTGGCAGACTCTTCACAATATATATCAACAATTTGGATGTGAGGATTCCATGTAATATTTATAAGTTTCCAGAAAATTTGGTGGTGTGTGAAATTAAAAACTGCAATTGCTAGAGTAACTCAACAGGTCTGGCAGCATCTGTGGCAGGATAACGTTTTGGGTTCAGTGACCCTACTTCAGAACTAGGTGAGGTGTGAGTTGAAATCATGATGTAAAGATGCTTTGAGGGATTTCAAGAGGTTAATGAATAGGCAACAATTTGGCTCTGTGGAGAAATATGGGTCTGTCCACTTGCATCAGAAAAATAAAAAGAGGTTTTTAAAAAATGTTTAGAAGCTGTGAAATGTTGAACTTTAAAAGGACTTGGGAATCATTGATTCATAAAGCACGGAAACAGACCCTTCAGTTCAAGCAGTTCATGCCGGTATAACCCCAAACTAAACTAATTCCATTTGCCTGCACTTGGCCCATGTCCCTCCACACATTTCTTATTCATACACTTATCCAAATATCTTCGAAATGTTGGAACTGTACCCACATCCACCACTTCCTCTGGAAGTTCATTCCACAAACTAACCACACAATGTTTAAAACAAAAATTGCACCTCGTATTTTTAAATATTTCTCCTCTCAACTTAAAAGTATGCCCCCAGTCTTGAAATCCTCACCCTAAGGGAAAGACACCTGACAGTCACCTTATCTATAACCCTCATTATTTTATAAACCTCTATAAGGTCACTCTCAACCTGTCTCACTCTAGTGAAAGAGATCCCAGCCTATACAGCCTTTCCTTATTATTCAAACCCTCCATTCCCGGCAACATCCTGGTAAATCTTTTCTGAATCCTCTTCAGCTTAATAATAATATCCTTACTACAACAGGGAAAACAGAACTGGACACAGTACTCCAGTGTCCCATACAATCTCAACATAATGTCCCAACTCTTATACTCAAAAGGTCTGAAGAAGGTGTGTGTGCTAAACACTTTCTTCACCATCCTAGCTATATATGATGCATCTTCAATACATATGAATTATATACATTAACCCTAGGTGTCTGTTCTACAACACTGTCCACGGCCCTACTTTTAATTGCATAAAAGTGCCAGGAGTCACTGAAAGTTAGCATGCAGATAAAGCAAGCAATTAAAAGGTAAACTGCTATATTGGCCTTGATTAAAAGAGGATTTGAGTATAGGAGTAAGGGTGATTTGTGCTGCAATTATACATAATCTTGGTGAGTTCACATTTGGACTTCAGATATACCTGTCATAGAGGCTGTTTGTTCCTGTGTGTGGCCTCTGGGCTTCCTTGTTGGCTCAGTGTTTGTTTTGTTTTGAGAATCTAGTTTTTGGAAATACATAAAGTGTTACTGTAAGTTGTCAATTTATTCTTTTAGGTTGACTACAACATAAACAGAAGACGTTTTGGTCTATTAGAGCTGTACCTTCCACAGACTCTAATGTCTGTTATCAGGGGCACTGTTCTATTTACTTATATTGAGGAAAGAGTATACTCGAAAGTTTCTTCAACCTTGTCACTGGGAAATCTCTACCTAGCCACACCTAGTAACAATGTTTATCTTATTACTTTTGAATGAGTTGATTGGTACAGCATGTACTGTTATTGTTGAAAGTCCTTCTGATCGTCATAACTCTGAGTAGGGCCAGGGTTTTTAATAAACCTTCATTCCCTGCTGGAGGAAGATGAAGTTTTGGTTTAATATTTGATTCAAAAGAATCCCTCAGTACTTGGGTAGTGTCAGCGTGGATTAGCGCTAAGTATGAATTTGAACCCTTTGAGAGGTGGGAGTGCCATCACTGAGTTACGACCGATGCTGTAACGTTTTCATTCTTCAAATTATTTGTTTTATTTCGTTTTTAAAATTATTTGTTTTTTTTATTAGTAGATGGTTTGTAAACTTTCAAAGACTATTTCAGTATGGGTAATCTGGGATAGTCCTTCAAAATGACTTCTTCTGTAGTTCCCTAGGTTAAAAATAGATTTTTTGGATGGCTGTCAGATATACCAACTCAGAAAGCAAATCAACGGTTTGATCATTTGAATAGGTAATATTATTGCTTAATTCCCAGATAAGCTCTCTTTATATTCATGGTGACTCACGGTTCCTGTCACAGCAAATTTCAATTTATGTGTGCTATATTTTTGGGCACAGTTCATAAATGAAAAATTTACTTTGTAAACGAACTGGGCAAGTGTTAGTATCCGGTAATAGATTAGTTGCTGTGGTGTTCTCAGCTCACTTCACTTTTACAGGAGAATATTTTTCCTTTGTTCCCTGGTGGTTTGTAGCTATACTAGCCGGGCCAGCATTTGTTGCAAATCTCTAATGAGCCAAGTGGCTCACTAAGCCATTCAGGGGTTTAGAGTCAACCACATCGTATGTAGGCCCAACTGGAGAAGGTTAGTAGATTTGCTTCCCGAAAGGGTTAAGTAAGCCATATTATTTTTCACAGTAATCATGGTTACATTCCAGATTTATTAATTTAATTTAAATTTCAATAGCAGCCGTAGTGCAATTTAAACTCATAATCCCAGATCATTAACCTGGGCATTTAGATTAGTGACACAACCATGACATCACTGTCTGTGCATTTTCTGACTTGAATACCTATTGTCTAATTGTTGTCTCTTAATTTCATCACACATTAGCAATGTATATATATTCTTAATAACTGCAGACTACCTTCCACAGCCATTCCCGGCTGCAGATGCCCCTGCAGAAGCTGCTGTTTTCTGCCACCCTCACCCAGGACTCTGAGAAACTGCAGCAGTTGGCACTGCACCAACCTCAACTCTTCACCTCCAATTACACACCATTGGAGAGTGAGACCCATGTGACCCAGACTGAACTCCAAGGACCTGAGGACAGCATTGGAAAGAAGTACACCTTGCCCGAGGGCCTGACGGTGAGTATTGATTCAACCTAATTCCCGTGTCTTTTGATGTTGAAAGAAAGAACGCCTATCTGTATTGCTTATTTCATGCCCCAAGGTTGTTTACCACCAATGAAGTACTTGAGTGTAATCACTCCTGTAATGTAGAAAAAAGCAAGTGCTGAATTTGCACAGGTTACCTCCTGTAGACAGCAATAAGATAATTGGTTTGTTTTACTGTGTTGGTTATGGGATAAATATTGGGTGGGCCATGGGGAAAATACCCCTGCTCCTGTTCAAAACCGTGTTGCGGAATCTCTTGCATCCTCCTGAGAGTGGGGTTGGAGGGTACCTCGTTAAACATCTAATCCAAAAATGACACCTTCCATTAGTGCAGCACTCTCTCAGACGTCACTGGGTGTGACAGAATTGGACATAGACCTGAAACCACAACTTACTGAGTCAGAGACCAGAGATCTACCACTGAACCACACCTGACACAGAATCCGTTTGTAAGCGGGGGGGGAGTATCTTGCCGGTACTGTAGAAAAGTGACACTTTTGCTTGAAATGAGCCTCACTTGTTTGATGGGCAGAATGCAGCCTTGGGCTATTTCCAATTGCACTCTAAGAATGGAATCTTTTATCCTTTGAGCTTTATTAGGTGCATGAGAAAGTTTAAAGATGTACCACACCCAGTGAACAGCTCACTCTTCCACTGGCTCAGGGATTTCACTAAGTTTGAGTCATTGCTGGCAGAAGAGTTGAACAAAAAGTGAGTTAAACAGAGGCTGATTGAGAGAGAAGCTGAGGTTCTTATGCTACAGCTCGCTGTACACAATACCAAGGTGAATAACATGCTGAAGCACCTACTGTGAAGGGGAATAAGACCAACTGCTCACAGGGTACCACTTAACCCAATTCTGTGATTTGGGGGTCCATTCAGATCTGATTGGAACTGTTTAATTTCAGGTTATTTCTTATACATTGGGAGAGGGTTACCACACACATGATTCCTTGACTTCAGGAAAAAATAAATTATCTTTCCCCTAATATCTCTCTGAATCAAACCCAAATTGATGACTCACTGCACTGATTCCAACCACTCTACCAGCATACGTCTCGTATTTAGTTAGAGATGTCTCTCAATGTCCTTTGCTGTACAGCAAAACAATTAACTGCATTTCTATAATACTTGTAGTGCAGAAAGATGTTCCATATTGCACCATGAATGTGTACTTGAATATGAAAATGATGCCAGAGTGATAAAGAGAGATACTAGAAGGGAGCGACCAAAGTTCTGTCAAGTTGGTATTGTTTGTGTGTCTTAACAGTGGAGAGGGAGTTGGAGAAGTTGAGGGAGAAAATTTCAGAGTAGGCGATTGGGGAGCTCAACAACTGAGAGACAAAGAGTTCGGGGGGGGTTTGGGGAAGGGTGAGGGCAGATTGCCTAACCCTAGCCTCCAACAATCTTTAGTATGCATGAGATTATCTGAGGGGTGCTCAAACCTCCAGTTACTTTTCTCCATATTCACAGGCAGTTCCTTGGGTTTGAGAGTGACTTGCTTCCCTTCTGTTCTGAGATGGCTGGTGAGTCCTGTGCAACATTTGCAAATTCTGCCAGATGCAAGGCAGGAGGTTCTTGAAGGTTTGGATAGAAGGTCATGGAGATCCTATGACCTTCTGCCACAAACAGAAATGCTGTCATGGTTTGTTGTTCTTCCAAATTTATCTCCAATTCTTTCCTGTCAGGATCCCATAATCATTGCCCTTTATAGCTATAAAAGGTAGGCCAGTTGGGACTAAGATGAAGAATTTCCTCCTTCAGGTAATGAATCTTTGGAATTTTCTACCTAAGAAAATTATGGAAGCTCAATCACTGGGTATGTTCAAGACTGCGGTCAGTAGATTGAGATGGAGGATTGGCCAGGATCTGGCTGAAGAATGAAGCAGGTTCGAGGTGTGAATGGCCACCTCCTCTTGTTTCATTTCCTCTTATGGATGGGAGAGGAAATATGGCCCAGTGATAAGGTTCAGCAACATTTTAGAAAGTGCTCAGGTTGGGTTTCTGTGAATTATAATCCCCAGATGGTGAGTTATCTGGTAATAATTTGAGATTTTCCATTATGGGCCTTTTCTTGGCTTGCTTAACTAATGTTGGGAATCTTTGCTCTAAAGCCAATGTTGTTCCCTCTGCTACACTCAGTGATAGACTCAGTGATGAGCTGACATTCCCACAGCAGATATTTCAAACCTGTTTTTATTTGCAGTTTTCAAGATGTATAATTTTAAACTTTACCAAAAAAAGGTCTTTGTCTCTTACAGGAATTCATTGTCCCATGCAATCTTAGAAAGAAGCCTCTGATAATCCTCTACTTTGTCCTGAGAATGAAATTCAGTCGTATCTTGTGTTTCACCAACTCCAGAGATGCATCACACAGGTAACCGCTGTATTATTGGTCAAGTTAATCGTATCTTTGGTCTGTGTGACACTGAGTTGCCTATGTTTGCGCACAAAGGTTAGCTATCTGTGTTTACAATCAGTGGTCAGTGTCTCTATTTAGACACATTGGTCAGTGTCTCTCAGGTGTTTTGTTGTGTGTTGCAGGTTGTATCTTTTACTTTCTGCTTTTGGTGGTATAGCAGTGGCAGAATTTTCTTCCAGGCTTTCCCCCAATGAAAGACGAAAGACACTGAAAGAGTTTGAGAAAGGAAAACTCCAAATGTAAGTGTGTACTTGTGATCACATGGTTTCACAGCTTTGATTTGTCACTGTTTAGTTGGCATCTATGTATCTGTGTACTGATTGCTGTTATGGTAAGGGATTACAGGTATTTGAGACATCAAATTGCCTATATGTAATGCCTTTAAGCTAGAAAAATATTCTAAGGAGTTCAGAGAGACGTGCAGCAAGAAAACTAACAAAGGAGTGGGGTCAGGAATTTTGGGTTCAAACTTTAACTTTTGAGCATCTTAAAACTGGAGAGTGAGGTAGAGGAGTTTGGGGCAGGAATTCGACGGCATGTGTCCTACATCACAGAAAGAGTGGCTGCCAATGGCGAGGTGATAGTTATACAACTCCAGACCCAGGGGTGATGGAAACTGAATTTCAGTTATGTGGGATTAAAAATAAAGGGAGGGGTCAGGCTGTGAAGGGATTTAAATGCAAGGTTAAAACTGTTCAGTTTAGTCATTAAGATTCTGGAAGGCAATATAAATCAGTGAGTCTCTAGCAATGGTGAATAGGACTTGAAGGGAGTCAGGATGTGGGAAGGAGAGTGATGGGTAAGCTGAAGTTTTTCAGGAATAGGAGACTATCCTGACAGACTATCCGTAAGAGTCTTGGAATTATCTAGTCTGATACTCACAATGGTATTGATGGGATGGTAGCAGAGATGGGCAAGGTTACCATAATACATACCATAAAACATGAAATGTGACCATTCATAGAATCATTGAATCCCTGCAATGCGTATAGAGGGCATGTGGCCCATCAAATCTACACTGACCCTCTGAAGAGCATCCCATCCAGACTCAGCAACAAGATCTGAGCGATATTTGGGTGTGGGCTGACCAGTGATAAATAACATTCACACCAGATAAATGCCAGGCAATTATCGTCTCCAAGGAGAGACAATCTAACTCCTGTCCTTTGATAACCAATGGAGTTACTATCACTGAACTCCCCCACTAAAAACATCCTCGAGTTTACTATTGACCAGCAACTCAGCTAGACTTGTTACTGGCTACAAGAGCAGGTTAGAGGCTAGGAATATTATGGCCAGTAACTCACTCTTGACTCCCCAACACCTGCCCACCATCTACAATGTCGTGGAGGTGTTAGTGTTGGACTGGGGTGAACAAAGTCAGAAGTCACACGACGCCAGGTTATAGTCCTAGCAAGTTTTGAGAGCTCAATTTGAGGTTTTGGATGTAGGTTTCAATACCTTACTAGGTAACATTTTCAGTGGACCTCAGGCGAAGCAATGCTGAAAATTCTTGCTTTCTATTTATATGTTTGGTTTTCTTTGGGTTGGTGATGTTATTTCCTGTGGTGAAGTAATTTCCTGTTCCTTTTCTCAACGTGTGGTAGATGGGGTCTAACTTGATGTGTTGATAGAGTTCCGGTTGGAAAGCCATGCTTCTAGGAATTCTCGTGCATGTCTTTGTTTGGCTTGTCCCAGGATGGATGTATTGTCCCATCGAAGTGGTGTCCTTCCTCATCCGTATGTGAGGATCCTAGTGAGAGAGGGTCATGTCTTTTTGTGGCTAGTTTTCTGCCTGTTTGTCCAATGTAGTGTTTGTGTCAGTCCTTGCCCTTGCATAGTATTGTGTAAATGACATTAGTTTTGCTCATTGTCAGTATAGGGTCTTTCAAGTTCATTAGCTGCTGTTTTAGTGTATTGGTGGGTTTGTGGGCTACCATGATGCCAAGGGGTCTGAGTAGTATTACTCACAAATCTGGGGTTCACAGACAATGCACTAGGTGTTTCAAATGTTTAGAAGAAGTTTGAGTTCGTCCAAAACTGGACATTGGGCTAAGTGTGAGAGGTCAGAAGTTAGAGAGAGATCGAGAGTTGTGATGGTGAGAAAGAGCTATCCTTAGTATGTAGAAATTGATGCTATTTCTGTGTAAGACCATGGTATCACCACGTCAGAATGATGACTGGGTGGAGAGTGAGAAAAGATCCTTGGCAAACTCTCATGTAAGGTGGGAAATGAAGTTCATGTTGGAAATGCTTTACGTGTGATTTGAATTGGTCAAGAAAAAAGAGGCTTTGGAGGATGGTGTGAGTGATATTGTCAAAAGCTGCAGAAAGGATGAAGAGAAATAATGTACTGTGGTCAGTCATGGAGAATATTTTGTAACTTTAGTCAGGGATGTCAGAGATGTAGTTGTAATGGGGACCTGATTGGAGAGTTCCAAACAGGAGGGTATTGGAGAGATGGCCATGGAGCTGGGAAATCCACAGGCTTTGGAGAGAAACTGAAAGTTAGGCCTGAAGTGTTTAGAAGATTCACACTAGGTTTCTCTCCTCCCCCTAATGCTGGTGTGTAAATATCTGTGACTTTTTTTTTGCTTACTAGAGTTGTCTGACTATTAAAGAGACTAGTCTTTGATAGTGTGCCATGCTGATGTAATTATGGACTAGAATCCAACTTGTTATTATCGTCTCATTTGCAATACCTTCTCCCTCAGACTGATCAGCACAGATGCAAGTGCTAGAGGAATTGATGTTAAAGGTGTCACGTGTGTGGTTAACTATGATGCCCCACAGTTCATCAGGACATACATCCACAGGTAAGCAGTTGGTTCAGCTTATAACTGCACAGCCTTCTGTTCTTACCTTTTGAAAGGATGTTGATATTACACATTTCAGTGATGTATCAAATGACAGCATTTGGTATCCAGGAAGCCATTCAACCTGTTTTGTACCTGATCATTTTAATTTCTGTGTAAATGAAGTCCAAGCTGATAGATATGATGTATCATTTGTCAGTAGATTAGCCTAGTACTCTCAGAATCACATGGCAGCTGTTTGTATGATGTACCTTTCTATAATCTCCATTGATTTTTAATCAACAAACTGTAATACCACAGCACTGGTATACACAGTACTCCAAAGAATCTGTTCTGAAAGTTTTTAGCAGCCCATCCTTATCTCAGGATGTCACTAAGGGTAATGGTGGGACATATTGAAGTGTTGAATTTACACAGTCTATCCTTTCAGTTGATACCTGCGGAGAGCACCACAATTTGTTACTTGGTTAGGGACACATCTATCACATTTCTTTATTCTTTTTTGGAATGTTGATGTTACTGACAAAAGCCTAATTGCCCGTTGAACTGACTGTTTTGCTAAGCCACTCCCGAGGCCAGCTAAAAATCAAAAACGTTGCATTGGATCAAAGGCCACAAATAGATTAGGATGGCAGAACTCCTTCCCTAAAGAACACTTGCAGCAACCAGGCATGGTTTCAGTCACGGGAGTTTGAATCTGAAAAACAAAACTAGTTTCATTTATTGGATATAAATTCTACCAGCTGTTATGGGCATGAGCTTTGTCCTCTGAATACTAGCCCAGTGACAATAACTATGATACCATTAAGTCCCCCTCAATTTGGAGTCATTCGAAGGGGATGAATTCATAGCACCTGGCAGCACTAAAACCCCATATCTGAAGTGTATCCCAGTTCTCGATTAATGCTCCAAAACTGGTGTAACGTGAGATTTGAACTCCAGGAAGATCCAAAGATCCAGAGACAGGAATTCATTATTCGACTGGCATCAGATGATGACAAACATAGAGGAAAATTTAAGGTTAAACAAGAAGTATGTACAGTGAATGAAGCGTGTGGGTTGAGGAGTCCTTGTTCTGCACTTCTCTTCAGGCCACCTTCCCCCCAAAGGCAACCTTATTTTCTCCAAAGAAGGTCAATCTTATTGCTCCAACTGCCCTCCCTCACCATCACTCCCTGTTATTGGAGGTGCCAGCACAACTGCTCAAGCTCCTTGCCTCAGTGCCTGTCCACACCGTTGCCAGCGGTTCTATAACACTAAGGAATGACAGAAGTGTGCACCAGTATCAAAGTTTTTGTTATGTGAAAGGTAGCAGTATCTTGATCTGTAGAAGCACTGGTTCAGTACAGTGTGAACTGGCTCAGGCGAAAGGACAGACCACTGTCTATGTTCTCCAACTGATGCATCGTGTATGAATGCATCTTCGCATCAACCGGAAAATGGTTAGAGTGAGAGCGATTCCTGGCCAGCCATGTGATGGAAAGAAAAATGGACCCTCTATCACCCTATAGACTACAGCATGAATTTAAAAGTTCATGTTGCTACCTCCACACCTATTCAGAGAAAACTGTAGAATTAAACCAATGTCTTTGGATGAATTAATTGTGAGGTAAAGGGATTATTGAATAAAGAACATTGAGCAAATTGACTTTGGAACTTCTTTGCCTGTTTCTTTCTGTTCAGATGCTAGTACATGTTCTACCTGTGCTCTCTGTTTCTATTTGGTTGTAATTTCCTGTATTAACTTCCTGATTTTCAGAGTTGGTAGAACTGCTCGAGCTGGGAAAGCTGGGCTCGCATTCACACTCCTCCTAAAAATGCAGGTGAGTTCCTGGGAACCATGCCCACTATAACCTTCCTGTTTGACGAAGCCTTTTTCTGATTTAATCATAGATCATAGAATCCATACAGTGTAGAAACAGGCGATTTGGTCCAACGTCCACACCAATCCTCCAAAGAGTAACCCACCCAGACCCGTTTCCCCTATCCTATTAGTCTACATTTACTTCTGACTACTGTACCTAACCTACACATCCCTGAATGCTATGGGCAATTTAGCATGGCCAGTTCACCTAATCTGCACATCTTTGGATTGTGAGAGGAAACTGGAGCACCCGGAGGAAACCCACGCAGACACTGGGAGAATGTGCATACTCCACACAGACAGTCACCCGAGGGTGGAATTGAACCTGGATCCCTGGTACTGTGAGGAGGCAGCACTAACCACTGAGCCACTGTGCCACCCCCGATTAATTTGAATCTTTTCTTGGCTTTTACAGTTATCAGTTATTGAATTCAGCATTTGACAAGGGAGTACGATTGCACACAGACTTTATTCAAGCATATCTTTAGAATAATTTGAGCAGGTTGTTTTGGTGTGAGGAGAAGGCTTGGAGGAGCAGTGTCCCATTGAATGTTAACAGATAGAAGTCACCCACACCAGCTTCCAGTATATATGCTCATTGGGGAAAGTTTGCCAGACAGAGGCCAGACCAAGAAAAAAAAAATTCGGGTCAGAAGTAACATCATGAAAGAACTAGAAGCAGGTCCTTCCACATGTTTGGTTTGCCAACTCATGTTACGTGATATTGATCATGTTAAATCTTCAGCCCTGTGTCTCAGATTCCCACTTTTTGATCACATGATTCCATTGCACTTCTCCTGGTCTCTCTGAGAGGACTCTGCATGCTGTTCCCATGCAGCGAAGGCTGTGACAGCTTCCTGAAGACTTGGAATCCAGAAACACTGCATTTCTATCTAAACTGTTCCAGTACAGTCAAACACTGAAACTTACCCAAAACCATATGTACAATTCCTAGTTATGTCTTGTCCACAGATGGCAGGGCAAACCCAACATAGCCAATTATCATTCCTTCAATTATCAGAAAGTGATGGATGGAATCACTGACAAGACTATTAAACTATGCACAACAATAACATCCTCGCCTATACTCCGTTTGGCATCTGCTACTGCTGCTGAACTCCTGACATCATTGCATGGACAAAGGAGCTAAACTCAGCAGATGATGTGAGAGTGACTGCCTTTAACATCAAGGCAGCATTTGACCTAATCGTAGCAAAATATTGCTGATGCTGGAAATCTGAAATTTAAGCAGAAAATGCTGGATAAACTCAGGTCTGTCAGTACCTGTGGAGAGAGAAACTGAGTTATGTTTCAAGTTTGATATGGCTCCTTTTCAGAACTGAAAGATGTTGAAAAATGGTGGTGTTATGGTGCTGACAAAGGAGAAGGAAGTGCAAGTGGAACAGTTGCTCAGAGCAAAGGAAAGGGGTGCTAATGGTAGTATAGGAATGATAGAGATGTGAATTGGATCTTAATGATTGGTGTGAAAAAGGAGAAAATGGGTCAGGTCTGCTCTGAGTACAGCAGACAGGTTGGGTGGGATGAGGATGGAGGTATCATTAAAATGGAGGAAAGAGTTCTTTGTTTGAAGGCGTTGAACTCAATGTTGAGTTCTCAAGGCTGTAAAATGCTTGAGCGGAAATTAGGTATTGTTCCTCCAGCTAGGGTTGAGCTTTATTGGAACAGTGTAGCAGACCCAGGATAGAAATGTTAGCATGGGAGCAAGATGTTTTATTCAAATGGCAAGCAATGGGAAGGTCAGAGTCATCCTTAAGGACAGAGTGGATGTGTTCCACATGACAGTCACCCAGTCTGTATTAGATCTCGCCAATGTAAAGGGACTGCATAGTGACGAGTAAATTCGATTGAAAGAAGCACAAGTAAACCACAACTTTACCTGGAAGGAATGTTTGTGTCCTTGGACAATGAGGGAGGAGGAAGTGAAAGGGAAAATGTTACACCTTTTGTAATTGCTTGAAGATGTCTGGAGGGGATTGAGGAAGTGATGGAGTGGAACAGGATGTTAAGGAGGAAACCGTCCCTGGGGAATATGTGTGGGAGGGGAAGATATGTTGTGGTAGTATCCTGTTGGAGATGGTGGAAATGGCCGAAGATAGTCCTTTGAATGCGGAGAGTGGAAAGTGAGGGCTTTTCTTCTGGGAGATGGAGTGGGAAGGTGGGGAGAAGGAGCAAAGATAGAAGGATGGGTAATGGGTTGAACAGCTGTGTCAAAGATGTTAAGGGAGGAATTCTCAGTTGAGGAAAATGCAGGACATGTCAGGGTTACCCTGGTGGAAAGTAGCAGCATCGGACCAGATTCAACAGAGATTGAGAAACTGGGAGAATGAAATGGATTCCTCATAGGAAGTTGGGTGTGGAGAAGTTTGATCAAGGTAACTATAGGAATCAGTATGTTTGTGATGAAGATCGGTAGACTGTATCCCCAGAAATTAATACAGAGAAGTCAAGGAAGGGAAGAGTCAGAGATGGACCAGATGAGGGTGAGAGAAAGATGGAATTTGGAAGTAAATCATGTTAATTTTTCCAATTCCAGTAACAACAGAAAGCAGCACTAATGAAATTATCCGTATGACATTGGACCAGAAAGAGGTCATTCGGCCCATCAAGTCTGCTCCGTCATTCAATTAGATCATGGCTGATCTGACCAGCCTCATTTTCTGCCTTGACTCAGTTCATAAGATATTGAAGCAGAATTAGGCCATTCGGCTTATCAAATCTGCTCTGCCATTCAATCATGGCTGATAAACTCCTCATTTTCCTGCCCTCTCTCCATAATCCTTCAACCCATTATCAAGTAAAAATCTGTTTAACTCCTCCTCAAATTTACTCACTGCCCCAGCATCCATTGTACTTTGGGGTAGTGAATTCCACAGATTCACAATCTTTTGGAAGAAGTAGTTTCTCCTCAAGTCTGTTTTAAATTTGCTACACATTATCCTAAGACTATGACCTCTCAGCCTAGAATACCCCACAAGTGGAAGCATCCGCTCCACATCTATTTTATCCACATCTTGAATTCCTCGATTTGATCTCCTCTCATTCCTCTAAATTCCAAAGAGTATGGGCCTAAATTGTTCAATCTCTCTTCATGTGATAAGCCCCTCATCTCTGGGATCAATCTAGTGAACATCCTCTGAACTGTCTCCATTGCTAATACATCTTGCCTCTAATAAAGGGACCAAAATTGTGCACAATATTCCAGGTGCGGTCTTACTAATACCTTGTATAGTTGCAACAATACTTCCTTCCTTCCCTTCATATTCTATTCCCTTAGCTGTAAAAACCAACATTCCATTCAATTTCTTTATTTTCTGCTGTACCTGCATGCTAGTTTTCTGTGACTCATAAATGAATACACCTGGATCCCTTTGCACTGGAGCACCCTGAAGTCTCTCCCCACTAAGACAATAGATCACTTTCCCATTTTTTTGATCAAAATGCATTATCTCTCACTTATCCATGTTAAATTCCATCTGTCATATTTTGGCCTACGGTCCTAACCAATGTATATTCATTTGTAAGGTTCTCATTGCAATTTATTATGCTGTCTATTTTTTGTCATATGGCTATAGAGCTTTCTATCCCTGTATTCAAGTCATTATTGTCGATTGTAAGCTGGGGACCAAGGACCGAACCTTGTGGCACCTAACTAGTTACATCTTGCCATCCAGAAAAAAAACATTTATCTCCACTCTCTGTCTTCTGTCCATCAGCCTTTCTAATAAATTACCCTAATAACCAGGCTCATAATTACCCCTAATCCTATATGATCCAACCTTGTGAGTTAACCTTTTGTGTAGCACCTTATCAAACCCCTTTCAGAAGTCCAGATAAATTACATCTACAGCATTCCCATTATCTACTTTGTTTGTTACTTCTCTCAAGAACTCTTAGCAAATTTAGTCAACTGTGATTTATTCTTCATAAAGCCTTGCTGACTCTGATGGATAGCATTTGACTTTCCAAACGTCCTGATATTGCTTTCTTGATAATTGATTATAACACTTTCCCAACAACAGATGTTAAACCAAATGTTCTATAATTACCCACATTTTGCTTCCTTCCCTTTTTGAATAAGGGCATTATGTTAGCCATTTCCCAATCCACTGGAACCTTTCCTGTGTTCAGAGAATTTTGGAATATTGTAACCAATGGATCTACTATCTCTGCTGCAACTTAATTTAATACTCTAGGAAGTATGCCATCAGGCCCAGGGGACTTGTCTGATTCCAATCTCGGTAGTGCTAAGTACCTTTTCCTTCTCGATATTGATTGTTCTAAATTCTATCCTTTCTACTACCTCTGACTTGCCCGTTCTAACAGGAATGTTACTATTGTCCTCCACCGTGAAAACTGAGGCAAAATATTGATTTAGTACCTCTGCCATTTCAGTGTCCTCCACTAATAACTCTCCACTTTCATCTTCCAAGGGACCAACATTCACCCTAGCGACTGTCTTTCCTTTTCTTTACCTAAAGAAGCTTTTGCTATCCTTTTGGTATTTTGTGTTAGTTTTCTTTTGTAATTTACCTCAGCTCTTTTTATTTCTTTTCGTATCCCTTTGTTTATGTCTGGAAATCTTCCACCCTGCCACTCGTCTGAGCAATATGGTATATTTTAGTTTTTGACTTTATACTGTCCTTGATTTCCTTGTTTAGCCATGGGTGTTTTGCCCCCTTACTGTCTTTCTTTCCCATGAGCATATATTTTAGTTGTGAGGAATTGAGTAGCTCCTTAAACACCTGCCACTGCTCATTTCGTATCTTACCATTTAGTCTTCCTGCCCAATCTATACTTTCCCAAAAATTCAAGAGAGAGGGGGTAGAGCTGAGTATGGTGGACATCACTAAGGAGAAGGTCCTAGAAAAACTGAATGGCCTGAAGATGGATAAATCACCTGGATCAGATGGACTACGCCCCAAAGCTGTAAGGGAGTTAGCTGAAGAGATAGTGGAGGCATTAGTGGTGATCTTTCAGGAATCATTAGAACCAGGGAGGATCCTGTAAGACTGGAAAATCACTAATGTGACACCCCTGTTTAAAAGGGAGTAAGGCAAAAGATGGAAAATTACAGACCGATTAGCCTAACTTCAGTTATGGTAAGATCCTGGAATCCATTGCGAAGGATGAGATTTCTGAATACTTGGAAGTGTGTGGTAAAGTAGGGCAAAGTCAGCATGGCTTCGTCAAGGGGAAGGTTATGCCTGACAAATCTGCTGCAGGTTAGACCAAGGAGAGCTAATGGATATTATCCACCTGGACTTCAAGAAGGCCTTTGACAAGCTGCTGCACAGGAGGCTGAGTAAGATAAAGGGCCCATGGTGTTAGAGGCAAGGTACTAGCATGGATAGAAGCTTGGCTGTCTAGCAGAATGCAGAGAGTGGGGATTAAAGTGTCCTCAGGATGGCAGTCAGTGACAAATGGTGTTCCGCAAGGCTCAGTGTTTGGACCACAACTCTCCACTTTATACATTAACAATCCACATGAAGGAATTGAGGGCATTCTGGATAAGTTTTCAGGTAATACAAAGACGTCTAGAGGGACAGGTAGCATTGAGGAGATAGGGAGGCTGCAAAATGATTTGGACCGGTTGGGAGAGTGGGCAAAGAAGTGGCAGATGGAGTACAATATGGGAAAGTGTGAGGTCATGCACTTTTGTAGGAAAAATACAGGCATGGACTATTTTCTAAATGGGGAGAAAATTCAGAAGTCTGAAGTGTAAAGAAATTTGGGAGTTCTAGTCCACAATTCTGTCAATATCTTGGGGTGTGAAATTTACTAATGCTCTTCAGGAGAGGGGTTGGGAACCTGAATTGTAGCTCCAGTGTACAGTAGGTTGAGAGTAGTAAGATCATAAGTAAGGTTTCAAGGTCACAAGAGTGTAATAGCAGGCAGGAAGGTGGTTTGAATTGTGTTTACTTCAACGCCAGGAGTGTCTGGAATAAGGCGGGTGAACTTGCAGCATGGGTCGGTACCTGTGACTTTGATGTTGTGGCCATTTCGGAGAGATGGATAGAGCAGGGACAGGACTGGTGGTTGCAGGGTTTAGATGTTGCAGTAAAAACAGGAAAGGTAGTAAAAAAGGCGGAGGTGTAGCATTGTTAGTCAAGGACACTATTACTGTAGCAGAAAAGATGTTTCATGAGGATTTGTCTACAGAGGTAATATGGACTGAGGTTAGAAACAGGAAAGGAGAGGTCACCCTGTTGGGAGGTTTCTGTAGACTTCCGAAAAGTTCCAGAGATGTAGAGGAAAGGATTGCAAAGATGATTCTGGATAGCAGTAACTGGGTAGTTATAGGGCTTTAACTTTCCAAATATTGACTGGAAACACTATAGTTCGAGTACTTCAGAGGGTCAGTTTTTGTTCATTGTGTGCAGGAGGCTTTCCTGACACAGTATGTATATAGGCCAACAAGAGGCGAGGCCACATTGGATTTGGTACTGGTAATGAACCAGGCCAGGTGTTAGATTTAGAGGTAGGTGAGTATTTTGGTGATAGTGACCACAATTCGGTTACATTTATTTTCGCGATGGAAAGGGGTAGGTAGTTCCTGCAGGGTAAGAGTTATACTGCGGGGGAAGGCAATTATGGTGCAATTAGGCAAGATTTAGGATGCATAGGATGGGGAAGGGAACTGCAGGGGATAGACACAATTGAATTGTGGAGCTTGTTCAGGGAACAGCTACTGCATGTCCTTGATAAGTATATACCTGTTAGGCAGGGATGAAGTAGTTGAGCGAGTAACCATGGTTTACTAAAGATGTTGAATCTCCTGTCAAGAGGAAGAAGAAAGCTTTTGTAAAGATGAGACATGATGGCTCAATTAGGGTACTTGAGAGTTACAAGTTAGCCAAGAAGGACCTAAAGAGAGAGTTAAGAAGAGCCAGGAGGAGACATGAGAAATCTTTGGCTGGTAGGATCAAGGAAAACCCTAAAGCTTTCTATAGGTAAGCTATATAGAGTAAGGTTAGGGCGAGTCAAGGACAGTAGTAGGAAGTTGTGCATGGAGTCCAAGAAGATAGGAGAGGCACTAAATGATTTTTTTTTGTCAGAATTCACATAGGAAAAATAAAATGTCCAGGAGAATATTGAGATTCAGACTACTAGATTAGATGGGATTGAGTTTCATGAGGAGGTGGTGTTAGCAATTCTGGAAAGTGTGAAAATAGACAAGTCCCCTGGGGCAGATGGGATTTATCCTAGGATTCTCCGGGAAGCTAGGGAGGAGATTGCAGAGCCTTTGGCTTTAATCTTGGTCGTCATTGTCTACAGGAATAATGCCAGAGACTGGACGATAGCAAGTGTTGTTCCCTTGTTCAAGAAGGGGTGTACAGACAACTCTGGTAATTATAGATTAATGAGCTTTGCTTCGGTTTTGAGTAAAGTGTTGGAAAATATTATAAAAGATAGGATTTATAATCATCTAGAAAGGAATAATTTGATTAAGGATAGTCAACACAGTTTTGTGAAGGGTAGGTTATGCCTCACAAACCTTATTGAGTTCTTTGAGAAGGTGACCAAATAGGTAGATGAGTGTAAAGCGATTGATGTGGTGTATATGGATTTTAGTAAAGCGTTTGATAAGGTTTCCCATGGTAGGCCATTGCACAAAATATGGAGGCATGGGATTGAAGGTGATTTAGCGGTTTAGATCAGAAACTGCCTAGATGTAAGAAGACGGAGGGTGGTGGCTGATGAAAAATGTTCATCCTGGAATTCAGTCACGAGTGGTGTACCGCACGGATCTGTTTTGGGGCCACTGCTGTTTATCGTTCCTATAAATGACTTGAGGGCGTAGAAGGATGAATTAGTACATTTGCGGATGACACTAAGGTCACAGTTGTGGACAGTGCCGAAGGATATTGCAAGTTACAGAGGGACATAGATAAGTTGCAGAGCTGGGCTGAGAGATGGCAAATGGAGTTTAATGTGGAAAAGTGTGAGGTAATTCACTTTGGAAGGAGTAATAGGAGTACAGAGTATTGGACTTATGGTAAGATTCTTGCTGGTGTGGATGAGCAGAGAGATCTCGGTGTCCTGAGAATTGCCACGCTGGTTGATAGGATTTTTAATAAGGCGTATGGTGTGTTAGCTACTATTAGTAGAGGGGTTGAGTTTCAGAGCCATGAGGTCATGTTGCAGCTGTACAAAACTCTGGTACAGCTGCACTTGGAGTATTGCGTACAGTTTTGGTTGTTGCGTCATAGAAAGGATGTAGAGGCATTGGAAAGGGTGTAGAGAAGATTTACCAGGATGTTGCCTGGAATGGAGGGAAGGCTTTATGAGGAAAGGCTAAGGACTTGAGGCTGTTTTCATTAGAGAGATGATGATTGAGAGGTGACTTAATAGAGACATACAAGATGATCAGAGGATTAGATAAGGTGGACAATGAGAGCCATTTTCCTCAGATGGTGATAGCTAGCACGAGGAGACATAGCTTTAAATTTAGAGGTGGCAGATATAGGACAGATCACACAGAGGGTGGTACGTGTATGGAATGAGCTTCCAGAGGAAGTGGTGGAGGCTGGTACAATTGCAACATTTAAGAGGCATTTGGATGAGTATATGAATGGAAGGGTTTGGAGGGATATGGGCCAGGTGCTGGCAGGTGGGACTTGATTGGATTAGGATATCTGGTCGGCATGGACGAGTTGGACGGAAGGGTCTGTTTCCATGCTGTACATCTCTATGACTCTGTCAGACGTAGTTTCTTTACTCGGAGGTTAGTAAGGGCGTGCAATTCTCTGTCTTCAACAGTAGTAGACTAGCCAACTTTAAGGGCATTTAAATGGTCATTGGATAAACATATGGATGAAAATGGAGTAGTGTAGGTTAGATGGACTTCAGATTGGTTCCACAGGTCGGCATCAAGGCCAAAGGGCCTGTACTGCGCTGTAATGTTCTATGTTCAAGACTTGCAGGTTGAGTCAATAGTCAGGAAGGTAAATGCAATGATGGCATTATTTTGAGAGGACTTGAATATAAAAGCAGGGATGTACTTCTGAGGCTCTATAAGGCTCTGGTCAGACCACATTTGGAGTATTATGTGCAGTTTTAGGCCCCAAATCTCAGGAAAGATGTACTCACCCCAGGGCATGTTCAGAGGAGGTTCATGAGAATAGTTCCAGGAATTAAATGCTTAACATATGAGGAACATTTGAGGACTCTGGGTTTATACTCAGAGTTTAGAAGGATGAGGGGGAGTCTAATTGAAACTTGCAGAATACTGAATGGCCTGGACAGAGTAGATGCTTTCATTGGTAGGAGATACTAGGACCCGAGGGCACAGCCATAGAGTAAAGGGGAAGACCTTTTAGAACAGAGATAATGAGAATCTTCTTGAGCCAAAGAGTGTTGAATCTAAGGTGTTCATTGCCACAGAAGGCTCTGCCACTGAGTCTATTGAAGACTGAGATAGATAGGTTCTTGAGTATCAAGAGGAGAAAGCGGAAGAATGGGGTTGAGAAACTTCTCAGTCATGATTGGATGGCGGAGCAGACTCATTGGCCTAATTTCTGCTCCTGTCTTATCTACTCGCGCTAAATCTGTCCTCATGCCTAAATAATTTCCTTTGTTTAATTCCAGAACACTACTGTGGGACTCCACTTTCTCACCCCATAATGAATTTTGAATTCTGTCATACTATGGTCGCTGCTCCCAGAGGATCCTTAAGTATGATGTCATCAATTAATCTCTCCTCATTACCCAATACCAAATCTGAATAATACATTCAGTGAACTCTGCCTCCAGGCAATCCTTGCCAATTTGATTCTTCCAATCTATATGCATGTTAAAATCACCCATGATTATTGCTGTATCTTTCTTACAAGCCTCTAATATTTCCTGATTTATACTGTGCCCACTGCAGAACCACAATTTGGCAACCTATGGATTACTCCGACCAAGTACTTCTTCCCTTTGCTATTTCCTGTTTTACCCAGACTGATTCCACATCTTGATTTCTTGTGCTTATGTAATTTCTCATTACAGCACTGATCCCTTCCTTCACCAGCAAGGCCAGACCACATCTTTTTCTTTCCAATCTATCTTGGTGAAATGCTGAGTACCCCTGGATATTCAGTTCCCAGACCTGGTCTCCTTCTAACCATGTCTCAGTAATCATTCTTTTTGCCCTATTTACTCATTAATGTAATGACGGATCAGACAGAGTTGTGGGTACGGCTGGAGTAGAACTGGAATATTTGACCAAGTATAGTAACAGGAAACCCAAATACAACTGAGTCATTGTGAATTAGAGGGAAAACTCTGCTGGTTAGAGTCATGTCTGGCACAAAGGAAGACAGTTATTATTCAAGATCTAACCAGTTACCCCAAGAGGGTGTTGCAGGATTTCCTCCGCAGGTTGATATTTTTATTCATCATGTTCAGAGGTGTTATTACACGCCTCTGGGACTTGAACCCGGGCCTCCTAGCTCTGAGATAGAAACACTATCGACATGCTACAAGAGCCCTTCTTCTTAGTGTAGTCCCTTAGGACCAACCTTTTCCAGTTGCTTCATCAATGACCTCCTTTTTGAGGTCAGGAGTGGAGATGTTTGCTAATGATTGCACACTGTTCTATACTTTATGCAACTCCTCAGATAATGAAGCAGCTGGTACTTATACACAGTGAGACTCAGACAATAATCAGACTCTGCTTAAGTGGCTTCATGCAATAAAAGTTTCAACTAATGACCATCTCCAGCAAGACAGTCTAACCATCTCCTCTTGATAATCAACTGCTTTCCAATCACTGAATATTCCATATTGTTGGGCAATAGAATTGACTGGAAACTGAAGTGGACTAGACACGTAAGTACTGTGGCTGCAGAAGCAGGTCAGAGGCTGGGACTTCTGTGGTGAGTGACTCAACCTTTGATTCACCATTCCTGCAGTGTTGCTGGGTCAAAAAGCTGAAGCTTCCTTCCTAACGGTACTCCCTGCAGGAGTTCAAGACAGCAGCCCATTATCATCTTCTGTGGGACAGTTTGGGGTTTTGCAAGTGACACTCAATTCCAATGAGCAAATTAAAAGACCTGTTTTTGTTCACTGTTTTAAAGGGGTGGGGGGAGAGTGGCTGTGCTGATTTAACCTTGCTGTTCCTACATGCAGACCTTGTGTTTTGTTTGCTTGTCAGGTTTAAACATTGAGACTTTGTAATTACAGGAACAGCAGTTTCTTCAAATGCTGAGAGATGCTGGGAGCAAAGAGATGAAGAAGCATATGGTGAGACAGAAATTCTTGACGCCATTGATCGAGCGCTATGAAAATGCTCTGCAAGTGTTTCAACAGGTTCTTAAGGTAACTCCAATGCACATGGGATTTTATTATGAAGTCTCTCAAAGTAATGGTCAAAATGAAACTTGGTTCATGCATATCTCTTATCTTTCCACTTTCCTGACTGCAGTAATACTTCTATATTCAGGATCAATGCGAATTGATGTAATTGGTTCAAGGAACTGAATGGTCATCTCTTCTATAACTAAAGTAAAATTTATGGAAGATGGGAGGCTAGAAAAGAGGGGAAGAGATTGAGTTGGGGGTTCCAAAACATAGTGAAGAATATGTCAGCCCCTCAAACCTTCCCATTGTTCACTAAGATTATAGTAATGTGATTGTGGCTTTATCTCCACTTTTCTCTCTGCCACCCCATAACCCTTGACTCCCTTATCAAATAAAAATGAGTTCAGCACAGCCTTTGAATATATTCAGTGGCCCAGCCTTCTCTGATTAACGTCCCTTTGAGAGTAGACAGTCCCACAAACCACATGAGGGAGGAGCTGGCCAGAGTCGAATGGAAGGGGAGATGATGGAGCAGCAATGGCAGAAGTTTCTGGGGGTAATTCAGGAGACAAAGCAGAAATTCATCCCAATGAAGAAGAAATACTAAGGGGAGGACTAGACAACTATGGCTAACAAGGGAAGTCAGGGACATTAAAGCAAAAGAAAAAGCATGTGATGTGGTGAAGATAAATGAGAAGCCAGTGGATTTGGAAGCTTTTAAAAAAACAGAAGAGGATAACTAAAAAAAGAAATGGGGGAGAAGATGAAATGAGGGCAAGCTAACTAATAATATAAAAGAAGATTGCAAGAGTTTTTTTTAATAAAATATCTTTTATCCTTTATTGTCATGTTATTCTAGTACAGAAGTAGAGTGAGAATTTTTTATAATGGCTGCCTTTAATGGTGCCATCTTAGGTACAAATACCTAGGTATAAGTCTTAGATACAGAAGAGAAATAAAAGGGAAAGTTAGTAGCATTACTAACATCGTTGAAGAATTGACATTTCAAACAGCAGCAACTCAGCATGTGGTCTGGCTGCCCGCACCAGGCCCCAGTCCAACAGCTGTCTCGCTCTGTTCCATGCCTGTAGTCCATTCCACACTGGCACTTAGCTGCACCAAGGTAAACTGTGCTGCGTTAGGACTCACTTCCCATCGTGCTGCTCCTGGACCCGCTTGCTGCTCTGGGACTAAAAGGGAGAAAAAAAACCCGTAAAGAACAGGCGGAGCAGAGGAGCTCCACATGGAGCATCCTGCTCTGCTACCATTTTGCTAGAAGTAGATATATAAAAGGAGGCAAGAGTGGGCATTAGGCCGCTGGAAAATGAGGCTGGAGAAGTCATAATAGGAATTGAAATAGCAGAGGAACTGACTAGGTACTTTGCATCATTCTTCACAGTGGATAATACCCAGAAGTTCAGGAGAGTCAATGGCAAAGGTTAATGTAGTGACCATCACTGAGGAGAAGGTGGTGGGAAAATGGAAGGGTCTATAAGATGGATAGATCACCAAGACTGGATGAACTACACCCTAGGGTTCTGAAGGAGATAACCGAGAAGATTGGGGGCATTGGTAGTGGTCTTTAAGGAATCACTGGAGTCAGGAAGGGTCCCAGAGGACTGGAAAATGGATAATGTAACACCCCTGTTTAAGCAGGGAAGGAGGTGGGAGACTGGAAACTGTAGGCTGGTTAGCCTGACCTCGGTCACTGGTAAGACATTAGATTTCATTGTTAGGGATGAGATTCTTGAATCTTCTGGAAGTGCATGGAAAAATCGGGCTGAGTCAGTGCAGTTTCATCAGGAGGAGGCCATGCCTTATAAATCAATTAGAATTCTTTAAGGAGGTAATGAGCAAGTTAAACAAAGGAGAGCCAGTAGATTTCCAGAAGGCCTTTGACAAGATGCTGCACAGGAGGCTGCTAAATACAATAAGACCCATGATGGTAGAGACAAGGTGCTGGTATGGATAGAGGACGGGCTGACTGGCAGAAGGCAGAGAGTGGGGATAAAGGATTTCAGGATGGCAGCGGTGACCAATGGAGTTCCACAGGGGTCAGGTGAATAAAGTTTGGCAGGTGTAGGCAAATGATCCTGGTGATGACTTTGATGGCAGTGAAGCTGAGAGTTAGCTGTGAGGTTTCCTGTATGCTGAAGGGTAGAGTATTGCCGCAGGGTTTTACATTTCCAAATCGGCTGCACTGCCCCAACCCACTCGTGCTGAGAAAAGTATACTGTGAGATGACATAAGGAAAGCAAATTATTTCTAAACTCTGAAAATTATATAGAGTGGATTGGTGTGAAGGTCAACAATCTGACTGCCATTTTTAAATTATCAATTCTCCAAATGTTTTCACAGGCAATGGACATTGAACACAAAGTTTTTGATTTTTTTTCTTTACTTTTGTTATAACTAGGTGGTACAAGAGAGTTATAAAAGGCTTGTCACCCAGATTTTTTAAGTCACTTGTGGGCAGTGGGCACCGCTGGCTGGCCAGCATTTATTACCTGCCCCCAAAGCCTTTGAGAAGGTGGGGGTGAGCTTTCTTCTTCAACTGTTTCAGTCCGCATGCTGTGGAATGACCCGCAATGCCCTGAGGGAGGGAATTTTAGGATTTTGACCCAATGACAGTGAAGGAACTGAGATGTATTTCCAAGTCAGGATGGTGAGTGTCTTCTGCCTTGGGACCCTTCAACCACATGGCATTAATGTGGATTTCACTAGTTTCTTCATTCCCACCCCCTCCACACCCCCACCACCCACCCTACCCCACCCCCCCCTCCACCCCCCCACTCCCCACCACCCAACCCCACCCACCCCCCACCAACCTTATCCCAGATCCATCCTCCCAACTCGGCACTACCCTCATGACCTGTTCAACTTCCATCCCACCTATCCGCTCCACCCTCCTCTCTGACCTATCACCGTTACTCTCATCTACACCGGCCCCTTACCACCAGCCCCCTCCAATTTATCTCCCCTCCCCCTCAGCTCACTAGCCTCAATCCTAATGAAGGGTTTTTGCCCAAAATGTCGATTCTCCTGCTCCTGGGATGCTGTCTGACCTGCTGTGCTTTTCCACACTCTCGGGCTCTGTTTTTAAAGAGCTGCGTTTCATGCACTGTTAAAAATACTTAACAGTCATAGAGTTATACAGCATGGAAACAGAGCTTTTGGTCCAACTAGACCACACTGACCATGTTTCTGAACTAAATTAGTCCCACTTGCCTGCATTTGGCCCATATCCCTCCAAATCTTTCTAATTTATGTACTTATCCCATTCTCTTCTAAATGATGTTGATGTACCATTTTCTCTGGCAGTTCATTCCACACACCAGTCTGTAAAAACAAAAGTTGCTTTTCATGTCCTTTTTATGTCTTTCTCCTCTCACCTTATAAATATACCCCCTAGTTTTGAACTCACCCACCATAAGGAAAAGGCCTTGCTATTCACCCTATGATTTTATAAACCTCTATAACGTCACCTCTCAATCTCCTACACTCCAGTGAAGAAAACCTGAGGATGTCACCTAGACAGAGGACGAAACGTCTGCAACACAAATTCCCAGCTCGGCGAACAGAACCACAACAACGAGCACCTGAGCGACAAATCTTCTCACAAATTTTGAACAATTAAATACTTTCCCATACTGTCTACTCCTAATCCTCTCCAAGAGTGTAGTAAAGGTCAGAGACTTGTGATCACTATCACTGAAATACTCTTCCGCCGAGAGATCGAACACCTGGCAAGGATCATTGCCAAGCACTAAATCCAATAGGCCTCCCCTCTAGTTGGCCCATCTACATAATTAGCAAGTCGCCCTGCCAGAATATTGGTCCCTTTTTAAACATGTCTTTTCTGCCCCAAAAGAGATCCGAATGATCCAAAAATCTGAATCTTTGCACATTGCACCATCTCTTCAGCCTTGCTTTTTCTGCCCTATCATTTTATTCCTACTCTCATTAAACTCTGACACCGTAAGTAAGTCAGAGATTACTACCTTTGAGATTCTGCTTTTTAATGTTCTACTTGTCCTTTTTTCTTTAGAATCATCGTCAAACAGACCCTTCAGTCCAACCAGTCCATGCAAACCAAAATCCCAAACTAATCTCGTCCCACCTGGAGGTCCATCCTACTTCATCCACTTTTGTCACCTTGTCTACAAATTCCTCTTTCTTATTAATCTTACAGTTATAGCTGATCAGTTCTTCTAGCAGGACTGGGTATCCATTTTTAAGGAGAAACATAGGAACTACCTTATGGGAAGGAAATGTGCCATCCTTGCCTGATTTGGCCAACATGTGACTCCAAACCCACAGCAATGTGGGTGACTCAACTTCCCTCTGGGAAATCCTCTTATATTCACTCTGCCAAACCTTAACTCTTTCCCTAGGTCATTCCTATCAATGTGTGTAACAACTTCTGCCTTCTCACTCTCCCCTTTGACAATATGTTTCAACCTTTTTGAGATGACCTTAACCCTAGACTAGGAAGGCAACATCCTTTCCTACATTCACAGGCAGGGCTGTAGAGTCTCCTGTCTGTGCCCAATGTCAGGACAGTCCCCTAATCAATTATTCTTTTAAATCTTGACAAACCCTCCTTAATGTAAGATTCATTCCTAGTGCCCAAGATCTGCCTGCCACTTGTATTTTATGCTGAGAAACTATCCCCTTCAACAATAACCACAGGAAATCCACAAGATAAGCTTGCAACTCAGGAGAAGCTGCAAGATCCAAGCTACTCTTGTTCCACCATTTTTTTTCCAGACCTTTGCTTTTAAAGTAAAACTTCACAGAACTAAAATCTAATTTTCCTCCCTTTTGATTCCCAGTTCCCAAATAATATCAATATGTTGCAAACCTTTATCACATGAAGTTAACTGTTCACTTGCTTCTGTCGTCAAATACTGACAGGTCAACTGTGGATTATGAACTCCCTGGTAACCGTGCAAGGCATCAGTAGGAATTGGAATGATGTTAGTCCAGAAGCTTGTGATTCAGTCTTTCGATGACACTGTCAATGTTTACATTTCCAATATGTTCTCCACAGGATGAAAAAAGGAGGCAACGTCTGTGAAAGAAAGAAATGAGAAGATTGGAAATTATGCGGACAAAAATAATGCACTGACCACTTAGGTTTATGAAGGAACCTCAACTGGAAAACTTTGATATTGTTTTTAAACAAATCTATTTATATACAAATATATATTTCAGGCAGTCAATGATCATAATAGACAGTTTGTATTCTGGGATCAATGGACAGTGTGTGATGGTGTCACATTCATAACTGTACTGCAATAATTTATGGATGTTACTGTAGATTGTAATGTTAATCTGGTGTAGATTTCCAAGTGGATTTTACAGCTGGTCTGTGAAACTGTCCAGAATCTTGACATGATATTGGTTATTGGCTAGCACTGAGCCAGTGACCTAAAAGCCACAGCGCCACATCTTTGAACGACATTACTTGAAATTCCTTCGCAGCCAGCATCAAGAAACTGGGACACAGATTCTACACAAAGATTTGTTTCCTTATATAGGATGACTGTGATGCAGCAGTCTTTGTAGCTGGATCTACCATGGACTGTTCACATTTTGTTTGACGCTTACTAGAATGTTTTCCACTGCTGAACATCAATAAGAGATGTCAATAAAAAATTGTGCAGAAAGAAGGGAAGGGACTAGAAGAAAAACAATGACCTTCCTTAAAGGCATATTAACTTAAAAGTGACTGATCAAACTGCTGCCATTACTGACAAGGAAAGCAAGGTTGATAACTGCACCAAAGGAGCTGCTCAAAATCTATTTCAAAAGGAACTAAGTGCCTTACGGAACCCCACTTGGACAAATGTATACAATCCCACTGGGAATCCTCATCATACAAACCCATTCCTGTTCTTGGTTAACATGCACTGAAAGAACAAGTGTATTGTGGTAGTGGTCAAAAACAGGAATCTAAACCAGACTTCTAATCAATAGTATTATTTCAATCCATGTACAATCAACCCAGATATTTTAGGAATAAAATATTTTCAAAGAAAGACCTTTAAGGCATTGAGAAGATAGTTGTCTATTAATTAATACAAAAATAATCTCCTCCAATACTTAACTTTTATTTTAATTCTGTTCTACCTGTCTGGCACTGAATTTTAGATCAACCAGCAGGCATTGCTCCTCCCTACCCATATACTTGCATTTGTGTAGTGTCTTAATATAGAAGGATATCCTGAATCAGACTCTGTCTTCAATATCTTCCCAATTTTTAACTGTGCAGTCAGGCCAAGATTGATTACATACAGCTTGTTGAGGTCAGACCTAAACTTCTTACGTAGAATCCTAGAAATTTTATGGAACAGAAAGAGGTCACTCTGCCCATTGTCTATTCCTTTGAAAAAAAACGGAGCCATTCTATCTAAACCCACTTTGCAGCGTTTGTGTAGTAGTACTGCAGGCACTTCAGATGCAAATCAGACAGTTTATTCCCTGCTGTTATTAGTCTGCTGAAAGGACCTCTCTAACTTCAGATAATGTTGATTTTGCTTTGTGCACTTTAGACTTAGTGTGGAAACAGGCCCTTCGGCCCAACAAGTCCACACCGACCCGCCGAAGTGCAACCCACCCATACCCCTACATTAACCCCTTACCTAACACTACGGGCAATTTAGCATGGCCAATTCACCTGACCCGCACATCTTTGGACTGTGGGAGGAAACCGGAGCACCCGGAGGAAACCCACGCAGACACGGGGAGAACGTGCAAACTCCACACAGTCTGTCGCCTGAGTCGGGAATTGAACCCAGGTCTCAGGTGCTGTGAGGCAGCAGTGCTAACCACTGTGCCACCGTGCCGCCCACAAATTCTTGTGTAGCTGTAACCTTGGATGCTTTGGTCTGTGTTAGCACTCTAGGATCAGTATGTCCTTGTTTGCTATGATGTGCCTATACTGCTTACAAACAAAACTTTTCACTGTACTCTGGTACATGTGAATAATATAAATCAAGAGTTGAGACTTTCTGCCTCTCTTCCTCTTTCAAGCAGTGAGTTCCAAGACCAAGCAGACGCTATGATGATGGGTGAATGGACACAGTGCAACAATTGCCAGACTGATGTCCCCCCTCAGTCAGGGAACACTTCAGCAGTCAAGGACGTTCAGCCTTGGATTTTCAGGTGACCGTCCTCCAAGGCGGACTTCGGGGTATGCAACAACGCAGAGTTGTAGCCAAGTCCGGTACCCATGAGGATGGCCTCAACTGGGATCTTGGGTTCATGTTACACTACAGATGACTCCATTGCACTGTACATTCTCGCACACATACACAAACTCACTCAGACTGACCCCCTCTCATACACATATACCCACACTCACCCTCTCACAGACTCTGTCACACTTGCACGCACACACTCAAGACATACACACAGATTCACTCATGCACATACACACACGCACTTACTCATTCCCTCAAATACACACACACACACATATAAGACTATGGGGTGAATTTACATTTGGAGATACGTTCCATTTTGTACAAAAAGCACACAATCTGTAGGCAGTTGGTCCATGTGACATTTTATAGATTCCTACTTTGCAAATAGACCCAATCTGACTCAAGTTTGGGATACAGACTCTAACTTCACACCTTTAATGCATTGGCTGAGCTGAGATAACATTTTTTAAAATATAAAACCTTAAGTTATCTCAGGAATGTGACTTGAAAGTAGTTCTGGGATTTACATATTAATGAATCAAAACCTACATCTCCATTCTAAGAGATTAAGACTGAAAGCAATCTGAGTTTATTCAATACATCACATCAGTTGTATGATACTTTGATCTTTTACTATAAATTCTGTGACCTATGATGCTGCTCCACTAGCTACCTGACAAAACAGCAGTGCTCGAAAGCTAGCGCTTCCAAATAAATCTGTTGGAGTATGACCTGGTGTCATGTGATTTTTTAACTGTGACCACCCCAGTCCAACATCCGCATTGCTACATCTTTGTTTTACTACATTTGATCCCTTGTCCCTATCATTTAGTTCTAATTTCCTCAACTTCTCAAGTTAGGTAGTTTGCAAGCTCACCAATCACACCACAGTTCAGTTGTAGACATTCCCAATAATACAGCCTTCGCTTTCTCCAGTATCGGTATCAGTGTCCCATGAACCACCCACTTCTCTCTCAGTTGTCTTTTAGACACACATGCATCTCTCTAGTTTCGTGTATCCTCTTTCCAATTTGCAAGCAACTCAAGAAATAACCTGGAAATTATAACATTTGAGGTTCTACCTTTTAATTCAGCATCAACCTCCTTATACTCTGTAGAACCTGTCATTGGTGTTGACATAGTCTAGAATGACTGAATCCTCCAACCCCCACACTGAAAGTTCCCGTGCAGGCACTGAGCAGGCTATAAGCAGTTAGACTGACTCTTTACTGTAGACAATGGTGTCAATTCCCCTCACGAATGTGGGAGGTTAGAAATGTAGTTTCTGCAGGCGGTGGTGGTTAGAGATGTTTTTTGCAGATGGGCGGTGGGATGTTGTGGGGGAAGCAGGGAACGTTACACAAACGGTCGCAGGATTCTTGCAGCATACTTAAGGCTAAGATTTTAATGAATATAGAAGTTTTTTTTAAGAAATGGTTTTAAGCTAAGTGATCTGGACTGGCCCCTGGAAACAAGACGGGCAGATGTGGCGGGCTTGATTGGGTAACTCTTGTGTACAAGACCTGGGTAAGGAAAGGTCTTAAAAGATATATCTGGGCGACCGGGGTAGGCAGTGGTAGTTGCTGCAAGTCTTGCCACAGGATGGGGCGAACTGAAACGACCAGGTAACTGTGCACAGACCAAGGTAAGAAAAAAGACCTTTAAGTATTGCCTTGGTGGTCGGGGACGTACGAATGGTACGGGGAATTGGCGAGATATAAAATAAAGCCTATAATTGGTCAGATTAATCAGACCCTGGTCAGGACCCTGAAGGGGGTGTGGAAGAAGGTGACACCTGACCTCGTTAAGATTAATTAAATTAGCAACAATGGGAGGCACGGGGAGTTGCCTGTGTAACGATCGATCTGCAAATAACGTTAAAGGGGGATATATTCAGCCCGACAGTCCTTTGGGGAGAATGTTGGGAAATTGGGAACACAACTTCTGGACGTGCGGGAAAGATTAAGGCTAAAATGATAAACTATTGTTGTTTTGTCTGGACTCGAGAAAGCATTAAGGAGCCTGGTATTTTTTGGCCCAAATATGGGTCCGATGAGGATTGGCTGTGCCAAGATTTAAATATATACGTCAATTGGAAAGAAACATACAGTCAAGAAGAATCAGAATATGCGGCTTGCTGGATAGGGAGGGCAGGAGTAAAATTGTATTCCATGAAGATGGAAGAATCAGGGAAAGAGCAAGTAAAGAATGAACAAGGGAAACCACAATGGGATCCCTTAACCTGTTAACCGCCCCCATACCCTCCTCCAGAGACACGTCTATCCCGTCTCTACAGCTGGCCTACGGCCTCAGAACCAGAAGCAACTCCAGTAACTGAAAGAGAAATGGACTCTGAGCTAAAAGATGCAGAACCTAGGGGGCCCAGAGTCAATCGAGCCACCACACGTAAAGGAGGGGCAGAGATAATGGAAAATATAAAATTATGTCCCTTAAGAGAGGTCCCAATTGGGGATGGTGAAATCGGATATGTAAACGCTCCCTTACCTAGCAGTGAGGTTAGGGCCTTTAAGAAGGAATTGAAAAGTCTGATAGAGGATCCGGCGGGACTGGCCAAACAGTTAGATCATTTCCTAGGACCCAATTTATATACCTGGGGAGAACTGGTGGCAATTCTGGGAACCCTATTTTCAGGGAAGAACGAGGTATGATCAGGAGAGCAGCCTTACAGGAATGGGGAAAGAGGCATCCAGCCGGACTAAATGTAATCCCGGCAGATCAGAAATTCCCGAATGCCAATCCTCACTGGGATAATAATAGAACACGCGATAGAGAATCAATGCGGGATCTAAGGGAAATGGTAATATTGGGAATTAAAGAGGCGGCACCTAGATCACAAAACCTTGTTAAGGCCTTTGAAATACAACAAGAGAAGGATGAAACCCCTTCTGCATTTCTTCAAAGGCTCAAGGAGGCCACAAGGAAATATTCGGGAATGGATCCCGATGATCCGGTAGTTCAGGGACTCTTAAAGGTCCAGTTTGTGACTAAATCATGGCCGAACATACAAAAGAAATTACAGAAATTAGATGGATGGAGTGAAAGACAGATGGAAGAGCTGTTACATGAGGCACAGAAAGTGTATGTGAAAAGACGAGTAGCAGAAACAGAAAGCCAAAATGATGGTGGCGGCAGTAGAAGAAATAACAAAAAGGAGACTGGGATCTGGGGATAGCAGGAAGGATATGGGATAGCAGGAAGGATAGGGGAGGACACGAAAGACATAGGTCGGACACCTGGGGAAGGAGGCAGCAGGCAGGATGTTACCATTGCAGAAAAGTGGGGCATTTAAACGGGAATGCCCGGGATTAGCGCGAGAAAGGGAAACCGTTTCCCTAATGACCTTCGATGAGGACTAGGGGAGTCAGTACCTTCCTCCTGAGACCCACTGGGAACCCTTGATAAATCTAAAGGTGGGACCTGAAGGGGAGGAGGCAGTATTTTTGGTGGATACGGGAACAGCATGGTCATCCCTAAGTTTTAGACCTACCGGCGTTAAATTGACAAACAAGAGCCTCAGGGTTTCCGGAGTAAAAGGCGAAGAATTCTTGGTGCCTATTTTTGAGCCAACCCTAATTAGAGGAAAAAGAATTCCAGGAAATAGGGGCCACTAAGACAACCGAAGGAAGATGGATCCTCCCGGATGGAAGGGAATTATTAAGTAAACCATTCACGAGAAACATCCTAGCCACCTTGCACCAAGGCAGTCATTGGGGCTCCAGGTTATGTGTGACATAGTGTTAAGGAAGTACAGATGTAAAGGGATATACACGTTAGCCAAGCAGGTATGTGCAGGATGCCCAACTTGCCAAAAGATTAATAAGAAAGTAACGAGAGGGGGACCAAGAGGTGGAAGAAACCCTGGGGTAAAACCTTTTCAAAGCATACAGGTAGGCAACACAGAATTACCCCCAGTAGGGAAACAAAAGTACTTATTAGTCCTAATGGATCACCTAACTAGGTGGGTGCAGGCATTTCCAATGTCCTCAGCCACCTCAAAGGGAGTAGTGAAAACTCTTAGAACATATAATTTCTGGATATGGAGTGGTGGAAAGTATAGATTCAGACCAAGGTAGCCATTTTACCTCTAAGATCCTACAAGAAGTAATGGCGGGATTAGAAATCTCTTGGGAATTTCACACTCCTTGGCACCTACCTTCCTCTGGACGGGTGGAACGAATGAATCAAACCTTAAAGAAGCAATTGTCTAAGCTAGTCCTAGAGACTCAATTACCATAGACAAAATGTTTACCTATCGCGTTGCTATGCATTAGGACTGTGCCGAGGCGTGATATAGGCCTCTCTCCTTGTGAGATGATGTTTGGATTACCTTTCTTGGGTGGTAGAAGGGAATTACCAACTGTAGAGTTCAATGATAAGTTTTTAAAGAACTATATTGTGGCGCTCAGCTCTTCTTTGTCTGTCCTTAGGAAGAAAGGTCTGTTGACCCAGACACCTCCACTTGAGTTCGCAGTACATCAGATACATCAGTACAGCAGAAAACTCCCCCACCTGCATTTCTGATTCTTCAGTGTTCATGTTTAAGCCTCCAGTCATAAACTCTGACCTGAAGTTGCTCAAACTTTGAACATTGCCCTGGTTTGCTATTGCATTCAGGTGCACCCACATGCTGTAATCTTGACACCTTATCTATGCTGCTGTTCTTAATAAGTTTCAGTTAATTATTTAATTATATGATTCACTTATTATGTTGTTACTGACGAGGGGAGAGGCCATTCTAGACTTGGTGTTCAGAAACGAGCTGGGGCAGGTATCAGATCTTGTGGTGGGAGAGCATTTTGGTGATAGTGATTACAACTGCCTCATGTTCTACATAGCTATGGAGAGGATTAGGCAAAATGGGAGGATATTTAATTGGGGAAGAGGAAACTATGATGCAATTGGACATGAGTTAGGAAGCATGGATTGGGAGTAATTGTTCCATGGTAAAGGCACTATAGACATGTGGAGACTGTTTAAGGAACAGTTGTTGCAAGGGATGAATAAATATGTCCCTCTGAGACAGGCAAGAAGGGGTAAGATAAAGGAACCTTGGATGATGAGAGTGGTGGAGCTTCTTGTTAAAAGGAAAAAGGTAGCTTACATAAGGTGGAGGAAGCTAGGGTCAAGCTCAGCTCTAGAGGATTACAGGCAGGTGAGGAAGGAGCTCAAAAATGGTCTGAGGAGAGCCAGGAGGGGGCATGAGAAAGACTTGGCAGAACGTATTAGGGAAAACACAAAGGCATTTTACACTTAGGTGAGGAATAAGAGAATGGTCAAAGAAAGAGTAGGGCCGATCAGGGATAGCATAGGGAACTTGTGTGTGGAGTCTGAGGAGGTAGGGGAAGCCCTAAATGAGTTTTTTTTTTGCTTCTGTCTTTATGAAAGAAACGAATTTTGTAGTGAATGAAACCTTTGAAGAGCAGGTGTGCATGCTGGAATGGATAGAGATAGAGGAAGCTGATGTGCTGAAAATTTTGTCAAACATTAAGTTTGACAAGTCGCCAGACCTGGACCAGATTTGTCCTCGGCTGCTTTGGGAAACGTGAAATGCAATTGCTTCGCCACTCGCAAAGATCTTTGCATCCTCGGTCTCCACTGGAGTCATACCTGAGGACTGGAGAGAGGCAAATGTAATTCCTCTCTTCAAGAAAGGAAATAGGGAAATCCCTGGCAATTACAGACCAATAAGTCTCACGTCTGTCGCCTGCAAGGTGTTAGAAAGGATTCTGAGGGATAGGATTTATGACCATCTGGAAGAGCATGGCTTGATTAAATGTAGTCAACACGGCTTTGTGAGGGGCAGGTCATGCCTCACAAACCTTATTGAGTTCTTTGAGGATGTGACTAGAAAAGTTGATGAGGGTCAAGCTGGGGATGTGGTGTATATGGACTTCAGCAAGGCATTTGATAAGCTTCCCCATGGTAGGCTCATTCAGAAGGTCAGGAGGAATGGGATACAGGGGAACTTAGCTGTCTGGATACGGAATTGGCTGGCCAACCGAAAACAGTGAGTGGTAGTAGAAGGAAAATATTCTGCCTGGAAGTCTGTGGTGAGTGGTGTTCCACAGGGCTCTGTCCTTGGGCCTCTACTGTTTGTAATTTTTATTAATGACTTAGATGAGGGGATTGAAGAATGGGTCAGCAAGTTTGCAGACACAAAGGTTGGAGGTGTCGTTATCAGTATAGAGGGCTGTTGTAGGCTGCAGCAGGACATTGACAGGATGCAGAGATGGGCTGAGAGGTGGCAGATGTTGTTCAAACTGGATAAATGCGAGGTGATGCAATTTGGAAGGTCGAATTTGAAAGCTGAGTACAGGATTAAGGATAGGATTCTTGACAGCGTGGAGTAACAGAGGGATCTTGGTGTGCAGGTACATAGATCCCTTAAAATGACCACCCAAGTGAACAGGGTTGTTAATAAAGCACATGGTGTTTTGGCTTTCATTAACAGGGGGATTGAGTTTAAGAGTTGTGAGATCTTGTTGTGGCTCTGTAAAACTTTGGTTAGACCGCACTTGGAATACTGTGTCCAGTTCTGGTCGCCCTATTATAGGAAAGATATGGATGCTTTGGAGAGGGTTCAGAGGAGGTTTACCAGGATGCTGCCTGGATTTGGAGGGCTTATCTTATGAAGAGAGGTTGACTGAGCTCGGACTTTAGTCATTGGAGAAAAGGAGGAGGAGAGGGGACCTAATTGAGTTATACAAGATAATGAGATTAAAAATCACACAACACCAGGTTATAGTCCAACAGGTTTAATTGGAAGCGCACTAGCTTTCGGAGCAACACTCCTTCATTAGGTGATAGTGGAGGGCTCGATCGTAACACAGAATTTATAGCAAAAATTTGCAGTGTGATGTAACTGAAATTATACATTGAAATATTGATTGTCTGTTCAGCCTTTCATCTGTTAGAATGCAGTGATAGTTTAATTTCTTTCATGTGTAAATCACAAAACCCTTTTTTAAAGTTGCATTCTCGGGTTAGCTGTTAACAATGGTGACAGCTAGACAATATGTTGATGGTGTTAGCCCCCTGTGTTCTGTCTATGACCTGATGTTTAGATTGATTCTAATCTTAAAAAGTGAGATAACAGAGTTTTACATAAATTCATGCAGTTTTTGAGCTCAGAGTTCTACATGAATGTATGCAGATTTTGACCAAAGTGCAATGTAACTCTGCGAGTACAAATTCATCCCACACAAAATATGTGGGTATTTGTCTGTGTGTGTGTACGTCTGTCTGGGGTGGGGGTTATGAATGTGAGAAAGTGTGTGTAGTGGGCGTAATAGTGTGGGATCACCTCCCACCATGTACATGGCAGGTACTCATGTGACTCAGACAATGTTGGCTATCTTATACGTTGCAGGCAAGGATGCCCGGAGGCATGGTACATTGGGGAAACCGAGCAAAGGCTATGACAACGGATGAATGGGCACCAGACAACCATCAACAGACAGGAGGGTTCCCTCCCAGTTGGGGAACATTTCAGTGTCCAGGACTTTCAGCCTCGGACCTTTTGGGTGAACGTCCTCCAAGGTGGACTTCGGGGCAGGCAGCAGAGGAAAGTGGCCGAGCAGAGGCTGATAACTAAGTTCGGTACCCATAGGGAGAGCCTCAACCGGGACCTTGGGTTCATGTCACATTACAGGTGATCACCATTGCACTACACACACACACTCTCATACACACGGACACAGGTACACACAGATGTGCACACAGACACCCACACTCTCGTGCACCCCCTCACAGACTTAAGACACTCTGCACCCACTACACACATTTTCTCACACACTCAACCCCCACCCCAGACAGACAGACAAAGACCCACATGCTCACATATTTTCTGGGGTGAATTTGTACTCGCAGAGTTACATTGCACTTTGCTCAAAAACGGCATACATTCATGTAGAACTCGGAGCTCAAAAACTACATGAATTTATGTAAAATTCTGTTATCTCACTTTTTAAGATTAGAATCAATCTAAACATCAGGTCATAGACAGAGAACACAGGAGGCTAACACCTATTGTCTAGCTATCACCATTGTTAACAGCTAACCCGAGAATGCAACTTTTTAAAAAAAAAGGGTTATGTGATTTACACATGAAAGAAGTGAAACTATCACTGTATTCTAATAGATGAAAGGCTGAACAGACAATGTATAATTTCAGTTACATCACACTGCAAATTTTTGCTATAAACTCTGTTATGATCGAGCCTTCCCCAATGACCTGATGAAGGAGCATCGCTCCGAAAGCTAGTGTGCTTCCAATTAAACCTGTTGGACTATAACCTGGTGTTGTGTGATTTTTTAAGATAATGAGAGGCATAGATAGATTCGATAGCCAGAGATTATTTCCCGGGCAGAAATACACGAGTGGTCATAGTTTTAAGCTGGTTGGAGGAAAGTATAGAGGGGATGTCAGAGGCGGTTTCTTTACACAGTTGTGAGAGCATGGAATGCGTTGCCAGCAGCAGTTGTGGAAGCAAGGTCATTGGGGACACTTAAGAGACTGCTGGACATGCATATGGTCACAGAAATTTGAGGGTGCATACATGAAGATCAGTGGTCGGCACAACATTGTGGGCTGAAGGGCCTGTGCTGTACTGTACTGTTCTATGTTCTAATTGTATATGCTACTACCTTTACCAACAATTTGTATATTACGTCCTAACTTAAGAATGGAAAAGACTGTGACTACTTATCAGAGTTACCAAACAGCTTCCTCCCTTTCCCTGTAGTAGAGGAGGCAGGTTTTGGGGTAACAGAGTGAAAATACCACATCGGTATTCCTGCAAAATGGAAAGTGAAGTCATATACTGTAGGGAAGATGTAATCTAATGGGTCTGAGACTTGGGAATGGATGCTTGGAGCAGAAAGGGTTAAATCTAACGGTGTGACATGCTAATGAGGCACAGGATGCAGGAAGTGAGGGAACGTCACATGGTCTTGCTGTCTTGAAGAATCATGGTAAGATGTAATTAGATATTCTTCTCAATTCAACTGAGCTCGGATTTCTTCCAGTAATCCTTGGGGGGAGACTGAGTGCGGGCTTGGTAATTGTCCAGGCTGGGGCATTAGCAATGTGGACCAACAGCCCCATCTGGCTCCTGGTACTTTCACTTTCTATAAAGGAGTATGGAACTGGGGGGGGAGACTTGTATGAGACCGAGCTCCGGCTTCATTCCGAGCTATCAGCGGGGAGTCGGATGGCCCGAAGTCCCCGTCAACACCCCGCTGCACTGAGCAGGCTGACTCTCCGAGGGTCGGCATTTAGATTCTAAACAACAAGCGCCTTGTTCCTGAACTCCAGCGGTAATGTGCTGTTTGAAACCCAATCTCACCTCAACATTGTTTCTTTCACCAGTGATCTAAATCTTCACCCCCTTGTTAGAAGAGGCCTCTAGTTACTGGACCCAGCTTCTCCAACTCTGTTGCCCCTAGTTAGGAGTCCACTGTGAATTTAACTTCCTCTCTGTAGCCCCAACCTGTAAGGCCATGACCGCGATGTTGGAGGCTGGGGTGAAAATGGTCAGCCAGTTTTGTTCTGGGATGGTGCAGAGAGGGTGAACCGAATGGTCTGTTTTTGTGCTGTAAATGTTTAGTTCCTATCCACTTCGTAAGAGTTGAGTAACTTGAATGCCCCTACCCAGTTCTAAGAAGAATAGTTCTCGTGTTTCTACATAACTGAGTGCTCTCCTTCCTGCTCCAGTCTGGAGCTCACTAGGTGGGCCTGGACAGAGCAGATGGGGAAGAAATGTTTCCATTAGTAGAAGGTACAAGAACCAGTGGGAATGTGGGTTAAGGCAGATGGCAAACGAATCAAAGGCAAAGTGAGAGAAAATGTTTTTATGTGGTGAGGTGTTTGGCTGTGGAATACACAGTTGGAGAGTGCAGATTCAACTATGGCTTTCAAAAGGGAATTAGATTATTAGCTGAAAGAGAAAAAGAATTTAAGAGGTAAGGAGAAAAGGTAGCGGACTGACACTGGGTGCAATGCTGTTGGAGAGTAGTAGGTGTAAAGAACGTGGGCTCAATAGCCTCTTTCTATGGTGTACACAGGTCAATGATTCTGTAATCCAGCTGAGTCCTAACCAGTGTCCCATAGATGTAGCGTGACACCCTTACTTTTGCATGCTCTTGCTCTAGTCATAAAAAGCGATGTTCAAATATGCTCTGTTAGTAACCTTCTCAACTTGTACTGCTACCTTTCAAATACCTGCACACATGAATCTTCAGATTTCTTTGCATCCTTTCAAAGATGGGTCCCATTATCTGATTTTTGGAATAGGAAATACTAGCTTTATGCAATAGACTGGAAGAAATCTGTGGGGGGAGAAACAGTTAACATTTCAGGTCAAGAACCTATCAGAACTGGAAGAAGTTGATGATTGAACATTTCATAAACTGGTGCAGGAAAAAGGAGAGGGAGGAAAAATATGAAAGGGTAGGTCTGTGATCGATTGGAATTACAGAAGAGATTAAATGACAGATGATGGGGAGTTTCGTTGGCCTGTGGCAATGGGATTAAAGGCAAAGGGACTGGACCCCTGATGTCATTGTACTACTGATCTCTTTCATCAGCAACATGAAATTGATTAGCTGCACAGACATTACTGACTGATCATCTTGTTAAAGAGACAATTGTCAGGTATTTTCTGACCTTTTCTTAATTTTACAAATCGTGCACAGGGATATGCAGAGGCTCCTAGTCGCATCTATTCAAATGTGGGATGATCTGAGCAGTGGCCGAGTCATTGAAGGAACTGGTAGCCAGTCTGTGGCACTGTCTACGTATTGAAGAAAAGAAGTTGCCAAGTTTGGAACTGGTAACAAATGTGGGGATGAGGGGGCCTCAGGAGAAGGCCCCCAGTATCTATTAACTATTTGATTCACTTTGTGCTCTCAAAGTGCTGAAGGTGTTGGCTGCTGTAAAGGCTGTTAGGTGATATTATTAGTTCCTCTTGAGTCAAATCTCACACTGGTGTGGTTCACCTGTTGTAGAGGCATAGAGTTTTTACAGATGAAAATACTCCCTCCGCTTATCTGCAATTGCAGCCCTCATCTGTGTTTCTTCTGTCTCCAGGCACACTCATTATTCCAGTTGGACTAAAAACTTGTGTATATTACATACTTGCAGGCTGTGTGTGTCCTCTGCTGCACCCGAAAGTTATCGCTCCAGCATTGATCCCGTGGGTGGGATCTGAGCCTGAAGCAGGGCACTTGTGTGTACTGTTTAATTGATTCTGTGACTGAATGTTTTGTTTCACTGGACAGTGAAGAGCTGCTGTTTCTGGAATGCTGCCTGTTTGGCTGTGCTTTTCCAATACTATGTTTTTCGACTTCACGGGGCAACGCATGAATACTTGCAGCAAGGATTACGACCCTGTCATTCTTTCATCCATCAGTTTTTAGTTTCCTGAACTTTTGAGTCCACTGTCACAGGCTGAAGCTGATTGTTAGCAACTTTATCCTATTGGATTTTGAGCTGTACTTCCTGGCTGGACAAGTGTTTAATTGCCCATCTCTAAATTGTCCTTCAGAAGGTGTGAGTGAAGTGCTTTTGTGATCTGCAGCAATCTCTTTGCTATAGGTACCCCTACAATGGCACCAGGGAGGGAATTCCAGGATTTTGACTCAACATTAAAAGACCAGTGTCATTTTTCCAAGTTAGGATATTGAGTGGCTTAGAAGGGGACTTGCTGATGGTAGTGGTCCCATGTATCTGAATCCCTTGTCCTTCGAGATGGAAGTAATCATAGGTTTGGAAGGTGCTGTCTAATTTCTGCAAGGTGTAATGATGATATACACTGCTTTTACTGAGTGCTAGTCATGGAGCAAGTGAATGTTTGTTTGAGGATGTGGTACCATTCAAGTGGGCTGCTTTATCTTGGATTGTGTCAAACATCTTGTGTTGTTAAGCTGCAGTCATCCAGGCAAGTGGGGAGTATTCCATCACACTCCTGACTTGTGCCTTGCAGGTGGTGGACATGCTTTGGAGAGTCAGATGGTGAGTTGCTTACTGTAATATTCCCAGACTCTGACCAGCTCTTGATATGGCTAGTCCAGTTCAATGTCAGATAAGTGGTACCCCTGACGATGGTGACAGTGGTGGGTTGGTTTCAATTATGAAGGTTGATTCAATGGCATAAGCCTGAGACTGTGAGCATAGTCAACTGCAAATATCTCCAAGATATTTTGTCCCTATACTCCCTCAGCTTATCTGCAATTGCAGCCCTCATCTGTGTTTCTTCAATCTCCAGATTCCACTATTCTAATACTGTCCTAATAAACGCCTTCTTCATAAACTTCATCTCACCCAAAACTCTGCCTGTTTGTTAAATCATACCAACACAATCCTTAACTGACTCCCAATTCAGCATTGCTGCAATTTTTAAATTCATGCCTTGTTTTCAAATCCCTCTGTGACTTCCTCTCTCCCTCCCTTCAATTCTGAACCTTTTTCCCTGTGTGATCCCCACAACCCTTTCAGAATTTGAGTTCCTCCGACTCTCCTCTTGCCTATCCCCTATTTCCTTTGTCCTGGTGATCGTGCCTTCAGCTGCTCATCACAAATGTCTGGATTGTCCTCCCTAACCTCTCCACGCCACTCACACTCCTTTTGTCATAGAGTCATGGAGATGTACAGCGCGGAAACAGATCCTTCGGTCCAACTTGTCCATGCTTACTTTACTCCCTTAAAACATCTTTGCCCAAGCTTTCTGTTCGCTGTCCTAATACCTTTTAGCTCAGTGTCAAATCTTGTTTCACACAGTGATGAAGTAGGGTATTGAAGGAGGTGTTTGGTACATTTGCCTTCATTGGTCAGTACGTTCAGTTGACGAGTTGGGAAGACATGTTTGCGCCTGTACAGGACATTGTGAAGCAACTTTTGGAAGACTGCATCCACCTCTGGTCTCCCTCCTCAAGGAAAGATGTGAAATTTGAAAGGGTGCAGAAAAGACTTCCAAGGATGTTGCCAATATTTGAGGGTTATGAGCTACAATGTGAGGCTAAATAGACTGGGGCGATATTTCCTGGACCTTTTGGAGGCTGAAGGGTGACCTTCTAGAGGATTATAAAATCGTGAGGGACATGGATAGAGTGAATAGCCCAGGTCGTTTCCCTGGGATAGGGGATCCCAAAACTAGAGGGCATAGGTTAAACAAGAGAGGGGGAAGATTTAAGAGACCTAAGGGACATTTTGTTTTCTTGCAGAGGGTGGTGAGTGTATGGAATGAGCTGCCAGAGAAAGTGGTGAATTTTGGTACAACAACAACATTTAACTGAATGCACACGTTGAATAGAAAGGGTTTAGATGGATTTAGGCGAAACGCTGGCAAATGGGTTAAAATAAATTGATATTGGTCAGCATGGATGAGTTGGACCAAAGGTTTTGTTTCAGTGCTGTACAACTAGATGTTTTGCTGTGTTAGAGGCCATTGTATATTCCAGTCACTATAACAACAGCTTGGACTTATAATGGAAGAGATGCTGGTGATGGCAAGCCCAGAATTTGTTTAAAGACTGGAGCAACAAGACAGTAGTTCCTGTAGGAATAAGATAGTAGGTAACACAGGGATCCTGTTGAGACTTAACAGAGAATTGGCATGCTGGTTTATGTCATCATGATCTGTCTTTCCTTTGTTTCCCATGCTGTTCATTTTCAATTTTTCTTTTTGTTTTAAAGCAATGGAAACCACACCTACGTCGAGTCTGTTGTCTGAGGAATTTGAATGTGGAGTTTGCAGCAAGCAGCTGGATAGACCCAAGCTGCTACCATGTCTTCACAGCATTTGCCAGGAGTGCCTGCAGTCTGAGAAGGCAGACCCAGTTGCTGCTACCTGTCCTGTGTGCAGTGCCCCACTGGACGAGGATGTCACTAAGGCACGGGACAACACGTTCGCTGCAGACCTGCTGAGCAAGCTGCAGTTGCAGAAGAGGATAAGAATGGGGCTGGACATCTGGTGCAGCCTGTGTCAGGCCTGTAAGGATGATAGACCAGCCAGCTCCCTATGTTTTGAGTGTGACCGTTTCTTGTGCCTGAGATGCTGCCATTCTCACCAGCTGCTAACAGAAAGGTACGGACACCAGGTGAAGACTCTGGATGACCTGAAGGCACTTGACTGTGAAGACTTTGTGACTTTTGCGAGGAAGGGGAAACAGACCACTTGTCCAGACCACAAGGAACAGAACGTGAGGTAAGAATATCCAGCTGGATGATCCCAATGATTATGTCCCACCTCCTCTACACCCTAACCTTTAGATCTTGTATTATGCTCGATCCCTCATTGAGAAGATAGGGCTGCCATTGCAGCTTTCTTTAATATATCATATTTTGACCTGTTAAAGGTATATTCTTCAGTGACTATGCAGGTGAAGATGGCTATGCAGTGCCTGAGGTGAAGACCTCCTCAACCATTCACTAGAAGTAGCAAGGAATATAGGAAGTATATAATAATCAGTCAAAAACAGGATGAATAGGATTATTATTACTGATGTATTATAAAGTAATAAGGTTACAGACAGTTAAATCATGAACCAGATTTAGTTAAGTCATGTGCGAACATAACTTGGTCATATTACTCTTGCTGTTATGTTTGAAAGGTAGAAACATTCAAGACTTAGGAAAGGTTTTTTAAATGGAACTGTCCATAATAAACTGAGCATATCTGTACATGGATGATTGGCAAATGTTCCAAAAGTTGCTGTAAATTTAATGGGCTGCAGAGCCAGTCCATGTCCTAGAGGGCAAGAGTTTTGCTTTGCACAAAGTGACAACCAGAGTGAATGAAACAAGATAAGAGACAAGATGGAGCTGGAAGAGACTGAAGTGCAAAAGAAAAGCCCTGAAGACTCGGGCAGTTGGAAGAGATAGCTAGAACAGCAAAAGGTGACAAAATACGTTGTGATCATGTCACTGGAGGTCCAGTTAACAATCCCAATTCCTGCCCGTGTTGTTAATGGATATACGAAAGTGGTGGAATAGAATTAACTGGAGCATCAGTAAGTATGGAGTTTGTGGATGGCATGATAATTGGTCGCTTGATTGTTAGTGCAGAAAGAAGTTCCAGGAAGGTGTCAATAAACTGGACAAATAACTGGCGAATGAAAATAAATTCTGAGAAAATGAGAATGCATTGGGGAAATACAAGGAGAGCAAAGGAGTAGAAAGTAAGTACTAGTCTGCTGAGAAGTGTAGAGGAACAATAGAAAGGATATGCAAGAGATTCACAAGGATGCTGCCAAGTGTGGAGAAAGATCAGCAAGGCTAGAGTTATTTTCTTCGGAACAGACCAGGCAGAAAGGAGGATTTAGTTGAAGTGCATAAGATTATCAAGTGCTCCAGTCGAGTGGAGAGAAAAACCTCTCTCTGTTATCAGGGAGGTCAGTAACCTGGGGAGTGTATTTGAAGTAATTGGTTGAAGGTCTAAGGAAACTTGAATTTTCACCAAGGAGGTACATCTGGGGAGGCAGAGGCTAAGGGGAGGCTTGATGGTGACAAGATAGAGTTGACAGTCAGAGTCTTCTTCCCAGAGTTGACATGTCTAATAGCAGGGGTCATGCATTTAAGGTGAGAGGGGAAGTTTAAAGGACATGTGAAGAGCAAGGTTTTTTTTTAACACCATATGATAGGAGTCTGGAGCACGATGTCAGGGATGGTGATGGAGGCAGATACGATAGAGGCATTAGGATGATTTCTGAAGGGAGTGTCAAATTTCTAAGTCATGTTGGTTTCTTAAAAAGGAAGAGATGGTGTGCGTCTTAAAAATTTAAGGTAGGTATGCCCCTGGGTCCGGATGGGATCTATCCCAGAATACTGAGGGAAACAAGAGAACAAATTGCTGAAGCATTGACGGACATCTTTGTCTCCTCTTTAGCTACAGGTGAGGTCTCCGGTTTGGAGAATAACTAATATTGTCCCATTGTTTAAAAAGGTTAACAGGGATAATCCAGGAAATTGCATGTCTGTGAGCCTCACATCAGTGGCAGAGAAATTATTGGAAAAGATTCTCAGGGACAGGATCATAAGCATTTAAAAGTAAATGGACTGATTAGCGATAAACAGCATGGTTTTGTGCGAGGGAGGTCCTGCATCACTAAGTTGATCAAGGTTTTTCAGGAGGTGACGGAGATGATTCAGGGAAAATTGATTGTTGTCAACATGGACTTCAATAAAGCCTTTGACAAGGTCCCTCATGGCAGACTGGTACAAAAGGTGAAGTCACATGGGGTGAACTGGCAAGAAGGATACAGAGCTGAAAATGTGTTGCTGGTTAAAGCGCAGCAGGTCAGGCAGCATCCAAGGAACAGGAAATTCAACGTTTCGGGCATAAGCCCTTCAAGAGGATGCTGCCTGACCTGCTGCGCTTTAACCAGCAACACATTTTCAGCTCTGATCTCCAACATCTGCAGACCTCACTTTTTACTCGAAGATGATACAGAACAGGCTTTGTCATGGGAAACAGGGTAGGGATGGAAGGATGCTTTTGAAATGGAGGGCTGTGACAGGGATCAATGCTGGGGCTCTGCTGTTCATGATCTGCATAAATGACTTTGAGGAAAATGTCGCTGGTCTAATTAGTGAGGAGGATTGCCAGAGGATACAGCAGGATATAAATCACTTGGAGCCATGGGCAGAAAAATCGCAGATGGAGTATAATTTGGACAAATAGATGATGCATTTTGGAAGGTCAAGTACAGGTGGAAATTATACAGTGAATGGTAGAATCCTTAGGAGTATTGGTATGCAGAGGGATCTGGGTGTCCAGGTCCACAGATCACCTGATGGTGGCAGTGTAGATGGGAGGGATTAGTTTAATATGGTGTCATGTTTGGCACAACACTGGGCTGAAGGACCTATTCAAGTCCTTCACAGTTCTATGTTGTATGGTCATGTTCTGGAACTCTGCCTGGAAGGGTGGGAGAAGGCAGAAACCCACATTGCAGTTAAAATACACTTGGATTGATTCTTGAAGCTGCACAACATGAAGTATCTGTGCTCAGCCAGGAAGCACAATTCAAGATAGTTCTCTGACCATTGCTAGGATGAAAAGCCCAATACACTTCTTCAAATATCTCCGTATGAGGCTCAGTAATAACTTTTGCTTTAGACACCTTCTGTAGAGGATGTTCTAATCTGCTAAGATTGCTGTTATGCAGTTGTTGTTGCACCTCTATTTCAACATCTCAGCCTTCTGTGTGTGACTTTCCTTTCAGGTTTTTCTGCAAGACGTGTTCCATGAGTATTTGCTGCAATTGCCTACTACTTTATCACATCTCCCCAGAACACTGTTACCATGACATTAAGCAGGAAGTCATTTTGAAGAAGGAGGAGTTGAAACAAATGGTGGAAGCAATCCAAGAAAACCACAATAAATTCACTGAAGCCCAGGCACAACTGAAATGCCTGCAAGAAAACCTGGACATCATGAAAAATAATACAGAAGCATTAATAAGGCAGAAAGCTTCTGCCACTATTCAAGAGATTAATAGGCAAGGCGATGCACTGCTGGAAGAGCTAGAGAGCGAGTGCAGTTCCGTGGTGAGGGGATTGACCAACAGTCTGAACAAAACAGAACAAATAATTAAACGATTGGGAGCAGGGAAAGTGCAGGCAGAAAACCTGCTGAAGTTTGGCAACAGTGAGGAAATGATGATTATGTACAATACAATCAAGTCAGCACTGACAGCTATTGTCGTTGAGACATTAGAGGACATAAGGAAGGAAGACACTTGGATTGAGTTTATAGAGTGCACGTCAGAAACGGAGAATCTATTGGGAACCGTCATTACCAAAAAAGGTAACTGATACTTAATAAGGATAGAGAATATTACTTTGCATTTAACCCTGTGCTGGAGCTGCAAGTGGGAATATTTGATGGGGACAGCGTAGAGAAGCCTTCATTCTGTATCTAACCTCTCTGGGGGTAGAGTAGATGGAATTTTAGACTATATTTAACCCTGTGCTTATCTTTTGTGTGAGTATTTGTTGAGGACAGTGTAGAGGAGCTTTAACTGTATGTAATCCTGTTCTGTACCCGTACTAGCAGTATTTGGTGTTGTAATGGATGAATATGCTCTCAAGCATGAAGCTTTTCTATGAAACTCCGTTAAATTGTGTATTACTTAAAGGAGCTGTGAGATATTTTGTTATAGGCTATCACCAGGGAAAAGACCTTGTCTGTTTATCCTAACCATGTCCCTCATGATTTTATAAACCTCTATAAGGTCACCCCTCCGCCTCCGATGCTCCATGGAAAACAGCCATTGCCTATTCAGCCTCTCTCTCTACCTCAAATCCTCCAACTCGAGCAGTAACCTTTTCTGAACCCTTTCAAGTTTCACAACATCCTCCCAATAGGAGGGAGACCAAAACTCCGTGCAATATTTCTAAAGTGGACTAACCAATGTTTTATACAGCCACAACATGACCTCCCAACTCCTTACTCTGACCAATAAAGAAAGCATACCAAACGCCGCCTTCATTATCCTATCTACCTGTGACTCCACTTTCAAGGAGCTATGAACCTGCACTCCAAGGTCTTTGTTCAGCAACACTCCCTAGGACCTTACCATTAAGTGTATAAGTCCTGCTAAGGTTTGCCTTTCTAAAATGCAGCACCTCACATTTGTTTTAACCCATCTTCTATCTCCCAGGACAGAGAAGCCCCTCAAACCTTTGTTTTATCTATAGTACACAATGACCACCATAGTAATGGAATTTTTATGTAAGAACTATATTTCGGGATTCTACTGCCACCTCAAGCTTGCACTCCTTGTGGTTCCCTAACAAAAGAAGCTATTTTCGCCACAAGATCCTTCAGAACATAGCTCCAACTTTGAGGAGCCTCATTGACATTTATCCAATCACTCTTCAGAAATGTGAAGTTTGATGCATTATCCTCTGACTGAAAACTCATCTCAGTGACACCTCCGTCTGATTGCTCCTGTTTTGGTTTCAGAACCAAGTGAAAGAGCTGATGATTCTGAAGTTGAGGATGTGCTGCTGGTAAGTGCTACATTGGTGGAAATGGCTGCTGGGTGGAACGTTTTGAAGTTGGCTATTTAGGCGGTACCCAATTCTGTGGTGTTCATATAATCAGCAAGCTAAAGGAATGGGATAGGATAGAAACAAGGAGCGGGAGTAGGTCATTCAACCCTTCAAATGGTTTGCATTCCAATGTGATCATAGCTGATCCTCTATTTCAATGCCATGTTTGCACTTTCTCTCTCTCTCTGCCAATTTGCCTTAACATCTAAACATTTGTTAATCTCTTTCTTGAATATGCACAGTTACCCACATCCTTCTGTGATAGTGAATTTCACAGGTTCACCAGCTTGATGAAATGTTCCCTCATCTCAGTCCTAATCGGCCTACCCTGTATCCTGAGGTTGTGTTCCTTGGTTTAGACTCCCCAGCCAAGGAAAATGCCCTCCCTGCATCTAGTCTGTCTAGTCCTGTTACACTGATATGTGGTTCAAAAAAGTCCCCCACCCCCCCCTCATTCTTCTAGACATCAGTGAATACAGACCCTGTCAAACATCTGCAATCCTTTTATGACCAGCATATCCTCCTGAGATAGAGACCAAAATCGTGCGCAATACCATCTCTGACTCCAGGTGTGGTCTCCACAAAGCCCAGTATAACTGAAGTAAGACGTCCCTACTTCTGAATTCCAATTCACTTGCAATGAGGACCAACATGCTATTTGTATTCTTAATTACTGCTGCACCTTACATTGACTGGTGTATGTCACACTTCCCAATATATTGCTATTTAAATAGCATTCTACCTTTCTGTATTTCACTCAAGTGTAAACCTCTCATTTATCCGCATTATGCTGCGTTAGCCACTTAACTGATTTAGATCACCCTGAAGATTCCTTGCATCCTCTTCACAATGCAAATCCCAGCTAGTTTGAGTGTTAGCTAACTTATGGATATCTGTCCCTCCCTGATGAAGGGTTTATGCCTGAAATATCCATTTTCCTCCTTGGATGCTGCCTGACCTGTTGAGCTTATAGATTAGATTATTTAGTGTGGAAACAGGCCCTTCGGCCCAACAAGTCCACACCGACCCTCCAAAGAGCAACCCCCCAAGACCTATTCCCCTACATTTACTCCTTCACCTAACACTACAGGCAATTTAGCACGGCCAATTCACCTGCACGTTTTTGGACTGTGGGAGGAAACCGGAACACCCGGAGGAAACCCACGCAGGCACGGGGAGAATGTGCAAACTCACCACACAGTCACCTGAGGTGGGAATTGAACCTGGATCTTTGGCGCTGTGAGGCAGCGGTGCTCACCACTGTGCCACCGTGCCACCCGTGCTTTTCCAGCACCACACTCTCTCGACACTTATGGCTATCCATTATGGATATCATGAGCAGCTGGGCATAAAGACGGCACCCTATGGTACACAATTAGTCATCTCCTTCCTGGAAATTGACCAATTAATTTCCAGTCTGTCAACCAATTCTCAATCCATGTCAGTATATTACCTGTCTAGCCTCTTATATAAGACCTTAACAAAACAAAAACGTGCTTGAAATTCCAATGCAGCACATCCACTGGTTCTCAATTATCTAGTTACACCTTCAAAGAACTGCATTGTGTAAGTTGGAGTTGCATGCTGACTGTGTTTAAGGCTGTTAGTATCGTCTGCTTTGGATCGGGGCCAGTTTGGCAATAGCTGCTGTGTGTATGGGGGTATATTTGTGTGCAAGTACCAAACTTCACCCTGGGAGTCCTAATCTTTATTAAATCATCTATGGGGTCAGGACCTCACTGGCTATACCAGTGTTTATTGTCCAGTCCTAAAATTAAGCATCAACCACAGTGCTGTGGGTCTGGAGTCATATGTAGGCCAGGCCAGGTAAGAATGGCAGTTTCCTTCCCTGAAGGACATTAGTGAACCACACCAGGTTTTTCATGACAATCGACAATGGTCTCACGGTCATCATTAGAGTTTTTTAATTCCAGCTTTTTATTGAATTCAAATTTCACCGTCTTCCATGGTAGGTAGGATTTGAACCCGGGTCCCCAGACCATTACCCAGGTGTCTGGAATAACAGTGCAGTGATAATACTACTATTGCCTCCCCCACCATTGTGCATCCTTGCGTGAATTCTCTGAGCTACGATAGTAAGGGAAGAAGCTTCAATGTTCCTTCTATTACACGACTAATTAGGAATCTCGCCACTGTTACTCTACATTGGCTTCACCACCACAAAGGAGCAGGCTAGTGCCTTTACAGCATTCCGACCTCAGGAGAGAGGGCTCTTGACACAGTGATTCCGATAGTATCTGTAGAATTTTTTACTGTTGTCCTGTTACCAGGACTCCTTTTCAAGTCATGACCAGGACAGATCTTCAACAGAAGAGAGCCCAGCTAACCTGATCTGCCCAGCCAACTTCCTGATCCACCCAGGAGCTGAAGGGATGCTCCGAGCAACCGCGAGCAGCACCGATGAGTTTGAGTTTGAGAATGTGATGTCACCAAACAGTAAGTATCTCTTTTTTTTTAATGTCCTTGTAAACCACAGGTCTGGCCTACACTGAGGTATTACTTACGAATCTTCGAGGAGAAAGTGAGGACTGCAGATGCTGGAGATCAGAGCTGAAAATGTGGTGCTGGAAGAGCGCAGCAGGTCAGACTGCATCCATTCCTGAAGAAGGGCTTATGCCCGAAACGTCGATTTTCCTGCTCCTTGGATGCTGCCTGACCTGCTGCGCTTTTCCAGCAACACATTTTCAGCTATTATTTATGAATGTAAAGAATGTAGGCCACTCAGCCCTTTGAGCCTGTTCTGCCATTCAGTGAGATTCTGGCTGCTTTTCTGTTTAACACCATATTCCTGCTGTAGCCACATTATTCTTGAAGTTTTTAATGTTAGAAATCTATGACCTTCCATGTTCCTCTGTGTGATAGGAATTCCAAAGATTCCCCTCCCTCTAGTCAAGTTCTTCCTCATCTCAGTTTAAATGGTCTTCCCTTTATTCTGCAAGAGTCTTTCATTTTAAACCCCTCAGTCAGGTGAAACATCCTTCTTATATTGACCTTGTCAATCCCTGTAAGAACGTTGGATGTTTTGAATGAGATCCTCTCCTTCAGAACTCTGGAGATGATAAGCCCTAAAATTCCCTGCTCATGAGGTTATTGGGACAGAAACAATAGATACTTTTAAAAAGTAATTGGATGGACACTTGAAACAAATAAAGCAGGTTTAGTAGGAACTATCATTAGGAAGCATTTGAAAGGGAACATCTGCAGAGTAATGAGGGAAGAACTGGGATGAATTGAATCACCCTTTTCAAGTGCTGAATCAGGCACAGTGGGGTTTCTCTTGTGCTATACTCAGTGTAAGGATATGGGGTAGGCTATGTAGGATTGAGATCAGAAATTTCTTCACCCAGAGAGTGGTGAGCCCATAAAGTTCTCTGCTGCGGTAAGCAGTTGAGGCCAAATCAGAAGGAAAGGGTTAAAGGTTATAGCTTTTAGGATGAAAGAGATCAAAGGGTATGGGGAGAAAGGAGGATTGGGGGGCTGAGTTGAATAATCAGCCAAGATCAACGTGAATGGTCTACTCCTATTCTCTTTGTTTCTGTATTTATTTGTATAATTTCATGATTTTTCTCGTGTACCCTGGTCTGCTCCTTCCTTGGGTTCACACGCCCTAAGAACTGTGTCACCTTGAAAACATGAAGTCTTCTCGGGTTGATAGGAAGGAGGCCATGTTTAATTCCGGCTGGTGCCAGTGTGTGCTGACCCTAGTAAAGTTTTGTGGCCTGGTTCACTGCCTGAGCACCCACCAGGTGCCTGTCAAAGCAGCAGCATAATGCTGTGCAATAGCCTGGCTGAAGGTCCTCTGTCCGAAGGTGGGAAATAGTTTAGGATGGATTTCCCTGCCTTTTAGGTGGCCTTGTTTAATTGTACTGAGTGAGGATTTGCTCTGGCTCCCCTGTGCCATCTCTGCTAAGTGGCAGACTTTAGCATATTTAGATTTCTCTGTTAAGTCACTGAGAAATCTTAGTGATTCCTGCCCCGGGTGTCTGGTTGAATCTTGCACTTTCTCTGATCCATCTCCATTCTTACCCTTGAAGCAGACAGGAAAGCCATCTCCATATCCATTTTAAGGGTGAGATCTTAACTTCAGTATGTTTCCCATTGGAGGCCAGGTTCTGATACAGGATCAGACCTGGCTTCTGTTTCCTGCCTCTGTGTCAAAGGTCCAGGCCAAGGCATTTCAACTCATTTGTGCAAAAATAACTCTTCACCCTGTCACCCACATTAGAAACAGCTTTCCTCCACTCTGTCAAAACTTCTCATGATTTTGAACATCCCTAAACCCTTGTCATGAATCAAAACCAATCCCAGTCTCTACAGAGCTGAATTCCATAATTCCTCCTCCATTTATTAAGCTGTCTCCAAGGCTGTGACAGTCTTCTCGAATAACCATGCCCAAAAATGAACACCATCTTCATCAAAGAGCTCAATCAAATGTGCCAACCTGATTTTCCTGTTTTAAGGAAAAAAGATCCTTAGTTTAAATAATGACTCCATATACATCCAACTGGCAATTTATTTGTTATAGGTTTTCAAAAAAAAATTGTTCATGGGATATGTGTTGCTGGTGATCTCTAATTTCAATTCCGAAGTGGTGGTGAGTTTCATGAATCACTGCTGTCCATTTGGTGTCCGTTTACCCACAATGCTGTTAGGGAGAGAGTTCCAGGTTCTGGACCCAGCAACAGTGAAGGCAATATATTTCAAAGTTGGACGAGTGTGTGACTTGGAGGGGAGCTTGGTAGTGTTGCTAAGTGTCTGCTGGCTTTATAATCGAGGCCACAGGTTTGGAGGGAGCTGTTAAAGAAGATTTACAGAGAAACCGAATAATTTGCTAATTTGGGTTCTGCCAGGTCCACTCACCTCATGTAAAAGCAAAATACTGGTGATGTTGGAAATCTGGAATAAATACAGAAAGTGCTAGGGAAACCCAGTGGTTCTGGTAGCATCCGTGAAGAATGAGGAAAAACACGATTACTATTTCAAGTCTAGAATGACTTCTGTGTGGAACTGCTTCTGGCCAAGACTCTACACTCAACACTTGTAGTTATAGATTGTGTATGCTTCAGCATTATTATTTGCTGTCATGTGCTAGGCTCCCCCATTATTGAGGATGGAGATATTTGTGAAACCACCTCCAGTGAGCTATTTTAATTGTCCTCCACCATTCATGACTAGATGTGGCAGGACTGTAGAGCTTAGATCTGATCTGTTGGTTGTAGGATTGATTAGTCCTGTCTGTCACTTGTTGTTTATGCTGTATGGCACACACATTGTCCCAGGTATGCCTGGTGCTGCTCCTGGCATCCCCTCGAGTTCTGTTTCTTGAACCAGGTTGACTGCCTAGGTTGATGGTAATGGTCAAGTGGGGGATAGAGAATCGTAGAGTCATACAGTATGGAAGCAGACCCATCGGTTCCAACTAATCCTCACACCGACCATGCTCCCAAACTAAACCTTTGCCACCTGCCTGTGTTTGGCCCATATCCCTCCAAATCTTTCCTACCTGAGAATGTATCCAAGTATCTTTTAAATTTTGGAACTGTACCTGCATTCACCACTTCCACTGGTGATTCATTCCACACATAAACCCCTCTGTGTAAAAGAGTTGTTCCTCATGTCCTTTGTAAAATTTTTCTCCTCTCACCTTAAAAACATGTATCCTAGTTTTGAACTCGCCCACCTAAGGGAACAGACCTTGTCTATTTAGCCTATTCATGCCCCTTGTGATTTTATAAACATCCATACTGTCACCCCTCAGCCTAGTTTTATAATTTAAACCCTCCCTTCCTGATAACATCCTGGTAAATCTCTGAACCCTCTCCAATTTTAACAATTTCCTTCCTATAACAGGACGACCAGAACTTGCACACAGTACAGCAGAAGAGGCTTCACCAATGTCCTGTACAACCTCAACATGACATCCCAAATCCTATACTCCAAATCTGAGCAATAAGCTCTAGTGTACTAAATGCCGCCTTAAACATCCAGTCTATGTGTGATGCAATTTTCAAAGAATTAAGTACCTGAACCCCGGGTGTCTATACTCAGCAACATCACCAAGACATCCAATTTTAATTGTATAAGTCCTACCCTTGTTTGTTTATTACCACAATGCGACACCTCACATTTCCAAACTAATTGGCAAGCCCTGTATAGACTACTGCTGCACACCATCCACATCTTCTCCCTCCTCCACCGTCTGGACACGCCTTGGCATGCCACATGCCACCAGGCGGTGAGGATCCCCACTGGAGGGCTTTCTAACGTGGGAGTCCTTTCCCTTTGATCTGTTCAAAGTCTGTCCCATTTAACATGATCCAACATGATGGAAGATATTCTCAGTGTGAAGTGGTCACTCTTACTGATGCTGTCACGGACAGATGCATTTGTGGCATTTCCCTTTTTGTTCAGTTCCCTTCCCACCTGCTACAAGACCAATCTGGGAGCCAAGCCTTGGTGGTGGACTTTGAATTCTGGATGGAGAATTCCATTCTGGAGCCTTGCCACCTGCCATGTTTCCTCCAAGTTGTTCAACATGGAGTAACACTGATTCTTCAACCAAGGGAGGATGGTATGTGGCAATCAGCAGGAGGTTTCCTTGCCCATGTCTGATATACCACAAGACTTCATGGAATCTGGAGTCAATGTTGAGGACTCTTGTCTGTATACCACTTTGCTGTCACCTCTGCCTGGTCTGTCCTGACAGTGGAACAGGATATCTCCAGGGATGGTGGTAGCAGTGTCTGAAACATTGTAAGGTATGATTCCATGAGTGTGACTGTTTAGCTTGACTCAGTTGTGAGACAGCTCTCCCAGTTTTGGCACAAGCTTCTAGCTAAGAAGGACATTGCAGGGTTTACAGAGCTATGTTTGCTGTTGTTGTTTACAGTGCCAAGTTGTCCATCTTCTAGTGATTTGATACAACTGAATTGACCTGCCAGGCAACTTCAGAGGTCAGTTGAGCATCATCTACATTGTCGTGGGTCTGGAGTCACGTAGGCCAGACCAGGTCAGAATGACAGACTTCCATAGGACAACTGACAGTGGTTACAAGGTCACCATCAGTACACATGTCTTCAATCTCTACTAAAGGCATTACTCAAGGCTGCACTTGTAATGAGCTGTTCTTATCTCTTCCTGTAGACTGTTCGCAAGGTGCACACCCAGGACAGAGTGACTCAATGGACTTTCTCAGACTGCCATTCACAAGTACAGTAGGACAACTGGAGGGGGCAGGAGAGGAAGAAAAGAGATCTGAGCGGACTTTGATTCCAGGTCCTGGCTGCAGTGCATCAGTAAATGACGTGTGTCCAAGTGGACGTTCTTTCCCAAGCAAATTCAAGGAGAAGCGCCAGGTATTAACTTTATCCTTCAAGTGTGCCTCCCTGGAATCTGAGAATAAGCAGCAGAGTCTGACTGTGGGAGGGAGTTGTACCACTCAGAATATCACAAAGCCAGTGTCCACTATCTGCAGGGAAAGCTTCATGTTGAGGAAAAAGACTGAACAGCCAGTGGCATTCTCTAGGGAACACTGGACGAGGTGGGACTGCAATGGTGGTATCAGTCCAGAGACCAGGCTACTCTTGTGGAGATACTAGTTCGATTCCTATCATGGCAGCTGGTGAAATTTCATTACAATTAATGAATTGGGAATAAAAAGCTAGTCACAAGCTATAATGTATTGATATAAAGACCTGTCTGGTTCACAAATGTCCCTGGGGGGAGGGGGAAAAAAGAAATCCACTTTCCATTACCTGGTCTGGCCTACATGTGACTCCAAACCCACAGCAATGTGGTTGAATCTGAAATGGCTGAGCAAGACACTCCGTCCAAGGGCAGTTAGGGAAGGGGACCGAATGATAGTCATGTCAGTGATACCCACATCCTCTAAACAAAGGAAATAAAGCACCAAAGCTCTGCAAAACATGGGCCGTTGCTGTCAGTTTGGAAAGGATAGTCAGTATTCCTCTGGAATGTGCAGTGACCACGGGTTGCAGTGACTCAGTGACAGTGGACTGTGCATGTACAGCTCATTAGAATTCCAGCCATGGAGACTGGGATCACGTGCCCCTGGATAGTCCGACAAGGTGCCTCCTTAAAGTGGCTGCACCCTCGCTCACACCATCCAGACAGTGTCTGACAGCAAGAGGGCAGTGCAATTAGTGTCTCACAACCAAGTGTCACAGATCTGTGGTCTTTCTGCACCCAGTGAGTCACAGTCATGACCTTGCTGGGAAGAGCAATAGTTGTTGCTCGGAGACCACTTCAGCCCGGTTCATGGTTCACAATTAAACTAATCAGCAAGGTCAACCAGAGGGTGAGTATAGATGAGCCCCGTTTTGTGTGTCCTGAATAATACTGATCCTCTTTTGAGGTTACAATGCTGCTTTCTTCTGGTGAGTAAATGGTTCACAAATTGTCAGCTCTGAAAGCACTGCCAATGGTGAGCTCCACTTGAATGGAGGCTGGGCTGTAGGAGTAGGTGTTGTTCATCAAAATAGTTCTCACTCATTTCAAGGGAATGTTGCTGGCCATGAAAGATCTTATTGCCAATCTAATGGGGGGGGATCTTTTCCTGACTTCCACAGCAGGAACCCATTGTGTCTATCATGATCTCTGGATGTGTCAAAGCCATTAACACCAGTGTCTTGTGTGAAGTATAGTTATTGTTGCAGTCAAGTTTCGAATGGAAAACTTCGACAAATAGCCAAGGTAATCAGAAACTCTGTTTTTGGGACTTTCCTGACATACAAATCTTAGCCTCGAGAAAACCAGAGCTAACCTTCCTGCTTTCCTTTGAAATAGTATCGTGGGGTGTTTTGAGAGGGCAAGTGGAATCTCAGTTTAGTGTCTGCTGTGCAAGTCTCCTGCAATCCTGCACTGGATAGTCAGTTTTGATTATGTGCTTTGTTCTCCAGAGTGGGCCTTGAAGTCATGATCTTGAGAGTATCACCATTGAGCCAAGTTGGAGCGTAGTTTCTGTTTAATGGACCAGGACTGATTAAGGCAGCTGAATAGAGCCTGGTCCCTCCACTGGAACTTACTGCACAGCTGAAAGGGGAATGAAGCCCTCTAAATGAGCAATGAGCTGAAAGCACTGGTTAATGAGATCACAGGTTTTGCCTGACACTGAGCTCATTTTCTTTTCCCACAGAAAGTTCCAGACAAACAGCAGGGCAAACAATTGTGGTCATCAGAGGATGGAAAAGCGACAAGTGCCAAAAAACAGTGCCTGCACTCGGAACATAATTATAGTGTGAAGTTTGCCTCTGACAGCCAACCTGAGCTTCTGGTCCAGAGCAACGTGGAATGGACCATGCTGAACACTTCCCCTGAAATTGATAAGGATCCCTGGCAACTGCCAGCAGGTTAGGATGCAAGATGTCTATGTTTCATTGTGAGGCAAGGATCGTAAAGCACATCCCACTCGCTGTGAGCTGTCTATACTATGTATATCTTCTAGTGTTCAATACAGAGTTACAAAGGAAGTCCCACAACCACAAGAGTTAAGTATCCAAGACTGATGCAGCATGGGACTAGATTAAGAGTAAAACTACCTCAACTCTCTGAAACTAAAAGTAAAGGTCCCTTGATCGATACTGCCCCCATCAAACACTCATGGTACTGCATGGGTTAGATACAAAGAAAAGCTTTCTCTGCAATGTCCCCATCTGCCACACTCGGGCCAATTGTAAAATGAGATTAGATGCAGAGAAAAGCTCCTTCCATACTGTCACCATCAAACCCTCTCAGCACAAGTGCAGAATGGGGTTAGATACAGTGTAGTACTCTGCCTACGTAACTCAAGTTGGGAGGTGGCTGATGAGCAGAAATGTGGGTGCATACATATCAATAAAGCATTAGAAGGATGCGTTTGTATTTATTTTGGAATAGTGAAGTGTGAGGGGTGGTCTCATTGAGATCTTTGCAATGAACTGTTTGGAGAGGAGAGATGTAAAGAAAATGCTTTACTTTGTGAGGAGTAGAATAACTAGTGGCACTCTAGTCACCAAGAAATCCAATCCTTTTGGGACTTTGAAAGAATCTTTACCAAGTTGAGTTATGAGAATGTAGAATTTTGTACCATGGGAAATGTTTGAAGTGAATGGTATGAAGATATTTAAGGGGAAGCTAGATCAATGTATGAAGGGAATAAGAGGTTATGATGACAGATGAGGAAAAATGGGAGGAGTCAGAATCAGAAAGGAGTGGTTAGGCTGGCTTGTTTCTATACTGTGTATGCTATGTAGTGTACCATGTAGCTGGATTGAATAAAACAAATTCAGTCACTTGTGGATGCAGTGAGGTTCAACATTTGCACCTGCTAGCTTGCCTCTAGTTGATGTAATATCCTTGCCCATTCATGGGCCCTTATGCTAGTGCAGTTTCATTCAATGGACAAAATGACTAATACCTTTCCAATCTGTGGAGAGACAAACAGTTAATGTTTCACATCAGTTGCCCTTAGTCAGAAGTGGCAAAGGTTAGATATTTTAACAGTTTTAAGTATGATGGGAGGTAGGAACCACCAGATGGGAATTTGTGAAATAAAATGACAAAAACAAGTAATGAGCTGAACAATGTGTTGCTGGAAAAGCACAGCAGGTTAGGCAGCATCCAAAGAGCAGGAGAATCGCCGTTTCGGGCATGAGCCCCCCTTCAGAAAGGCTTATGCCTGAAATGTCGACTTCCTGCTCTTTGGATGCTGCCTGACCTGCTGTGCTTTTCCAGCAACACATTTTTCAGCTCTGATCTCCAGCATCTGCAGTCCTCACTTTCTCCAAAAACAAGTATTGAGACAAGTACTAGAAACAGAAGAGATGGAAATGGAAATTGTTGCACCACCAAGACTGTTGCCATCAAAAATAGTGGTGGCACGTTGGCTCAATGGTTAACACTGCTGCCTTTCAGCTCCAGGAACCTGGATTTGATTCCAGCCTCTGGTGATGGTCAGCGGGGACTTTGCACGTTCTATTTGCATCTGCCTGGGTTTCATCTCACGGTCATAAGATGTGCCTGTTAGGTGGATTGGCCATGCTAAATTACCCATCATGTTCAGGATGTGTCGGTTAGGTGGATTAGCCATGGCAAATGCAGGGTTACAGGGATAGGGTGGTGGGTGGGTGGATGCTTTTCAGAGAGTTGGTGTGGACTCGATGGGCTGAATGCCCTGCTTTCACACTGTAGGGATTCTATGATTCTATGAAACAAAGCAGAAGCTGCTTTAAAGTTGTTGAACTGAATGTTGAGTCTGGACGGCCTTAAGTGCCAAATTGAAGGATGAGGTGCTGTTCTCATTGAGCTTATTTGGAGCACTGTAACAGACCGAGGACACAGAAGTTCGAGTGGAGTGGAAAACTAAAATAATGAAACTGGGGGTGATGCTGCAGACTATTTCACAAAATAATCTAGTCTTCTCAAGTAGAGCAGTTCAGTGCGAGTAGCAAATTCAGTCCACCAGATTAAAGGTAGTCGACCATTGTTTCACCTGTAATAGTGGATTGGCTGTTTCGGAATGTGGGGTGTAATGGTAATGACACAGGTCGTTCTGTTATAATGCGTGTTTTGTCAGCGCGATTTTGCTGTGATGTGTTTGATGAATAGGGCACACTGTTTCTAAAGTGCAGACTTTAAAATGTGTGTTGGCTGTAATAAAATTGTAATGCCAATGCTTTAAGGCGCTGTTTCTAAAGCATGATTTTTCAGTAATGCAGGGTTGCACAAGAACACAACCATCAAGTTATAGAAGAACTCTGTACTGAACTCAAAATCCAGACCGGCCTGTTTGAAACCCTCCACCATGAAGTTTGATTAATAAAAATGTAGAATCAAACTAGTCTGAGTCATGGTGACCATTACTCAATTGTCCACTGTTCTGAAAACCCATCAGATTCACTAATATCCTTTAGGGAAGTAATCTGCCAACCTTACACACTGGCTGATATATGACTCTAAACCCACCATAAACTCAGTTTGAGGGCAGTTAGGGAAGGGCAACAAATCCTGATACTGACCTAATCTGCAAAATAACACCCACAATCCAAGACAATAAATTATGTTTGGAACTTTGAGAAGGAGATATATAGTAACAAATTATATTTTTCTGCGATTGTTCAAAAGTCTTTCAAACTTTTAATATGTAATCAAAGATTCCCTACAGTGTGGAAACAGACCATTTGGCCCAACAAGTCCACACCAACTGTTGGAAGAGTAACCCACCCAGATCTATTCCCTTACCCGATTGCTCTCCTTTACCCCTGACTAATGCACCTAATCTACACATCCTTGAACACATTGGCAATTTAGCATGGCCGATTCACCTAAGCTGCACATCTTTGGACTGTGAGAAGAAACTGGGACACCGAGAGGAGGGTGGGGAGAATGTGCAAACTCCACACAGACAGTTGCCAGAGGCTGGAATTGAACCCATGTCCCTGGTGCTATGAGGCAGCAGTGCTAACCACGGGGCAACCATGCCATAATCTTGCATTAAACGTGGTATATGGTGCAGTCAAACACTGGTCCTGAAGGGTCTGCATGCTGTTAGACCTTATTGATTTACTTGTGGGTATGTGGGTGTCCCTTGCTGGTCAGCATTTAGTGCCTGTCTCTGACTGTCCTTGAGAAGGTGATGAGCTGTCACCTTGAACTGCCGCAGGTCCATGTGCTATAGATTGATCCACAGTGTCCTTGGGGAATTCCAGGATTTTGATTCAGCGATAGTGAAGGAATGGTGGTTATATTTCTCAGACAGGATGGTGATTGGCTTGGAGGGGAACTTGCTGTTCCCATGTATCTGCTGCCCTGGTCCTTAAAGATGGAAATGGTTGAGACTTTAGAAGGTGTTGTCTAAGGCTACAGAGTTATAGAGTCATAGAGATGTACAGCATGGAAACAGAACCTTCAGTCCAACCTGTCTGTGCCGACCAGATATCCCAACCCAATCTAGTCCCACCTGTCAGCAACCGGCCCATATCCCTCCAAACCCTTCCTATTCATATACCCATCCAAATGCCTCTTAAATGTTGCAATTGTACGAGCCTCCACCATTTCCTCTGGCAGCTCATTCCATACACGTACCACCCTCTGCGTGAAAAGGTTGCCCCTTGGGTCTTTTATATTCTTCCCCTCTCACCCTAAACCTATGCACTTTAATTCTGGACTCCCCAACCCCAAGGAAAAGACTTTGTCTATTTATCCTGTCCATGCCTCTCATAATTTTGAAAACCTCTATAAGGTCACCCCTCAGCTTCCAACGCTCCAGGGAAAACAGCCCCAGCCTGTTCAGCCTCTCCCTGTAGCTGAGATCCTCCATCTCTGGCAACATCCTTGTAAATTTTTTCTGAACCCTTTCAAGTTTCACGTCTTTCCGACAGAAAGGAAACCAGAATTACACACAATATTCCAACAGTGGCCTAACCAATGTCCTGTACAGCCACAACATGACCTCCCAACTCCTGTACTCAATACTCTGACCAATGAAGGAAAGCAGACCAAATGCCGCCTTCACTATCCTATCTACCTGCGACTCTACTTTCAAGGAGCTATGAACCTGCATTCCAAGGTCTCTTTGTTCAGCAATACACCCCAGGACCTTACCATTAAGTGTATAATATTGACCCCCATGCCAGTCAATCCTGCCCTGGGGAAAAGTCTCTGGCTATTTACTGTATCCATGCCTCTCATTATCTTGTATACCTCTATCAGGTCACCTCTCTTCCTCCTCTCCAGAGAGAAATTCCCAAGCTTAGTCAAAATCTCTTCGTAAGACAAGTCCTCCAGTCCAGGCAGCATCCTGGTAAATCTTCTTTGCACCCTCTCCAAAGCCTCTGTATCTTTCCTATAGTAGGGCGACCAGAACTGGACACAATATTCCAAATGTGGCCTCACCAGGTACTTGTAGAGCTGTAGCAAAACCTCGCAGCTGTGGAACTTGATCCTCCTGTTAATGAAAACCAAAACACCATATGCTTTCTTAACAACCCTGACCACTTGGGTGGCAATTTTGAGGGATCTATGAGTTGAACATCAAGATCCTCTGTACCTCCACACTGCCAAGAATCCTGTCTTTAATCCTATATTCAGCATTCAAGTTTGACCTTCCAAAATTCATCACTTCGCATTTATCCAGGTTGAACTCCATTTGCCATTTCGCAGTCCAGCTCTGCATCCTGTCTATGTCGCACTGCAGCCTGCAATAGCCCTCTATACTATCAACGGTACCTCCAACCTTTGTGTCATCTGCAAATTTACTAACCCATCCCTCAACTTCCTAGTGAGGCATGACCTGCCCCTCACAAAGCCATGCTGACTGCCTTTAATCCCACTATGCTTTTCCAAATAGTCATAAGTCCTTTCCCTCAGAATCCTTTCCAAAACCTTGCTTACAGAGACGCAAGACTGGCTGGTCTGTAGTTGCCAGAGATTTCCCTATTCCCCTTCTTGAAAAGAGGAACAACATTCACCTCCCTCCAGTGCGATTCCTGTGAAGTGTAAGGAAGCAAAGATCTTTGGCAGTGGCTTAGCAACCTCCTTTCTCGCTTCCCGGAGCAGCCTAGGATAAATCTGGTCTGGCCCTGGGGACTTTTCAATCTTAATGTTTGTCCAAATTTCCAGCACATCAACTTCATCGATCTTGATCTGTTCAAGCCTGTATCCCAGCTCCTCAAAGTTCTCATTCACAACAAGGTCCCTTTCCTTCGTGAAAACTGATGCAAAAAAATGCATTTAGGGCTTCCCCTAGCTGCTCAGACTCCACACACAAGTTCCACCCGCTATCCCTGATCGGCCTTACCTTCTCCCTGATCATTCTCTTATTCCTCACGTATGAGTAGAATGCCTTTAGATTCTCCCTAATCCTTCCTGTGAAGCCTTTCTCATGCCCCCTCCTGGCTCTCCTCAGTCCATTTGAGCTCCTTTCTAGCAAGCCTGTAATCCTCTAAAGCTGTGCTAGATCCTTGCATTCCTGCACCTTATGTAAGCTGCTGCCTTCCTTTTGATGAGAAGCTTATCTGTTCTTGTCATCCAAGGTTAATCTTATCCTTTCTTACCTGTGTCAGAGGAACCAATTTGTGCATCACTTGCAACAATTGCTCCTTAAACAGTCTTCACATGCACTTTCTGTGGAACAATTGCTTCCTGTCTGATAGTGTCTTACAGCCCAAGCTTAGATATTGTGCAGATCGTTTTGCATCTAGGAATGCGATAGGTGAATGAAGGTGGGCGTGATGGTGATAGGTTGAAAGGAAAATGGACAGTTCAAGAGGGCAGTGCCGAGTTGGACGATTGGATCTGGGATAAGGTTGGGGGAGGGGAGGTGAGGAAACTGGTGAAATCCACGTTGATCCCATGTGGTTGGAGGGTCCCAAGGTGGAAGATGAGGCGTTCTTCCTTCAGGCGTCGGGTGGCTAGAATTTGGTAGTGGTGGAGACTCCACCATGTCCTTGGTGTAGTGGGTGGGAGGGGGGTGGGATTGAAGTGTTTGGCCACAGGGTTGTTTAGTGCGCATGTCCCAGCAATGTTCTCTGAAATGGTCCACTAGCAGAACACGTCTGTGACACGAGCACTAAACAACCCCACCGCCCTGTGGCCAAACGCTTCAACTCCCCCTCCCACTCTGCTTAGGACATGGAAATCCTGGGTTGCCTAAGCCAAATTCCAGCCACCTGACACCAAATTCCATCACCACACATTTTGACTCTGCAGTCCTCATTTCCTCATTTTGCATTTGGACATGGACTGCTTCATTATCTGAGGAGTCATGAATGATGCTGAACATTGTTCATTCCTTGGTGAATATCCTCCCTTCTGATTGAACGGAGGTCATTGATAAAGCAGCTGAAGATGTTTAGGTCTAGGAATAATCTGAAATTATTTTTTAAACTTTGCTTTTAATGTCTTTCTGTAATCCCATTCTTATGTACCTCTCATATTCTGTCACCTGTATATAGTGTCGTAGAATCCCTAAAATGTGGAAGCAGGCCATTCAGCCCATCAAGTCCATGTCAACCCTCTGAAGAGCATGCCACCCACACCTCTATAGTCATAATCTTGCATTTAGCGTACCAATCCTTCTAAACTGTGCATCTTTGGACTGTCGGAGGAAACTGGAGCACCTGAGGAAACCCATTCAGATGTGGGGCAGATGTGCAAACTCCACACAGATATGACTTGGAGATGCTGGTGTTGGACTGGGGTATATAAAGTTTAAAAATCACAACACCAGGTTATAATCCAACAGGGTTAATTGGAAGCACTAGCTTTCTGAGTGCTGCTCTTTCATCAGGTGGTTGTGGAATACACAGTTCTAAGATAGAATTCATAGCAAAAGTTTAGTGTGATATAACTGAAGTTGTACATTGAAAAGTACCTTGATTGATTGTTAAGTCTCTCATCTGCCAGGACACCATGATAGTTTCACTTCTTTCCTATGTAAACCACAAAACCCTTTCTTTCTATAAGTTACATTCTCAGGTTAACTGTAACAATTGATGTCCGGCGTAAGATGTTGAAGGTGTTAACCCTTTTGTTTTCTGTTGTCTGTGCCATAATATAGTCTGTCTCGCACTCGCACTCGCACTCACACATGTTTGTGGGTGAATTTGTACTTGCAGAGTTACATTGTACTTTGCTCAAAAACTGCATGAATCCATTTTTTTTAACATTAGAATCAGTCTAAACATTATGGCGTTTTAACTTTCCACACAGATAGTCGCCAAAATGTTGAATCAAACTCAGGTCCCTAGAACTGAGGCAGCAGTGCTAACCATTGAGCCATAATGCTGCCCAATAATTTTAAATATACTTTATACTCGGTGTCTCAGTACTGGATTCTTCAGAATGCATGTTAGATGAGTTTATTGCTTGCCCTGCTGGAGCAGGGACCACCTTCGGTCAATCTCTTGGTGACAGTGAATCTATGATTAACAGCCCATGAAGATTCTGTGGCCAGCTGTCAGCGAAGGGCAAGAACTCCTCAAAATCCTGCCTCACGACTAGTCATTTGCTTTTTTGTGGATTCTTCCTAGAGTAGAATAGACATGTCCTTTCTTGTCAGGTGCACTAAGTCACTGTCATGTTTACCTACATTATAGCAGTGACTGCATTTTGTAGTCGGGCAGGTTTTTGGGACATCGCAGGTTTTGAAAGAATCATGCTTCTCTTTGTCTACCTGGGGTCAACTGGAGTAAACTGATCATGCAAAAAAAATTTCAAAAATTCACAGCCAGAACCTGAGTACTGAGTAACAAACAGCTTTTGCCATCTTTAAATCCTAATACATAATTTAAAAAATGACACGATTTCCTTATTGCTTAAAAAGACTTTATTTTCAGATATATCTTCACAATAGATAAAAATCATTGTTCTATTCAGCACTAATGTAAAATTCCAAGTAACAAACAGTAAACAGTGAAACACAGACCGTGATTTGGAGCCTATTGAGAGCTAGTGGATATGTTAGGATTTAGTGTCACATGCTGGGAATTCTGGGACATTATGATTGGGCGCTTTTGAAGAGAGGGTCTGAGCTGAGGTCTCTGTCTCCCAACAGGCGTCTGTATCAGTCTGGTATTAGACTCAAATAAATAGACTTTAAAATGTCAGATTAGATGGAGAGAGTGCTCCGTGATAAGTAAGAGTTTAGATTCCTGCTAGGTTTCCCCTGTAGAGTTTGGCGAACATTCTTTTAGGTGCTCATGTACTAAATTGATGTCAGTTGAGGTGAGCTCTTTGGAAGGAAGCTGTTTGCACTGTTATGTAAACTCCTCACATTCAGCTCCTGTAAAGTTCTCATAGAGTTTCCATTCAATATTCGCAATGTAAATGAGTTATGTTAACTCTTTGAGGGATGTTAATTTTAGCTGCACCTGCTTTCTCAACTAAAGGAGTTCAATCTGATAAAAGATAATGAAGAGCAGGAAATTTGTTCAGAGGAAACATTCTTGGCACCGTGATTTATAATCTTAGTGAAGTGAACTGAAGTGACAGGAGCAAATGTGTAATGATATTGATGCTGTAGAGGAACTAGTGGCAGATATAACTGATATAATAAACTGATATAATGGCTGAGACCTGGTGCCACCTCACAATTTTATTTAGAGTTGACAAAATGATTCGCATTCTTCCATTTTCATTAAGGCTTGATCTTGTCACTGGTGCCTAATCCCTGATTGTGTCTGTCATATCCCAACCGTCAGCATAAAAATCTTATCTGAGCTGAAAATGTGTTGCTGGTTAAAGCGCAGCAGGTCAGGCAGCATCCAAGGAACAGGAAATTCGACGTTTCGGGCCAGAGCCCTTCATCAGGAATCTTGATGAAGGGCTCTGGCCCGAAACGTCGAATTTCCTGTTCCTTGGATGCTGCCTGACCTGCTGCGCTTTAACCAGCAACACATTTTCAGCTCTGATCTCCAGCATCTGCAGACCTCACTTTTTACATAAAAATCTTATCACAAGATTGGGGACTGGGGAAGAGTTCAAGTTAAAAATAAGGGCTGTCCCATTTAAAACAAATGAGGAGAGATTTTTATTCCTCTGAGAGCTACAGGTCTTTGGAGCTACCTTTTCCAGGGAGTGGTGGAGAAAGAGGCCATTCCATCTTTTGTTTGGCAAAGGTAATTAGATTTTTGACTGCGATAACTGATGTCCAGCAGCCACAATTACTTTCCTATGCATCAGGTTTGACTCCAATCAGTAGAGAGCTTTCATTCTGATGCTCATTGATTCCAGTTTTACTAGGTGGCTGAGATGTTGGAGGGGATTTACATGCATTTGGAGAGGCAAGAACCGATTAGCACTAGTCACCGTGGTTTTGTGTGAGGGAAATTGTCTCACTTCCTTGGGTTTTATTTTGAAGAACGTGACCAAGAAGACAGATAAGGGCAGAGTGGTAGATCTTGTCTACGTGAACTTTAATAAAACCATTGACAAGGTTCTGCATAGTAGACTGGTTAGTAAAGTTAGATCAGATAGGATTCTGGGAGAGCTTGCCATTTGGATACTTAATTGGCTGATGATAGGAGACAGTGTGCGGGGGTGGCAGGTTGTTTTTTTGGACTGGAGGTCTATGACCAGCACGATTCCATGGGGATTGGTGCTGGGCCCACTACTATTTGTCATTTATATGAACTTATTTGGATGAAAATTTAGGAAGCACGGTTAGTACTTTTGTAGATTACATCAATTTAGTATTATGGTGGACAGCGAAGAAGGTTATCTAAGATTACAAAAGGATCTTGATCAATTGGACCAGTGGGTCAAAGGAGTGGTAGATGGAGTTTAATTTAGATAAATGTAAGATGTTGCATTTTGGTAGGACTAACAAGGGCAGGACTTATATAGTTAATGGCAGGGCCCAGGGCAGTGTTGTCGAACAGAAACCCAACAGTTCAGGTATGTAGATTTTTTGTAAGTTTTGCCACAAGTAGACAGGGTGGTAAGTTTGCTTCCCTTCATTGCTCAGACTATTGTGTATAGGAGTTGGGACAGGGCGTGGTTGAGGCCTCTTCTGGAATACTGCGTGCCGTTCTGGTTGCCCTGCTATAGGGAGGATATTATTAAATTGGAGAGGGTGTAGAAAAGTTTTATGAGGATATTACCAGAACCGGAGGATTTGAGTTTTCAGGAGAGGCTGAATAGATTGGAACTTTTTTTCACTGGAACATAGGAGGCTGAGGGATTTATACAATCATGAGATTATAGATAAGGTGAATAGCAAAGGACTTTTCCCTAAGGTAGGGCAGTTCAAAACTGGAGGGGACACTTTTTTGTGAGAGGAAGAGAGATTTGAGGGACTGGAGGAGCAACTTTTTCACACACTGTTTGTATGTGGAATGAACTGCCAGAGGAAATGGTAGAGACAGCTACAGTTACAACATTTAAAATACATTTGAAAAGGTACATGAAAAGGAAAGATTGAGAGGGATATGGGCCAAGCACAGGCAAATGGAACTTTTTTTTTGGGAAACTTGATTGGCATAGATTGGTTGGACCAGAGGGTCTTTTTCTGGGTTGTATGACTCTATGATCCTTGATGCCACATTTGGTCAAGTGTGACTTGATGTCAAGGGATCCTATTTAAGGGATTCTGTGATCCTATTTCTATACTTTCATGAGTCCCTGTGTCAACTAGTGTGCTACAAAACAATGAAATGTTGTCCTTGAAATGTATTTTATATTTGTTCATGGATTGTGGGCATTGTTGGCTAAGCCAACGTTCATTGCCCATTTCTAATTGCCCTGTGAAATTGAAGTTTCTTGACCCACCAAGGTCCCTATGGTGTAACTACACCCACACAACACTGTTAGGGAGGGCACTCAGCAATACCAAAGGGACGGTTGATATATTTCCAAATTGGGGTGATGAGTGGCTTGGAGGGGACTTCATAGGAGTTACTACTCCCATGCATCTACTACCCTTGTCCAGGGTGTAAAGAGGTTGAGATCTTGGAAGGTGGTGTCTGAAGAGCCTTGGTGAGTTGCTACAGTCCATCCACATGTTGATGTGATGGTGGATAGGGTACAGATGTTAAGCTGCTTGAGTGCTGTTGGAGCAGCATTCCATCCAGGCAAATGGAGAGTATTCCCTTGCACTCCTGACTTGTGCCTTGAATGACCCAAAGAGTCATTGTTGAGTGAGCAAGTGCTATACATTGAAAGAAGTGTACTTGGAGGGTATTGGGTTTTAAAGGCCTTCAGAGGAAGAGAAAATGGTGAGGGCAGGGTTGAAAAGGCTCATTTCACTGAATACAGGATGAAGGTGGATTTTGGGGATAATGGGCCGCAGATAGATGAACAGAAGAAGAGGTGATTTTGCCTGCTTGGAGGATGGCTGCTCTAATCAACCAGCATTAGCTGTGACCCAGGAGTGCAAGGCAAACAAAACTGAGTCAGTATTTAAATCAGTTCTCACATTTTAATAACATCTGAGATCAGTGCACCAGATAGATCCTGCTTGTTGCCATACGGGTCAAAAGAGTACGTCCAGACACGTGCTTTCTCTGGAGGAGGTTAGCTTTAGAAAAAATAAGGTGAATGTTTAAAAGAAAACACTCGAGACTTATTGACAGTCTTAGATTGAGGGACTTTTGACCTCGTTGGTAATAAACCACACTATAAGGAGTACACTCTCAAATTATATTGAATGAGTAAAACGTGGATCAAGCAAAAGTAATATTGAAACTAAGCTGACATTTTATTATTTTTACATAGAAAAAAGAATAAAACTATCTTCTGAAAACAGTGAATACAACAGGGACCCCAATGAGGTAAGAGCTTCCTCAGCAAATGTAACTGTTTACACGACAGAAGAGACCTGCCATGTGGGTGGAATGGGGGTCATATCGGTTTATAGCTCAGTGGGTTCACTGTGGTCCTTGTGTAAGAATACTCTAGGATATAGTCCCAGTTAAGAATTTGTTGGCCCTGGAAGAATGAAGCCAGTGTATATTGGGACTGGTTCAGTAAGATTAGGGATCTTGGGGTCTATGTTCATAGCTCTTTGAAAGTTGCCACTCGGTGGATAGAGGTTGTAAGATGGCCCATGGTGTATTAGCGTTCATTAGCAGAAGAATTGAATTCAAGAGTCGTGAGGTGATGCTGCAGCTGTACAGGACCTTGGTAAGGCCACATTTGGAGTACTGTGTGCAGTTCTGGTCGCCTCACTTTAGGAAAGATGTGGAAGCTTTGGAGAGAGTGCAGAAGAGATTTACCAGGCTGTTGCCTGGAATGGAGAATAGGTTGTACGAGGATAGGTTGAGAGTGCTAGGCCTTTTCTCATTGGAACAGCGAAGGATGAGGGGTGACTTGATAGAGGTTTATAAGATGATCAGGGGAACAGATAGAGTAGACAGTCAGAGACGTTTTCCCCCGGGTACAACAGAGTGTTACAAGGGAATATAAATTTAAGGTGAAGGGTGGAAGGTATGGGGGGGGATGTCAGGGGTAGGTTCTTTACTCAGAGAGTGGTGGGGGCATGGAATGCGCTGCCTGTGCGAGTGGCAGAGTCAGAATCATTGGTGACCTTTAAGCAGCAATTGGATAGGTACACGGATAGGTGCTTAAGCTAGGACAAATGTTCGGCACAACATGGTGGGCCAAAGGGCCTGTTTTGTGCTGTACTGTTCTATGTTCTATGTTCTATGGTTCCTGGCCTGAGTAAATGGGAAGGTTTACAGTGGGTTGGACATCCAGGTGGAAAATCACCCTCCAAAAAGTAGCAATGCTTGAAATGAATGGAGCTAGCAAAGGGGTAGCCAAGAAGCATTGATGAGGCTCCATGTAAACTGGGAGAAGACAGGAATTGATAACATCAATATTCTCTACATCATTTTCAGGACACATTTTCCCATCTGTCTGAAGTGCAGAAAGAGGCATCTGCAGCTAGTGAGACCATCATGTCATCTCCTCACTGCTTGGGGCCAAATCTGTTGAATCAGAGCATTGATGATCGATGTCGAGATAATGCAGCACAAATTCACCTCAGTCCGGAAATGGGGGGAAGTCCACTGGTGTTTTTCCAACTGCAGACCACAGGAATGGGTGAGAACATTGATCATGTACAGTTTCCCTTTCTTTCCTCATTCTGAACACTGGTTGATGTTCTGGATTGCAGCATTTGGGAGTCTGTTAGTTTGGGTTGTTCTTATTGGAGTTATTCAGGGATATGGCTAATGGGTGAATGTAAGAACAGTAACAGCCTGTTTAGCTGTTCAAGTATGTTCCACCATTCAATGACTCTGCTGTTTAACCCCAGACACCTGTCTTTACCCTATATCCCTAACTGTCTTTGGTTAAAACTCTATCAATCTCTGTTTTAAAATGAACAATTGGTCTAATCTTGATGTCCATTTGCAGAGTAGAGTTCCAAACATCTGCCCACTTAGTGTGTCCAAATGTTTTCTAATATGTGATGATCTTGCTCTTTAACAGGGTTATTTTATCCCTGTTTTTTTTTCCCAAGAGTGGTGCTGAAATGGCTAACAGAAACTGCTTAAATCAACAATCAGAGAAGGCCTTTAGGTTTCTTTAAAACAGTTCTACAGTGCAAGGAGAGTGGCCAATTAGATTAGATTACTTACAGTATGGAAACAGGCCCTTCGACCCAACGAGTCCACACCGACCCGCCGAAGCGCAACCCACCCATACCCCTAACCTAACACTATGGACAATTTAGCATGGCCAATTCACCTGACCCGGACATCTTTGGACTGTGAGAGGAAACCAGAGCACCCGGAGGAAACCCACACAGACATGGGGAGAATGTGCAACTCCACACAGTCAGTCGCCTGAGGCGGGAATTGAACCCAGGTCTCTGGCGCTGTCAGGCAGCAGTGCTAACCACTGTGCTACCGTGCCACCCACAAAATTCTCCCAGTTCAGGTCTTTTTCTCGTTTGATTTGTTTTAGTAGGCAGTCAGAAGACTCCTAGTAGCAGAGAAGCTGTTACTGTTTAAAAAAAGGTTCCATGCTTTAACAAATGTTTCTTGCCTGAACTCATCTCTGCAATCTCTCCTGCCTGTAAGAACCTGAGTTTGCTTTTAACAATTGCCAAGGGGCATGATTTCGGGATGTTGCAGGATTGGAACAACTCCTTTAAGTTGCAATATTATGTCAGTTGCATTTTCAAATAAGTTTTTCTAAATTTTGTTTTCTTTTGTTCGTGTTTCAATCATAGTGTTTAGATAAATTGTTTTGCTTAAAGCTGAGTGGTTTGACCAGCTACATTACTCCTGGTATAGCCACTTCACATCTCCCTTTTAAAATAAGGAAATGTTAGGGTGTGGGCTACCTTCTTTAAATGTTTTGAGGAGGTCTGGACTTGTCCATAATAAAATCATCTGGAAATTTTTGACTCCAATTTTCAGACCATGCCCCCAGTCCAGAATCCCTACCCAAAATTTAATAGTTTCTCTCTATCTACCATATCTATTCCTTCGTAAGATTAAACCTGTTCAAATTAAATTGTATAGACAGTCACCCAAGGCTGGAATCGAACCGGAGTCCTTTTGAATGCCTCACATTTAAAATTCTCAACTTTATGTTCAAAAAAACTCCATGGCCACACCCTTCCCTATTTCTACAATCCCTTCCAGCCCCACAATCTTCTCCGTTAACTGTAGAGGTAAAAACAATGACTGCAGATGCTGGAAACCAGATTCTGGATCAGTGGTGCTGGAAGAGCACAGCAGGTCAGGTAGCATCCAAAGTGCAGCGAAATCGACGTTTCGGGCAAAAGCCCTTCATCAGGAATAAAAGCTCAGTTAACTGTGTCTGCTGATTCTGGTCTATGCATCCATCTGGCCATGCACTCCTTTCTCTTCACCCTCTCGATGTTTCTCATGCCATCTCCAAATTTCACCTCAAACACTCCCAGGACAAGTACAGCATAGAGTTTGTACAGTAAAACTCCCTCAGTGCTGTCCTCCATCAAACACTCCCAGGACAAGTACAGCATAGAGTTTGTACAGTAAAACTCCCTCAGTGCTGTCTCCATCAAACACTCCCTAGACAAGCATGGCATAGAGGTAGATAGAGTGAAGCATCCTCTACAGCAGAGTTGTTGCTGTTGTGTTAAGTGATGTCACTAACACACAATATGTTATTTATAATTTGTTGAAGGGGGTGGTGATATTATTCAGCTGTCGGCAGTGAGTGGGGAGAAGACCTTCAACAAGTACATCCTGCCCAGTGAAGCTGTGTCAGCAGGAGCTGCCAATGTTACGGGAATACAGGTCGTGGATGGAATCTTGTACTTAGGAGGGGAGCCTCAAACAACCTGCAGCATCCAGGACGCCATGACAGCTTTCCTTCAGTTCCTGCAGTTGCAGGGGAGGCCTCTGTTAGCAGGCCACAACATTTGGATCCGTGACTGTCAAATCATTTACAAGGCATGGGAAGATCTCTTCATGAAAGATCAGTTTGCCAGGTGTGTGACTGGATTCCTGGATACCTTATGGTTGGCCAGGTATCTTGTCCCCAGGTCAAAGGTCAATAACTATAAACTTAAGAATTTAGTCGCTGCATGTGTTAGGGAGTTATTTATTTCCAAAGGGCCTCTGAGCAATGTGAGGGCCATGCAGGAGCTGTATTCTGTTCTAAATCCTACACCGGGACCAATTCAGAAGAGTCAGTTTACCCTGTCTCAACTCGAGTGCAGAATATCCCTGCAACCACTGTTCAATCAGCAAATGATATCCCGCCTGGTTGCTGATAATCTGGCTTTTGAGGGAATCAGCCTGCATGTCCTGCAGCTGACTCACACCAATAACCCACAGTCTGGTCTGTATGACCTGCTTCATGCTTGTGTCAATCTAGGCCTCTCGAATCTGCTGCCAGTTGTGAATAAAATTCGGTTGTATCTTGAGCAGCAGAGAGGGAAACGCAGATTCTATCGGAGTCTAATGAGGAGTGTAAAGGTGGAAAATGAGTAAATCGGCAGCCGTGATAAATGTAACTCTTGTGGGAGGTCACAGTCATTTGATTAGGCGTTTATGGAATGTAGTGAGCTCCTGTTATGTTGTCTGTCTGTAGAACTGCACTCTGCAGTCTAAGACCACTTTATCCGTCCAGATGGCCCACTCCTTTAATTTATGTTCTAGGGTCAGTTGTCCAGACCGTGTGGCCTTCGGGTTGGAAAGTTCAAGCTCAATTTGTACCTCCGGTCAGGGCAGAGGTGGAGAGAATTGGCCTGCGTTCCTGCTCATTGTATCTATCTTTGTGAACCCTCATGTTGGAGAGTGCATGGTATGCAGACATTGCTGACGAACACATCACTGCATTTGATGTTTGCTTGAGATGTGTTTTGATAGCTCAATGACCTTCAGAACATTGGTCAAACTGCTCAGTGTACCTGCAAAGTACCTGGACACGTTGGTTCACTTGCCTTCCCCCTGTTCTGCTCTCTTCCAAACCTCCTCAGAAACTGAGCAGTGGGATGAGGAGGGCTGGGAGTCTGCATCAGGGAGGCCCCAGATCTTGTCAGGATCCCAGAATCTGACCCAAACTGAAGGATCCGTTTGCATCATGACCCTTGCTTCCCTTTTTCCACATCAGTTAAGTCTCCTCCACAAACTATTTGGGAAGATCAGTCAGGCAGCCCTTTGGTGTGTGGACCTTGAGTTGCTGACATTGCAAAAGAGAGGGTCCAGGATCAGAAAATACAACTACTGCAATGTCCCAAGTTTGAGAAATATCACAGTCCTCAATTCCTTGGGCTGAGATCACATTGATTACTGGTCAGTGAAATTGAAGCAGGGTCAGTGTGAGTGTATGTAAGTTGGTGAAAGATTGGAGGGCATGAGCACCAGTATGGAGTTACTTATTCCATGTAACTGGAAATCCTCACATGCCCTAATGTTGGGGAGGGCAACCCATATTACATTTTCTTGGGAAGGTTCGAGTGGCTTGTTTAAATGCTCGTCTCCTGTAATTTTATTTTTCACAACTGGGCATCCTCAGTAACCTAAAGGGGCTGACTTGTTTGGGATCTTCCTAGTTGTGATGTGGTCACACAGCTTAGAGGTAAGTTTGTTTTGGAGATGGGTGCACAGCGTTTCTAGGCAATATTCTACTCTTTCACTAGTGAATACTGAAGTAAAATATTCATTAAGGACCTCCCCTACCTCCTCTGACTCCAGGCACAAGTTCCCTTCACTATCCCTGATCAGCTCCACCTCACTCTGGCCATCCTCACAAAAGTATAGAATGCCTTGGTGTTTTCCTTAATCTTATCTGCCAAAGCTTTTTCATGCCTCCTTCTAGCTCTCCTGTGTCCATTCTTCAGTTCCTTCCTGGCAACCTTTATAACCCTCTACAGCCCTGTCTGATTCTTGCTTCCTCAACCTTAAGTAAACCTCCTCCTTCCTCTTGACCAGTTGTCACACATCTCTTGTCACTCAAGGTTCCTTCACTCTACCATCCTTCCCTTGCCTCAGTGGGACAAACCTACTTAACACTATCAGCATGTGATCCCTAAACATTTCTTTTGTGTATTTCCCTGAATATCTGTCCCCAGTTTATGCTGCACAGTTCCTGCCTAATAGCATTGTAATTCCCCCTCCCCCAGTTAAATACTTTCCCATACCATCTGCTCTATCCCTCTCCATGGATATAGTAATGGTCAGGGAGTTGTGATCACTGAGTGAAATGCTCTGCCACCTGACCTGGTTTGTTGCCAAACACCAAATCCAATATGGCCTCCCCTCCACTCAGCCTACCTACACATTGAGTCAGGAATCCTACCTGGACACAAGTGACAAAATCTGCTCCATCCAAACTATTTGCACTAAGGAGGTTCCAATCAATATTAGGGAAGTTAGTCACATGACAACCTTTTACTTCTGCACCTTTTCAAAATCTGCCTCCCAATCTGCACCTCCATGTCTTTGTTGCTGTTGGGGGAAGGGTCGAGAGAAAACTCCCAGTCAAGTGTGTGCTCCTTTCCTGTTTATGACTTCCATCCATACTGACTCAGTAGACAAACCCTCCTTGACGACCTCCTTTTCTGCAGCTGATACTATCTCTGATTAGCAATGCCACTTTCCCACCTCTTTTACCTTCCTCCCTATTCCTTTTGAAATATCAAAAACCCTGAACATCCAACAAACATTCTCGCTCCTGTGATATCCAAATCCCTGTAATGGCCACAACATTGTAGCTCCAAGTACTGTTCCATACTCTAAGTTCATCCAGGGAGATACTTCATCTTGATTGAATCCATCAGCAGGAACACTCTGGACATGGAGCTGGTGTGAGGATCATGCTTGGAATGCCACTCAGAATATTCTCTGCAGACAAATCCTTTCAGGCATTATCTGTCGTGTTACCAGTCAAAACTTATCAAATCAATTGTGGCTATAGACCAATCCCATAAACTGACTTTCAGTGCCGTATAGCCACTTAGTGCAAATAGTTTGTAAAGTGATTAATCAATTCCACCTCTCTTTTTTGAGTTTGTAACTCTGTGTAAAGATTTATCGTGATGAATTTCAAAATGGAAACTGTCAAATTTATGTTTTACAATTTTTCAAAATAAACCTTTTTCATGAAATTTTATACACGTAGTTTGATGTTCATTCTAATTCTCATTTGGATCATTGGGAGCATTAACTGGTTATCAGTTTATTACTTAGAGAAGGGGCTGGTTATAGGTCACACTTTCCTTTCCCTCTTATTCAGTGACCATATTGGGAATAAATATTTTTCTATGCCAATGTCTGTGGAAGCACTCTAATGTGTTACTGAGTAAACATGTATTAATGATTTCTAGAGCCTGAAATGTGCAATCTTTCAAAGCTTAGAATTCGAAGCCATCAGAAGATAAGGGGATGGATTGGAAGGGGCCACACTCCCCTGTTGCCTGCAATGGAGTGCAGTTCCAATGTTTAATGTGCTTGTTCTCCAGTTACAAGTGGGACAGTTAAGGCCAGTATTTACTGTTGAGCTCTAGATTAGATTAGATTAGACTTACAGTGTGGAAACAGGCCCTTCGGCCCAACAAGTCCACACCGACCCGCCGAAGCGCAACCCACCCATACCCCTACATTTACCCCTTACCTAACACTACGGGCAATTTTAGCTTGGCCAATTCACCTGACCCGCACATCTTTGGACTGTGGGAGGAAACCGGAGCACCCGGAGGAAACCCACGCAGACATGGGGAGAACGTGCAAACTCCACACAGTCAGTCGCCTGAGTCGGGAATTGAACCCGGGTCTACAGGCGCTGTGAGGCAGCAGTGCTAACCGCTGTGCCACCGTGCCGCCCACTAATTGCCCTTGAAGATGGTGTGAGTTGCCACCTTAAATTTCTGCAGTCCATTTGCTGTAGGCGTGCTCAATGCTCTGCTCTGAGGAAGGGAGTCCTGTGATTTTTTTTACACAAAATCCCTGAAGGGATATTGATGTCCTACTGTTTCAAGTCAGGATGGTGAGTGGTTTGGATGAGAACTTGTAGCTGGTGGTGTTCCCATGCAAGTGTTTTTTTCATTCTAGATTTCAAGGTTGTGGGATTGGAAGTTGCTGTTGAATATGGCTTAGTAAGTTGCTGTGGTGCATAGTGTAGATGGTATAACAGTTCACTGCTACTATCATCTGGTGGTGTTAGGCGTGTTGCTGATCAGGTGAAATGGAGGTGCTAGTGTTAGATTGGGATGGACAAAGCCCGAAGTCTCTCAACACAAGGTTATAGTCCAACAGGTTTATTTGAAATCACAAGCTTTCGGAGTGCTGCTGCTTCATGTAGTATCACGTGACTTCTGACACTTCCAAGGTGATGTCAACCTACTTCAGTGTTGTTGGAGCTGCACTCATCCAGCCAAGTGGAGGTTATCCATCACACTCCTGAGTTGTACCTTATTGATACTAGACCAGCACTGGGGAGACAGGAGGTGAATTACTCACCAAGGAAGGGAAGCACAGAATGCAGACTGAGGATAGAGTGAAAAGGAATGTGTACAACTTGAGAATTTAGTGCAGCTTGGATTTTTATGGTAATTTTTTTGTCAAGTTATCATTTAGTCAGACAATCAGAATCTGACTTAGCGTTTTAAAACTATAGCTAATTGAAATGTCTAGTTGAAGAAAAACTGCCTGGCAGTGATTATTTGTCGATCAGTTGATAGTAACCTGAGTTGGTGTTTATTTCTGTTGATTGAAACTAGGGTGTGAGTCATCAGTACTCCGTGCAAACAGACCGGTTTTGCAATGGAGACAATGAGGACTGAATGCAACATAGCAATGAGTGTTAGCTTGGGCATATGGTTCAGAGAGGTTACGAGGAGTTCCTTTTAATTGTTTTTCCGCTATGCCTTCAAAAGCTGTTGAATGTGCAAAGGCATTAAATAAGTAACCAGTTAAGTGGTCCATGACTTTTGAGATTGTATTACTCGAAGTTTAAACTAGTACTGGGGAGATTCAAGTATTGCTTTAAATTTGTAGCTCACCTAGTTAAATTACTTAATATAGATAACATTGTAATAATATTTCTAACTTGAAGTCTAATTAGTTAGATAAAACAATACAGTTGGCAGGATATATGATGTGTTGCAGCTGTAGTTATGGACAAATGTGACCCACCTCAACTACATGTGCAGTGACTGCTACTGCTGCAGGAACTTCAGCCCAGAGTTAATTAGCTGGAGCCCGAGTTCAGACACTGATGCTTCAGGGAAGAACAAATTATGTGACTGTTAGCTCCAGGAGGTATTCCCACCCCATGAGGGCTAGAATCTTCTGATTGATCTTTTGTTTAGAAACAAGAGGATGTGTCTGTCAGACCCAGAAGGTAGAAATGGAGCTGGGAGGGAGATACAGAGAATTCTCCACTCCTACAGTTCTATGATAGGTTTGCAGTTATTGCAGCTTGTGTGGTTGAGAGTGGGGAGGCTGAACAAACCAATGATTATTCACCATTTACATAGATGATTTAGAGTTGGGGACCAAAATTTTTATGGGTGACACTAAGATGAGTGGTAGAGCAAAGTATGCAGAAGACTGTGAAACTTTGCAGAGGAATACAGATTAAGTGAGTGAGCAAAGGTCAGGCAGATGGACTACAATGTTAATAAATGTGAAGTCATCCATTTTGGTCATAATAACAGTAAAAAGGAATATTATTTTGAATGGTAAAAACAATTGCAGTGTGCTGCTGTGCAGAGGGACCTGGGTATGCTTGTGTGTGAATCACAGAAGGTTGGTCTGCAGGTAATTAAGGTAAATGGAACTTTGTACTTCGTTGCTAAAGGGATTCAGTGTAAAAGCAGAGAAGTTATGTTGCAGCTGTATAGGCTGCTTGTGAGGCCACACCTGGAGTACTGAAAGAGGTTGTATGAACATAGAACATGACAGCGCAGTACAAGCCCTTTGACCCTCAATGTTGCACCGGCCTATGAAACCAATATGAAGCCCATCTAATGTACACTGTTTCATTTTCCATATGTTTATCCAATGACCATATGTTTATCCAACTGTTGCAGGCAAGGTGTTCCATGCCCCTACTACTCTGACATCTGTCTTATAGCTATCACCCCTCAATTTAAAGCTACGTCCCCTCGTGCTAGCCATCACTATACAAGGAAAAATGCTCTCACTGTCCACCTTATTTAATCCTCTGATTATCTTATATGTCTCTATTAAGTCACCTCTCAACCTTCTCTCCAGCGATAACAGCCTCAAGTTCCTCAGCCTTTCCTCATAAGACCTTCCCTAGGCAACATCCTAGGAAAACCCCTCTGAACCCTTTCCAAAGCTTCCACGTCCTTCCTATAATGTGGTGACCTGAACTGTATGCAATATTCCAAGTGCGGCTGTACCAGAGTTTTGTACAGGTGCAGCATGGCTCTGAAACTCAATCCCTCTACCAATTTTGGTCTCCTTTCTTGAGAGAAAGGATGTACTGGCACTAGAGGGGCACCTAAGAGGTTTGCTAGATTGATTCCAGAGTTGAGGGGGGTTGGCTTTTGAGGAGAGACAGAGTAGACTGGGGTTGTATTTATTGGAATTTAGAAGAGTGTGGAGGGATCTTGTAGGAACATATAAAATGATGAAGGGAACGATAAGATAGAAGTAGAGAGGACATTCCTACTGGTGGGTGCAACTAGGACAAGAGGACATAGCCACAAAACTGGGGAGTAGATTTAGGACTGAGTTGAGAAAGAACTTCTTTACCTAGAAGGTTGTGAATCAGTGGAGTTCCATGCAAAGGGAAATAGTTAAGGCTTCCTTGTTTGAATGTTTTTTTAAAGCTAAGATAATTTTTTGAACAGTGAAGGTCTTGAGGTTTCTGGCGAGAGGGTGGTGAGTACGTGGAGCTAAGGCCACGAAAAGTTCAGCTATGATCTTATTAAATGGCGGAGGGGGCTTGAAGGGCCAGATGGCCGACTCCTGCTCCTGACTCTTGTGTTCTAAACTCAACCACTAAATGACATAGTGTAGGGAATCATTCACGTCCAAGGAGAGGAAAGAAATATGGTTCTAGTAGGGAATAGCATAGTTAGGAAGACAGAGAATGTTCTCCATGGTTGACAGTGACAGTCCAAGGTCTGTGGTGCCCTGCTGTTGCCCAAGTTCAGGGCGTCTCTAAAATGAAGAGGAACTTCAACTAAGAGGCTGTGCTGAGCTAATGTAGATGCTACTATTATAGTTGTACTGGAACAGCTTGGTTAGTGGGAAATCTAGCTTTCTAGCAGGGCAACTGGGATATTGTCAGGACCCATAAACTGCCTGCAGCTGTTTCTTGACACCAAATAAAATGAAGTTAATTGGCTGAAAACTTGTGACTGTGATGCTAGGTATCTTAGACCAAGATGGATCATCCACTCAGCACTTATAGCTGAAGATATTGTAAACGCTTCAGTCTTGTTTCTGCACTGATGTTCTGGGCTTCCCTCATAGTGGAGGATAATTATGGAAATGCCATCCCCTCATCCAATGAGTTGTTGGATTTTCTGTCACCGTCCATGACTGGATGTGGCAAAAAATAATAATTCTTGGAAATGAATGTACTGTCTACACTGGACCTGCATTTTGAAGTATACAAGGTGGGTTGGACTGGTATGTTTCATTTACCAGTTGCACCAGTTTTTTCTTCTGCATTTGTTGATTTCATCCACTCTTCATAGGATCACTTTTCCCGATCTGTTGCCTGATGCCACTCCTGCACTCAACATTGTGAACAAGTGTTAGCCCCTGGCTGACTATAATTGATATCCCAGAGTGCCATTAGAAAAGAATCTCAATTACTGTCCACAAGGGTAATGCAATCCGAGGAGGCTGATCCAATGGTTTCAATCTTTACAATGAAAGTCTGTGTAAGCGCACTGTATTTATTGTTGGTGGGGGAGAGGCAGATTTGGTGGAGGATACTTGGTTTTGAGGGGGGGGAGGGAGGGAGGGGAGTGGTGGAGGCAGGGTGGTTTATGAAAGATCAATAAGTTTGCTGGTGGGGAGCACTGTTTGAGAACTACTTTTGAGGGATCTAGCCCGATCTGATGATTAATTGAAACAGTGTTCAAGTTTGTATTCTTTTGGAATTAAGTGGAGTGGGTGGGGGGGTGGGGAAGGAGTTATACCGAAAGAATGATTAGAGAAAAGTTAGTGGCTCTAACTGGGACATAGCTATTCAGGCTGGTAGTGAGGGACTGACTTAACAACTGCAAATCAATTGAAGGCTGACTGCTAGAAAGTTGGGGAGTGTGAGGGCTGAGCTCACTGACTTGGCAAGTTTTTTTTTATATCTGGAGCACACAACTGGAATTGGGAAGGAAGAAGGGATTGGAGTTAGTGATACATTGAATCATCAGTTTGTCTTGTTGGTGACATTGAAAGGTTAACATGGTCCTAGCGAGAAAGCAAGATTGGAGAGTGACTGGTGTAGGGATTGCTGTGTTGATATAAAAGGAGGGGTTTTGGGAGGCAGGGGGTGGTGAGAGCGCAGGAAACTCAAAGGGAGATGACAAGATTTTAAATGGAATTTTAAAATGTTGCAGGTGAAAAATTATTCATTGCAAAGGAGGAAAACCATGAAGACAACTGAGAAACTTGGAATGATAGGTGACTGGGATCTCTTGGACCAGGATTTTAAATAAGGTGTGAACTGTGCATGCTTAAAGGATAAATTGCCAGAGGAAAAGGGGGACAGAAGGTGTGCTTCAGAGATCAGAGCTACACCACCACAGTAACAATGTGTGACATCATGTGCATCAAGTGGTGGATGGTTCAAATAAAATCATCTTTTTCAATAAAAGTATATATTTTTTTAAAAAGTGATAAAACCAAGTGGAAGAAGCTTCTTAAAGGGAATGGTATCACCACCAGTTGTCAACTGCAGACTGAGTGTGTTCACAAAAAGCTCATGGACAGCGATGGGCTTATTCACAATTGAAGCTACATTCTGGGCAGTGTTCTGGAGAGGGACAGTGAGAACAGACACAGTGACAGATCCACATGGTCAGAGCGGGGAAAGGAGAGATCAGCCCCCCCAGCAGGTGGGGAGGTCAGGGTGGAGGGAATGAATAGGATGCAACTTATTATTTGGGTGGCTGAGTGGTTAGCACTGCTGCCTCACAGTGCCAGGGACCTGGTTAGATTCTGTGTGGAGTTTACACATTCTCCCCATGTCTGTGTGGGTTTCCTCTGGGTCCTCTGTTTTCCTCCCACAATCCAAAGATGCGCAGGTCAGGTGAATTGGCCATGCTAAATTGCCCATACTGCTAGGTGCATTAGTCAGGGGTAAATATAGAGTAGGGGAATGGGTATGGATGAGTTACTCTTTGGAAGGTGGCTGTGGACTTGTTGGGCCAAAGGGCCTGTTTCTATACTGTAACGAATCTAATATAATCAACATTAAGAGGCAGCAGCACCAAATGCCTAAGTGGGAATTATAATGATTGATGCACAGAGGAAGGCTGTAGGATTTTGGAGGAGGAGTCAAGCCTGCAATGACAGCAGGAGAGCGGGCAAGTTGACAAATGCTGAACAATTGGGATGTGTGGGGGGTGGATTAGCTAATCAGTGGAAAAGAGGATTAAAGGGAAAAGAAAAAGGAAGGAAACAGGAAATGGAAGGAATGAACTCAGCATTAGAAGCCTGAGCAAAAATAGAAAAGGTAAAACTACACTAAAAATGAATGAAGTTATAGATTAGACTGGGATGGCAAGAAATGAAATACATGGGGAACAGAGAGGAGCAACACAGGTTCAACTTGAATTTGAAATAAACAGCTATGTGCAGTTATTGTAGTGAAAATGAGTTGATGTGGTTCAGTAGAAATTGATATTACAACGAACGGAAGATCAAGACAAGTACTGTGAAAGAAATGGAAATATGGTTGTGGATTGAAAGCGGTTTCTGTGGTGACATGAGGAATGCACTGGTGATCGAGCCCAGTCCCAGTAGAGCATCAACAAGGCAAAGGAGTACATGTTGAATGAAGTATAGAGGATCAGAGGGACATTGGTGTGCATGTCCATAGATTCTTGAAGGCAGCAGGACAGGTAGATAGGAAGGATAAGAAGGCACATGTCATGTTTGCCTTGGTTGGTCAAGGCCTTGATGGTTATGATGGAGTCACATTAGTTAAGCCACAGCTGGAATATTGTATGCAATTCTGGCTGCCACACAATACAAAAGGATGTGATTGCAATAGAGAGGGTGCAAAATATGTAGGATATTGCCTGGCTGGAGTGAGTCGGGTGTGGAGAAACACTACGTAGGCTGGGGTTATTTCTCTTAGAGCAGAGAAGGCTGAGGGGGATCTGATTGAGTTGTACAAAGTTCTTCCGCTCTCATTCCTGTTCTACTGAGACAGTGTAAAGTTTATTCCTGTAGATTGTCCAGTCTCAGTTACACAAGTATTACAATCCACTCCAGTCAGCTGTAGGGAGGTAGTTATATTAAAGTCAGTCCCTTTGGGTTGCAGAGTAGAAAGTCCCAGGAATGCAGGTGTGGTAAGAATATGGTGCAATCAGCAAAAAGCTGTGTGTGTGGGGACTGGGGGGATGGGGTGGTGACAGGTCTGTCAGGAAAAAGCAATCACTGAGAGCCTTGCAAAACATTACCTGACTCAGTTTAACTTCCTGGAAGAGAAATAACTCGGTGGGCATGTATTGGAGCTAGAGGATTGGGAGCTACTGAGAGCTTGGGACCAGACAAACGTGAGTATTCCTGATGTGAGGACTCCTTGAGGATGTGTGTGTGTGTGTGTTGAGGGGGGAGGGTGGGAAGACGCCTGTGTTCCATGAGGATGTGTTACATAACAAGTTCATGTCTTCTCGCCCTGTTGAACTGCGGAGAACAGGGTGGTCGCAAGTCACAGAATTCCTGTTGTTGATTTTTCCGGTGAGCATCAGGATGTATTAGTGCACTGCAGTCAGACTGAGGGCAGTGGGGCTAATGCTGTGGGAGGGTAGGAAGGGGTTATAATGGACTCAGGTTCTGTCTTTACAATCAAGAGGCAGCGACTGGACAGGAGACGTGTTTAAACTGTAAACTAACATTAGGGAAAGTGAAAACTGACCCATACCATTCACCAGCTCCCCCACCCCCTTCATCCCAAAATCTGCGCTGAGTTCACTGAACTCCACGGGGAAATGACCCGAGGCCAGGACCAGCCTGGTTTAGGGAGAGAAATGTGCCCCGAGTCCTGTCAGACAATACTGGAACGTGAACAGACAGATTCCGTCAAGCTCTGCTGAATCAGGAAGCCTCCCAGTGTCTGCTGTGGTACATGAAGGAGAGAGAGAGAGGTTACCATCACGGCATAGAGAAACGATCAGGAACAAACTCCTTATTCCATTTGAACCATGACAAAGTATTGATGTAGATTTGAAAGTGACCAACTGTCTCCATACAAGCTGAAACTGACAGGCGACTGACAATTAGGGACCAGGTGCTGTGAAGGTGGTGTAACTGCTAGTACTACATTTCACAAGTTTTAATAGGATAGAGGTGTGGTGTCTCTTATCTCTTCTTGGGGCTCATTTCTCTCCCTAAACAGGCTGGTCCTGGCCTCGGGTCATTTCCCCGTGGAGTTCAGCGAACTCAGCGCAGATTTTGGGATGGGGTGGGGGAGCTGGTGAATGGTATGAGTCAGTTTTCACTTTCCCTAATGTTAGTTTACAGTTTAAACACGTCTACTGTCCAGTCGCTGCCTCTTGATTGTAACCCGAGTCCATTATAACCCCTTCCTACCCTCCCACAGCATTAGCCCCACTGCCCTCACACCTCCCTTCTCACTTTCTCTTGTTTCTACTTGTCCCTCAACACTAGCAGGTGAGCTTTTTCTTAGTAAAATGGTTTATTAATCCATTTTACATGTACAATACTGTCCTTAAGATGGCTCTTCAAACCCCAACAACTACCCTCTGATAGGAGCAGCTGGTAGTGGTTAGTAGTCTGCATTGTGGCCACTGCTGATAATGTGTTGTTGGAAAAGCGCAGCAGGTCAGGCAGCATCCAAGGAGCAGGAGAATCGACGATTCGGGCATGAGCCCTTCTTCAGGAATGAGGAAAGTGTGTCCAGCAGGCTAAGATAAAAGGTAGGGAGGAGGGGCGATGGAGATGTGATAGGTGGAAGGAGGTCAAGGTGAGGGTGATAGGCCGGAGTGGGGTGGGGGTGGAGAGGTCAGGAAGAAGATTGCAGGTTAGGAAGGCGGTGCTGAGTTCGAGGGATTTGACTGAGACAAGGTGGGGGGAGGGGAAATGAGGAAACTGGAGAAATCTGAGTTCATCCCTTGTGGTTGGAGAGTTCCTAGGCGGAAGATGAGGCGCTCTTCCTCCAGCCGTCGTGTTGCCATGGTCTGGCAATGGAGGAGTCCAAGGACCTGCATGTTCTTGGTGGAGTGGGAGGGGGAATTGAAGTGTTGAGCACGGGGTGGTTGGGTTGGTTAGTCCGAGTGTCCCAGAGGTGTTCCCTGAAGCGTTCCGCAAGTAGGTGGCCTGTCTCCCCAATATAGAGGAGGCCACATCGGGTGCAGCGGATGCAGTAAATGATGTGTGTGGAGGTGCAGGTGAATTTGTGGCGGGTATGGAAGGATCCCTTGGGGCCTTGGAGGGAAGTAAGGGAGGAGGTGTGGGCACAAGTTTTGCATTTCTTGCGGTTGCAGGGGAAGGTGCCAGGAGTGGAGGTTGGGTTGGTGGGGAGTGTGGACCTGACGAGGGAGTCACGGAGGGAGTGGTCTTTTCGGAACGCTGATAGGGGAGGGGAGGGAAATATATCTCTAGTGATGGGGTCCATTTGGAGGTGGCGGAAATGACGGTGGATGATACGATGTATATGGAGGTTGGTGGGATGGTAGGTGAGGACCAGTGGGGTTCTGTCCTGGTGTCGATTGGAGGGGCGGGGCTCAAGGGTGGAGGAGCAGGAAGTGGAGAAGATGCGGTGAAGGGCATTGTCAATCACGTCTGGTGGGAAATTGCGGTCTTTGAAGAAGGAAGCCATCTGGGCTGTACGGTATTGGAACTGGTCCTCCTGGGAGCTGATGCGGTGGAGATGAAGGAATTGGGAATATGGGATGGCATTTTTACAGGGGGTAAGGTGGGAGGAGGTGTAGTCTAGGTAGCTGTGGGAGTCGGTCAGTTTATAGTAGATGTCCGTGTTGATTCGGTCGCCCGAGATAGAAATGGAAAAGTCTTGGAAGGGGAGGGAGGAGTCTGAGACGGTCCAGGTAAATTTGAGGTCAGGGTGGAAGGTGCATTGTGGCCACAGCAATCTTGGTTCGAATCTGAGAAACCACAGGCAGTATTTTCCCCATTCTACCTCCTGGCTCAGTGGTTAACACTTGCTTCACAGCGCCAGGGACCTGGGTTGATTCCAGCCTTGGACTGTCTGTATGGAGTTTGTATGTTCTCTCCATGTCTGCGTGGGTTTCCTCCAGGTGCTCTGGTTTCCTCCCACAGCTCAGAGATGTGCAGGTTAGGTGAATTGACCATGCTAAATTGTACGTAGTGGTCAGGGATTTGTAAGCTAGGTGAATTAATCAGAGGAAATGTAGAGTAACAGATACTCTTCAGAGGGTTGGTATGGACTTTTTGGGCCAAATGGCCTGTTTCCACACTGCAGGGATTCTATGAAAACATAAAATCTTATTTCTGGGAGGTAATTTTGATTTTATTACATGATCAAAGAGCAGGTTTCCCCACTTTTTTGCTCTATCCTTATTCTTTAAATTTTCTAGGTTGCATTGCTACCTGTAAGTCAGACGATTGTGGGTTTGAGTCACATGTCAAAGACGTGAACACAACAGTCTAGGCTGACATACCAGTGCAGGAGGTGAAGGGCCGTTCTTCCATCCTTCAGATGAAATGATAAATGTGTCAACTGGATAAAAGGATCTCATGGTGTCATTTTGAAGAGCAGGGCACATAACCCAGCATCTGAACCATTGTTTATTCCTCAATCAATCTCACAAATACAGCATACCTGATATTAATTCATAGCTTGTGAGAGCTGAATGTTTGTTTGAAGCCTCCTGTCCTGTTTCTTACACTACAACAATGATAACATTTCAAAAATACTTAATTGCTGGAAAGGTGTCTGGTACTTGTGAAAAGTGCTCTGCAAATGCGAAGTCTTCTATCTCTTAGTGAGACACCAGTGGAAATGGAATGGTGTTGGAGGTAGAATAAGGATACTATTGAGTTTGAGATATGATGCTACACTTGGTTAACACTCAGTCTGTTCACACATGAATCCTGGTTGCTTGCCGAAAGGTAATTGAAGCTTTGGGACCAACATTTTCAGATGAGGGGAAACTAAAAAGGGTAACACTAAATCTCTGAGCACGAGTTGTGTTTTTTTTTCGCAGGTCTTGCAACTTGATCCGGTTTCCCGGCTGGGAGAGAGAGAGATGGCCTCACCTAAAGTATGTATTTTAGGAAGCTTCTGTATACATTGTGTGTAAAAGGGAGTATGGGCACCTATTTACTACACTGTTCTCCAACCAACCCAACAAATTTGTGTCAGTGAAAATAAGTTGCTTTGTTAGAGTTATGAAGTGCATTGGAAAAGTTGAACAAGTTGAAAGTGCTTGGGTCCTGATGAACCTCAACTTAGCATCATTAAAATAAAATGGCTAGTCAGATAGTTGATGCATTAGTTTTAATTTTTTTAAATTTAATTTTTAATTTGGGGAATATTGGATGTAGCAAATGTAACTCTTTTATTCTGAATCTTGCCTTCCTTGGTCAGTGCATTGAATATAGGAGTGGGACATCATGTTGCGACATTACAGGACATTGGTGAGTTCACTTTTAGAATACTGCATTTGGTTCTGGTTTCCTGGCTATAGGAAAGGTGATGTTAAACTTGAAATGGTTCAGAAAGATTTTACAAGGATGCTGCTATGATTGGAGTGTTTGAGCTATCGGGAAAGGTGAATAGGCTGGGGCTTTTTTCCCTGGAGCATCAGAAGCTGAGGGGGTGACCTTATAAAAGTTTATAAAATCATTAGAGAGATGGATAGGGTGAATAGCCAAAGTCTTTTTTCCCAGGGTAAGGGAAAGATTTAAATGGGAGGGGCAACATTTTCACGCAGAAGGTAGTGCATGCATGCAATGAGCTAGTAGAGGTGGTGTTGGAGACGGGTACAATTACAACATTTAAAAGGAACATGCATAGGAATAGTTTGGAGGGATATAAGCAATGCTGGCAAATGAGAATAGATTAGTTTAAGATATCTGGTCGGCATGGATGAATTGGACTGAAAAGTCTCTTTCCATGATGTATAACTCTCTGACTGTGCTCTATTTGTTTCCTCTGAAAACACTTTCCAAACCTATCACCACTATCATCATAGAAGTTCATCACAGAATCCCTACATGTGGCCCAATGAGTCCACGCTGATCTTCCGAACAGTATCCCACCCAGACTCTTTCCCCAATCCTATTAATTTTACATTTCCCCTAAGTAATGCACCTGACCCACACATCCCTGAACACTACGGGCAATTTAGCGTGGCCAATTCACCTATCCTGCACATCTTTGGACTGTGGGAGGAAACCAGAGCACCCAGAGGAAATCCATACAGACACGGGGAGAGTGTGCAAACCCCATACAGACAGTTGCCTGAGGCTGGAATCAAACACAGGTCCCAGGCACTGTGAGGCAGCAGCACTAACCACTGAGTCACCATGTCATTGAGAAGGACAGAGTAGCAGATACGACAAAACACTGCCACCTTTACGTTCCCCTCTTAATGACTTCCACAATTCACTTTGAAATATATCGCTGTTGTGTCCCTGGATCAAAATCATGGAATATTCTCTCGAACAGCTCGGTGGGTCTAACTGAGAGAAGGCAGCTCACCACTACTTTCTCAAAGGTGACTAGGGATGGACAATGAATGCTGACCCAGCCAGGAACTCAATTCTCAGAATGAATAACAAAACGTCTCAGCATCCATAATATTCACTGCCCTTTCACCAGAGACCAACAATTTAACCCTGTGATAAAAGTCTCATTGCAATCCGTTAATACAAGCTGGAGGAGCCTCAGCCAAGTCACAGAATTAAACTGACACTGAAATGGAAGGGACCAAAATCACTAAAGATTCTGGTGGGAGACTGGACCCAGAGAAAAGTCCTTTCTCATCCATTCTGATGCAGGTCATCAACCTGAAATTTTTACTCTGTTTCTGTCACCACAGATGCTGCCAGATCTGTTGAGTATTTTAAGTGTTTTATGCTTGTCATTCAGATCTCCAGAATCTGCAATATTGTAGGTGGGACTAAGGGATGCAATCAGGACAGAAGAAGACAGTCATTTTGTCTCCAAGTTTCTGAACTATAACATGGTTCTTTTCTTTGTAACATTTTTCAGGTTGCAATTCATCCTGTTATTCTGCTGGAATTATGTACTTTGGACCCATCCTTTGTGTTATGTTTTGTACCACATTGCCACCCATTTCTTGCCTTACCTTATTATTCCTTTTCCTGATGCTTTAATCCTGCCCTCCACTTGCTGCTGCTTTCCCTTGACTCCATACTTGTTTGAGTCTGTTTGTCTCTAATACCATTCACTTGTGACAAAAGATCATCAATCTGAAACATTAACTCAGCTTCTCTTCACTGAGAAAAAGTGAGGACTGCAGATGCTGGAGATCAGAATGTTGCTGGGAAAGCACAGCAGGTCAGGCAGCATCCAAGGAGCAGGAGAATCGACGCTTCAGGCATAAGCCCTTCATCAGGAATGAGGCTGGGGCTGAGAGAGAAATTGGAGGGGGTGGGGGTGGGGGAGGTGGCTGAGAAAGCAATAGGTGGATGAAGGTGATGGAGAAGGTGATAGGTCAGAGGAGGAAGTGATGGACAGGTTCTGGAGGGCGGTGCTGAGTTGGAGGCTTGGGACTGGGATAATGTGGAAGGAGGGGAAATGAGGAAGTTGTTGAAATCCACATTTATCCCATATGGTTGCAGGGCCCCAAGGCAGAATATGAGGCGTTCTTCCTCTAGGTGTTGGGTGGTAACAGTTTGGCAGTGGAGGAGGCCCAGAGCTGTTCCCACCCAACGCCTAGAGGAAGAATGTCTCATATTCCATCTTGAGGCCCTGCACCCACATTCTCCCCCCAACATTTTTAATTCCCTACTTTGTTTATTTCTTTTTTCCTCAGAGGCAGCTCTGAATGAGCAAAACCTCTGACATTCCTGTATATTTTATTTATTTTTTCCTCCTCCCCACACTACCGCCTGTTTTCCCTGGCACCCATGTCGTGTGTGTGTGTGTGTGTGTGTGTGTGTGTGTGTGTGTGTGTGTGTGTGTGTGTGTGTGTGTGTGTGTGTGTGTGTGTGTATGTTGGACACAATTGAAAAGTAACAAGTGTGTAAATCTTTATTTATATTCCACTGCCAGGAAGAAAGGAAACACCCGAGTGGCCAGTGACTAGCAGTGCCTGTCCCATTAAAGGTCAATGCTGCGTGATCAAAAAAGTGAAGGGGAGGGCAGGGATTAAATCAAAATAGAGGGGGAAATAATACACTCCACTCCCTGTGGTGCCCACCTTTCCCTGAACAGCTCAAGGGTGACCCCCAACATTTTCCCAGTCTCAAGCCTCCAACTCGGCACCGCTGTCCGGACCTGTCCATTACTACCCCCTCTGACCTATGACCCTCTCCCTCACCTTCATCCACCTATCGCTTTCTCAGCTCCCTTCCCCCAAACCCCACCCCGCCTCTCCATTTATCTCTCAGCCACGACCCACAAGCTCCTTTCCTGATGAAGGGCTTATGCCCAAAACGTCGATTCTCCTACTAGCATCTGAGGCACAGGAGTGTCGACGTTTCAGGCATAAGCCTGACACATTCCTGGTGAAGGGCTTATACCCGAAACATTGACTCTCCTCCTCAGATACTGCTTGACCTGCTGTACTTTTCCAGTGCCACACGTCTCTTCATTGATGCTGGCTGCTGACCAGCACTGTGTGGTTTTTGTTTCAGAATTCCAGCATCTGCAATTTCTTGCTTTCTCTTTTAGTTATAATCAGATCACCCAAGCCCTTTAAAATCCTTGACACAGTGTAGATTTGAAAGAAAAAATGAGCCTTCTGTACTCTGTGGGGTTTAAACTTTATCCCTGATTTTTGTGGTATTCCTATGGGGAGAACCATTAATGTTTATAGAGGAGCAGATTGTGTTTTGTCTGAGTGTGATTGCTGCACAAATGGTCCAGAGCCTGTTGTGTCCCAAGGTTGGTGTGTGAGTATATCTTTGAGAGACGCTCGTGACATTGTCACTACATCATAGCATGTGACCTGAGAGTATAAAGGACTCCCACTCCATCTTACCCTGGATCACTTGAAGTACGACATTCTACTGGAAGCACATTTTTCTGTTTTTCTTTTGTTCACTCATATGACATGGGGTTCGCTAGCTGGTTAGCATTTATTGCGCATCCCTAGTTACCCCTGAGAGACTGGTGGTTAGCTGCCACCTTGAACCACTGTTGTCCACGTGTTGTATGTTGACCCACAATTTCCTCAGGGCGGGACTTCCAGCATTTTGACCTCATGATGGTGAAGGAACAGCAATACATTTCCATGTCAGGATTGTAACCCAATGGCCCATTATATTACAGAAATGGGATAGTGATAGAGTAGCTCCCTCCCCTCTGTACCCACAGGGGATATGTTCCAGGACCTACTGCAGAAGCCCGAAACTGCAGATAGGAGCCAATCCATTCATTGCAATGGGAAACATACTTCCTGCTCCCTAGTTCCCTGTAATATGTTCGGGGCACGATAATCTGTGGAAAGCGATTCCGCGGATACAGGGCTTGCCCTGTAAACTATTACATTTAGTTGTAATAAATTTAAATTGGATTCTACATTACCATGATAACCACACCTAGTTTCTTATGGGAAATAAGCTTTTCTGCCTCAAGTGAAAGACCCTGCTGCAGGAAGAAATCAGACTAGGTCCTGTTAAGTACCAACAGCTCTTAACAGAGTGTTACCTTTCGAACATTTCGAACATAGAACATTTCAGTGCAGTACAGTCCCTTCAGCCTCGATGTTGCACCGGTCTGTAAAAATAATTTGATGCCCAACGCTACACCGTTCCATTATTATCCATATGTATTTCCAATGCCCATTTAAATGCCTTTAACATCGGCAAGTCTACTACTGTTGCAGGCAGGCCGTTCCATGCCCCTACTACTCTGATTGAAGAAACTAATCCTAATATCTCCTAAATCTATTACCCTAGGAGAATGAAGAAGGGCTTATGCCCGAAACGTCGATTCTCCAGCTCCTTGGATGCTGCCTGACCTGCGCTTTTCCAGCAACACATTTTTCAGCTCTGATCCCCAGCATCTGCAGTCCCTCACTTTCTCCTAAATCTATTATCCCTCAATTTAAAACTATATCCCCTCATGTTAGCCTTCACCTTCTAAGGAAAAAGGCTCTCATTGTCCACCCTATCCAACCCTCTGATTATTTTATACATTTCTAATTAAGTCACCTCTCAATCATCTTCTCTCCAAAGCAAACAGCCTCAATTCCCTCAGCCTTTCCTGGTAAGACCTGCCTTCCATACCAGGTAACATCCTAGTAAACCGCCTCTGAACCTGTCCAAAGCTTTCACATCCTTCCTATAATTCAGTGACCAGAACTGCACGCACTACTCCAGGTGTGGCCTTACCACTGTCTTGTACAGCTGAAGCATGACCTCGTGGCTCTGAAAGTCAATCCCCTACCAATAAACACCAACATACCATATGCCTTCTTAACAATCCTATCAACTGGGTGGATGGGATTTGAGAGATGAGAATGAAGGATCTTTTTTAGAATGGCAGCTGGTGACCAGTGGAACTCTACAGGGGTCAGTGTTGTAACCATGACTGTTCACGTTATACATAAATGGTCTGGATGAATGAACTGAAGGCATTGTTGCTAAATTTGCAGATGACACAAAGATAGGTGGAGGGAAGGTAGTGTTGAGGAAGCAGGGAGACTGCATGAGGACTCAGACAGGCTAGGAGAGTGAGCAGAAAATGTGTTGCTGGAAAGGCGCAACAGGTCAGGCAGCATCCAAGGAGCAGGAGAATCGATGTTTCGGGCATACTCATGCCCGAAATGTTGACTCTCCTGCTTTTTGGATGCTGTCTGACCTGCTGCGCCTTTCCAGCAACACATTTTCAGCTCTAATCTCCAGCATCTGCAGTCCTCACTTTCTCCTAGGAGAGTGAGCAAAATAGTGGCAGATGAAATATAATGTGGGAAGGTGTAAGGTTATTCACTTTAGTAGGGAGAATAGACCATTTTCTAAATGGGGAAAAGGGTTTGAAAATCTGGAACCCCACAAAGGCACTTAGAAGTCCTATTTCAGGAATCCGTCAAGATTAACATTAGGGTTCAGTTAGCAGTTAGGAAGATAAGTGCAATGTTAACATTAATTTCAAGAAGGTTACAATACAAGAACATAGACAGACTGCTGCAGCTATTTAAGACTTTGGTCAGACTGCATTTTGAATATTGTGAGATGTTTTGGGCCCCAAAGGGAGGATGTTTTCGCCTTGGAGGGGGTGCTGACAAGGTTTACAAGAACGATCTCTGGAATGAAGGGCTTCTCATGTTATAAATCCGGTGTCTTATGATCCTGCTCCGCAGCCAACCCAATGAAGGAAAGCTAGTTCTTCCAAATAAACCTGTTGGACTGTAACCTGGTGTTGTGTGATTTTTTAACATATGAGGAGAGGTTGAGAATTTTGGGCCTGTAATCAATGGATTTTAGAAAGATGAGGATCTGATTGAAACTTCTAGAATTCTAAGAGATCTGGAGAGAGTGGACGTGGAGAAGATGTTTCCACCGGTGGGGAACTATGACTGGAGGGCTCAGCTTAAGATTGAAAGGACAACCCTTTAGAACTGAAGTGAGTAGCAATTTCTTCAGCCAGAGGGTGTTGAATCTGTGGGACTCATTGCCGCAGAAGGCTGTCGAGACCAAATCATTGTATTTTAGATGGGGAAAGATAGATTCTTGATTGGTTATGGGGGAAAAGGCAGGAGAATGGGGTTTAGAAGCATATTGAGATTGAATGATGGAGCAGGTTTGATGGACCAAATGCTATATCTTATAGTCTTTGAACTCTTACAGCGGTATCGAATAATATTATGCAACTAAAGACGATGATGAATATTGATTGTTTACTTTGGTATCTGCAGCTTAGAAAGTATGGAACAACACCTGCAGCACAGAGTAATCCCAAGGAAACCCGAGTCTTCTTTGACCTGGAAACCACTGGCCTAGGTAATGACCATCGGATCCGTTGGGAGTCTCTCAGCTTTTACCAAGATGTTGCATCACACTGTGGAAACATTTGTATTATGTACAACAGTTTGCACCAGCATTAAACTTCATAATGAAACAAAGGGGAACTGCACAGGAGAGCAAATAATGAAAACTGGGAAAGATGAACAGAGAGATGGCAGAATTAGAACATAGAACATAGAAAAATACAGCGCAGTACAGGCCCTTCGGCCCTCGATGTTGCGCCGACCAAATCCTACCTAACCTACACTAGCCCAATAACCTCCATATGCTTATCCAATGCCCGCTTAAATGACCATAAAGAGGGAGAGTTCACCACTGCTACTGGCAGGGCATTCCATGAACTCACAACCCGCTGCGTAAAGAATCTACCCCTAACATCTGTCCTATACCTACCACCCCCTAATTTAAAGCTGTGTCCCCTTGTAACAGCTGACTCCATTAGCGGTAAAAGGTTCTCAGTGTCTACCCTATCTAAACCCCTAATCATCTTGTACACCTCTATCAAATCTCCCCAAACCTTCTTTTCTCCAATGAGAACAGGCCCAAGTGCCTCAGCCTTTCCTCATACGATCTTCCTACCATGCCAGGCAACATCCTGGTAAACCTCCTCTGCACTCGTTCCAATGCCTCCACATCCTTCCTATAGTATGGCGACCAAAACTGCACACAATACTCCAGATGAGGCCGCACCAGAGTCTTATACAACTGCAACATGACCTCAGGACTCCGGAACTCAATTCCTCTACCAATAAAGCCCAGTACACCATATGCCTTCCTCACAGCACTATTTACCTGGGTGGCAACTTTCAGAGATCTGTGTACATGGACACCAAGATCCCTCTGCTCATCCACACTACCAAGTAGCCTACCATTAGCCCAGTAATCCATCTTCTTGTTACTCCTACCAAAGTGAATGACTTCACACTTAGCTACATTGAATTCCATCTGCCACCTTTCTGCCCAGCTCTGCAACCTATCTATATCCCGCTGTAACCTGCCACATCCTTCCTCACTATCCACAACTCCACCGACCTTTGTGTCATCCGCAAACTTGCTCACCCAGCTTTCAAGCCCCTCCTCTAGATCATTTATAAAGATGACAAACAGCAACAGTCCCAAAACAGATCCCTGTGGTACACTGCTAGTAACTGCACTCCAAGATGAACCTAGTCCATCAACTACTACCCTCTGTCTCCTTCCAGCCAGCCAATTCCTAATCCAAACCTCTAATGCACCCTCAATGCCATACCTCCGTAGTTTTTGCATTAGCCTACCATGGGGTACCTTATCGAACGCCTTGCTAAAATCCATATACACCACATCTACTGCTTTACCCTCATCCACCTTCTTAGTCACCTTCTCAAAGAACTCAATAAGGTTTGTGAGGCACGACCTGCCCTTCACAAAATCATGCTGACTATCCTTGATCACATTATTCCTATCCAGATGTTCATAAATCTTATCCCTTACAATTCTCTCTAAGACTTTGCCCACAACAGAAGTGAGACTCACTGGCCTATAGTTACTCGGGCTGCCCCTACTCCCCTTCTTGAACAAGGGGACCACATTCGCTATCCTCCAGTCTTCTGGTACTATTCCCGTTGACAATGACGACATAAAAATCAAGGCCAATGGCTCTGCTATCTCCTCCCTAGCTTCCCAGAGGATCCTAGGGTAAATGCCATCAGGCCCAGGAGACTTATCTATTTTCATCCTTTCCAGTATTCCCAAAACCTCCTCCCTACATACTTCAAGGCCATCCATTCTAATCACTTGTGACTCAATATTCACACCAGCAAAAGAGTCCCGTTCCTGAGTGAATACTGACGAAAAGTATTGATTTAGTGTCTCACCAATCTCCTCCGCCTCCACGCACAACTTCCCACTACTATCCTTGACTGGACCGATACCTACCCTAGTCATCCTTTTATTCCTGACATACCTATAGAAAGCCTTTGGGTTTTCCCTAATCCTACCAACTAAGGACTTTTCATGTCCCCTTCTCGCTGCTCTTAGCTCTCTCTTCAGATCCTTCCTGGCTACCTTATAACTCTCAATCGCCCCAACTGAACCTTCACGCCTCATCCTTACATAGGCCGCCCTCTTCCCTTTCACAAGGGATTCCAATTCCCTATTAAACCACGGCTCCCTCACAAGACCCTTTACTCCCTGCCTGACTGGTACATACTTATCAAGGACACTCAATAGGTGTTCCTTGAACAATCTCCACATATCATTAGTGTTCTTCTCCTGAAGCCTGTTTTTCCAATCCACGCATCCTAAGTCATGCCTCACCGCATCATAATTTCCCTGCCCCCAGCTATAGCTCTTGCCCTGCAGTGCACATTTATCCCTCTCCATCACTAAAGTAAAAGTCACCGAGTTGTGATCACTGTCCCCGAAGTGCTCACCTACCTCCAAGTCTAACATCTGGCCTGGTTCATTACCTAGAACCAAATCCAGTATAGCCTCACCTCTTGTTGGCCTGTCTACATATTGTGTCAGGAAACCCTCCTGCACACGTTGGACAAACACCAACCCATCTAACGAACTCAAGCTATAGCTTTCCCAGTCAATATCTGGGAAGTTAAGGTCCCCCATAACAACCACCCTGCTACTTTCACTCTTCTCCTGAATCATCCTCGCAATACTATCTTCTACTTCTCTCGGACTATTGGGAGGCCTGTAGAAAACTCCTAACAGGGTGACCTCACCTTTCCTATTTCTAACCTCAGCCCAAACTACCTCATATGGCAAATCTTCCTCCATCGTCCTTTCCACCGCTGTAATGCTATCCTTGACAAGCAATGCCACACCTCCCCCTCTTTTACCCCCATGTCTGACCCTACTAAAACATTTAAACCCTGGAACCTGCAACAGCCATTCCTGCCCCTGTTCTACCCACGTCTCTGTAATGGCCACAACATCGAAGTCCCAGGTACAAACCCACGCTGCAAGCTCACCTACCTTATTTCTTATACTTCTGGCATTGAAGTATACACACTTCAAGCCATCTTTCTGTTTACAGGCACCCTCCTTCGAAATCGATGCCTTGTTCCTAACCTCCCTACACTCAAGGTCCTGTACCCTGAAGCTACAGTCCAGGTTCCCATGCCCCTGCAGAGTTAGTTTAAACCCTCCAAAGAGCACTAACAAACCTCCCCCCAAGGATACTGGTGCCCCTCAGGTTCAGGTGCAGACCATCCTGTTTATAGAGGTCCCACCTTCCCCAGAAAGAACCCCAGTTGTCCAGAAACCGGAATCCCTCCCTCCTGCACCATGCCTGTAGCCACGCATTTAACTGCTCTCTCTCCCTATTCCTCGACTCTCTATCACGTGGCACGGGTAACAAACCAGAGACAACAACTCTGTTTGGTCTAGCTCTGAGCTTCCAACCTAGCTCCCTGAAAGCCTGCCTGACATCCTCACCCCTCTTCCTACCTATGTCATTGGTGCCAACGTGGACCACGATCTGGGGCTGCTCCCTCTCCCCCTTAAGGACCCGGAAAACACGATCAGAGACATCACGTACCCTTGCACCTGGGAGGCAACATACCAATTGTGAGTCTCTGTCGCCCCCACAAAACCGTCTATCTGTACCCCTCACTATTGAGTCCCCAAGAACTATCGCTCTAACTTTCTCCACCCTTCCCTTCTGAGCAACGGGGCCAGGCTCCGTGCCAGAGGCCTGAACCTCGTTGCTTACCCCTGATAAGCCATCCCCCCCACAAGTATCCAAAACGGTATACTTGTTCTTGAGGGGAATGACCGCAGGGGGTCCCTGCACTGGCTGCTTCCTCCCACTCCCCCTCAGTGTCACCCATCTGTCTATAACTTTCGGTGTAACTACTTCCCTAAAGCTCTGATCTATGACCACCTCTGCCTCCCGAATGATCCGCAGTTCATCCAACTCCAGCTCCAGTTCCCTAACACGGTCTTGGAGGAGCTGGAGATGGATGCACTTCTTGCAAGTGTAATCAGCAGGGACGCTAATGGCTTCCCTCACCTCATACATGTTGCAAGAGGAACATTGCACTGCCTGCACTGCCATCCCTCTAAAAAGTAAGCTTTAAAACTAAATCTAAAGAAACAAACAAGCAAAATGCAGCACTTACCTGCTTGCCACAACGGGTCTTATTATTAGGTTAGAGGAGGAGGGCGGGTGGGAGGCTCTACACCTGTAGTGCCTCGGGTTCCTCGCCTGCGCGCTTATATAAGAAAAAACCCTACCCAGGTAACCTAGCGCGGCACCAGCTTCCGGGTCCGCTAGGCGCTTAAAAAAAACTTTAAAACTTTTAGCTGTTTGAAAAAAAAACACGAACTGGACTTACCCCGCGACTTCAAAAACACCACCAGACAGCCGTTACTTGGTCCGCCGAGAGAGTGAGCAAACACAATATTGCTAGTTTTGGGCAACTCTGAGTGTCCCCTGTCACGAAACACACAAGGACACTTTAATAAGTGGGATCACTGGTCTATCTGTACCACACCAGCAGTTGATTGGGATCTGGAATGCACTGCATTCCAGATTGGAAGCAGGTAAACTCTGCGTTCGAAAGGTATTGGCTAAAAATCAGAGGAGAAAAATGTTTGCAGATCTGTAGGGAGGAGTGAGCCGAGAGAGTTCTTAAACAGAGAGTTGCTACAGACATTGTGTTCTGAACCCTTTCTATTCCATGTCTCTCTCTCTTTCTCTCTCTTTCTCACTCTTTCTCTCTCTATCTATCTCTCTCTCTCTCTCTATACATATATATATATCTATATATCTATATCTATCTCTCTATCTCTCTCTCTCTCTCTCTCTCTCTATCTATATATATATATATATATCTCTCTCTCTCTCTATCTATCTCTCTCTCTCTCCCCCAGCCAACTGTGTGTCTCTCTCCAGCCAACTTAAGCCAAAGATGTCAATTTGGAAAGGCAGGTTGTGTTTAACATTATATTACTTCTCCTAGGAAGATATTGCGATATAGTGCAGCTGTCGGCAGTGAGTGGTGAGAAGATCTTCAACAAGTATATTGTTCCCAAAAAGCCAATGTCAAAGCGAGCTGAAAAAGTTACTGGAATACAGGTCATAGATGGAATTTTGTACCTAAGAGGAAAATCTCAGACAACCTGCAGTCTCCAGGATGCCATGACAGCTTTCCTCAAGTTCCTGCAGTCACTGGACAGGCCTCTGTTAATAGGTCACAATATCTGGAGATTTGATAGCCCAATTATTCTGAGAGCCTGGAAACGGTTGTCCATGAAAGATCAATTTGCTGGATGTGTGACTGGATTCCTGGATACATTATGGCTGGCCAAGGAAGTTATTCCAAGGTCAGAGGTCAGCAGCTATCGTCAATGTCATCTAGTGCGAGCCATTATTGGGGAAGATTATGAAGCTCATAATGCTATTGAAGATGTAAAGAGCTTGCAGAAGCTGTACACTTCTCTTGAATTTACTCCAGAGCAGAAGCAGAAAAGTCAGTTTTCTCTCTGTCATCTTGAAAGTGGTGAATGCCCAAAAAGAAAAAGAAAACAACATTAAACCAGTAAATCTTGGAAATGAATGTACTGGAGCTCCATTTTGATGTTGACAAGGACCAGTATATCTCATTCGCCAGTTTTACTGTTTTTTTTTCTCTTCTGGGAATAGCCTCTTGTTGATTATAAGAAACTATTCTTTCGGCTTTCTTAACTACGAAGGGCTATGAAGTCTAAGTCTTTAAGCCTATTCAAGATGGAGAGAGTGATTTCTAATCTTTAAGAGAATCAAAGGTTATGGATTAAAGCAGGAAAGTGGATTTAAGGATGATCAGATCAGCCATGATCTTACTGATGGTGGGCTAAAGGGCCTCCTTCTGCTCATATAGTCACCCTGATAAACTTGTGGTGTGGAGGTGCTGGTGTTGGACTGGAGTGGACAAAGTCAGAAGTCACAAAACACTAGATTATAGTCCAACAGGTTTATTTGAAATCACAAGCTTTCGGAGCACTTCATCTGACGAAGAAGCAGTGCACTGAAAGCTTGTGATTTCAAATAAACTTGGACTATCACTGAGTGTCTTATGACTTCTGACTTTGACTAACTTCTGGCATCAGAGGTTTATCTCAAAGTTACAATCAACACATCATCAAGATGATGAATTGGAACTAAAACCATGCTCCAATCTCAAATAGTCAGGGCCTGTTTATATCAGATTCTCAAGCTTTTTCAAACAATGAGGACTTGCCAGTTAATTAATATTTTAATAAGCTGCCATGGACCTGACAGGCACCACAGCTTCCTCCTAGTTTGCAAAAAGCATTTTTTCTAATATTCATGACATATTATTTACTCCTTGTATCTTATTTGCTGATTGCTTAAGGGTGCTGCATTCTTGTAATATGTATTACTGTTTGCATGTATGTCACAATATGTATGAATCAGTAAATAAATAATATTCTTAAAATAATGTCTGTTGGTTATTAAGGGAACTTTACCACCCTTCTTCAGCCTGCACATTGAGTGAGTACATGAGAGAAGCTCGTCAGACCCAGAGCAGCCATAAGGAATGTCCACTTCAATGTCCAATGCTGGGGATAATATACGTATTCATTTCTGACTCCAAGACGCAGTTTGTTTGCCTTGGATATCTTGTTCAGGGGCCAAGTATGAAGCATAGCTGAGATCCAGATTTAAACTAGGAGAAAGTGAGGACTGCAGATGCTGGAGACCAGAGTTGAAAAATGTGGTGCTGGAAAAACACAGCAGGCCAGGCAGCATCCGAGGAGTAGGAGAATTGACGTTTCGGGCATAAGCCTTTCCTGAAGAAGGGCTTATGCCCGAAACGTCGATTCTTCTGCTCCTCAGATGCTGCCTGGCCTGCTGTGTTTTTCCAGCACCACATTTTTCAATCCAAATTTAAACTCCCTACCAAGCCTGGTTCTGTACTCACGTTCAGTCTGCCCTGGAGCAATAACAGGAGCCCTCCCTCACTCGCCTTAGCCAAACACACAAATGTTCTCTAGTGTTAAGCACAATGATTAAAACAAATCAAGTGGCATTTTCCAGTTCTACTCAGGAATACATGCTTCAGTCTTGTTATGGCTCAGGCCAGACCCCTCAAAACAATTCATGAAAGTAGCCCAGACCCTAACTTTGCATTTGTTTTAAGCAAGTGTGCAGTGGATAGTCCAGGAGAGAATCAACTGGTCAAACTACTTAGTTTTAAACAAACAGAATTTATTTACAAGATTACTGAGTGAAACGCAAAGAACAGAAAACAGAATATCCAAATAACCTATCCTATCCAAAAACCCAACTTAATGCTGCTGTTCCAAAATACTTGCAACAATCCCTGTAAACACCTTTTGGCACAAAAGGTAAAATGAAATACAAGTTCTTACCGAATGAAGTCAGAGAAGGAGGGAGAGGAGCTAGCAGCCTTTCTTCTCTCTCACACACAACTGCATTAAAGCCCAAACCAAAGCAAAACCTGAGCTGCTAGAACTGGCCACTTCTTTTCATTATACAAGTTTCTTTTTCAAAACTTGAAAGCCTTTTGACTGAGGCAGTATCTATTAGCTGTAAACAAATTGGCTCTAACATCCATCCAAACTCAGACTTTCTGGAACCTGTATCGCGTACAACCTCTCTGAAACAAAACTAAGAACAACCTAATCTTGTTAAAGGAACAGGTTCATCACAGTCTTCCTGAAAAGAGAGATGTTGCAGAAGCTATTCCTCTTACACTCACCAATCATTGTCTTACCTTTCAGCTAAATTGTGATTTTAAGTGTATGTCATATATTCAGGAATCCATCCCCTGGAAATAAAAAATATGTTCAGGCCTTGCACCATTTTTTTCAATTTTCCAGAAAATTAGGAGCCTAAATTCTCCATTGTATTCTTACCAATCAGAATAAAGTTGTTAACCAAACTAATCTTTTTCTCTTGTAGTAAAGTTTGTTTGGATTGTTTGAAGTTCAGCATTCTTGTGGTTGTCCTGATTAGTATCACTCTATCAGCATTGTGGGTGTCCCTGCACATTATGGAACACAATGGTTTCAAGAAGGTAGCTCCGCACGACCACCTCCAGGACAAGTAGAGAAAGCCAATCAATTCTGGTCTGGCCAGTAACATCTGCATGCCATAAAAGAATAAAAAAATCAACAAAATGTCTCCTCTTTTAGTAATGTTCAAGTATTGTTCTACCAGGTGACTATTAGTACTTATTAATTTAACAATAATAAAATCAAACAAATGGACATTCAAAGAGCACAAAGCTGTAACTTCTGTGAAGATACATCAGCAATGATTTTAAGTTGTTGGGTGTCAAAGGTGGTGATAGGTGGGTGGTTGCTTAGGCCTAAGTGAACAGAAGTCAGGCACAGTATAGGGTGGGGGGATGCGGTGGTCAGGCCATAATGGATGGGTTTTGGGGTGGACAGTTGTGTGCTCCAAGGTGAATAGTTTTACTGATGGAGAGCACTGTCCATTAATGTTTTGTGGGATGTGGCCAGATCTGGTGAAGAATGGAACCAGATGTACATTGAAGTCCTTCAAGTTTGTGTTGTTTGGAATTAAGAGAGTGGAGTTTGGCTGGGGAGCTAGGAAGTGCCTCTATTAGGGACATGAGTATTAACAGTGGTATTAACAGAGGGGATGATTTGGCAAATCAGTAACTTCTGTAATGTCATGAAGGCCAATGGCTAAATAGTTGGGAATTGTGAAGGCTGAACTAAGTGACATAGGAAAGAGTATATTCTGAATAGACTTGGAAAGAACTGGAAATGAGAGGGGAGAGTGGAATGGAGTTAGAGGGGGATACATAGAAATAATCAGTTTGTTTTATCAGTGAAAGTAATGTTGGGTGAACATGGGCCTAGTGAGAGAGTAGGATTGGGGAGTGACCTTGAAAATGCATGGGGAGGTAGATTTTGACAGTGTATGAGTCACAGAGGAAGGCTGCAGGATTGTGAAGAGGGAGTTGCTGATGACAGCAAGAAAATTGACAAACACTAAAGAATTGGAGTTTTAGAGGATGGATTAGCTAATCACAGAGGAAAGAAAGGAGGCTTGATAATGAAGAGAAGAAGGGAAAAGAAAAGGGACAAAAGTGGGAAATGGAAGTGACGAGTTTGACACTGAACCAGCAAATAAAACTTGAACAAAAATACAGAGGGTAGAGATAAGCTGTAAAGACAGTTGTTAAGGACCAGTCTAAACACCTCAAAACATATCAAGAAGATAGCCTAGATCCCAATTTTTTCTTATTTTTGAAGTATAAGGCGTTGTATTCGAGATGCAATTCGATTGGTCAGGCAACCAGGTTTCAAGTGAAACACACTTTATTCTTATCCTATAGCTAAAATACAAACTAAAGAAAGAGGAATTGTAGAACAACTCCATTGGAAAACTTAACAGAACAATAGACAATTTAACTACAAAACAGCAACTGTTCCAATATAGTAATATCCAATGTTCGTGCCCGGGTGTCCACCAAAATCCATGAGGTTTTCAGGGAGAGATGGGCACTGCGGGGAATGGAGTGTATTATTTCCCCCTCCAACTCTATTTTGATTTAACCCCTGCCCTCCCCTTCACTGTTTGATCACACAGCATTGCGCTTTGATGTGAAGGGCACTGCTTGTCACTGGCCACTCGGGTGTTTCCTTTCTTCCTGGTGGTGAAAAATGAATAAAGCTTTACACACTTATTGTTCTTCCCCTGCACACACAACATGGTTGCTGGGGAAAAATAAGCACTACTGCTGTTAGGTGATTGTGTGAGGGTGATTAAAAATATATATATACATAACCAGGGGATAAGGGACCCTAGTGGTGCAGTGGTACAGTCATAGAGACGTACAGCATGGAAACAGACCCTTCAGTCCAACCCGTCCATGCTGACCAGATATCCCAACCCAATCTAGTCCCACCTGACAGCACCCGGCCTATATCCCTCCAAACCTTTCTTATTCATATACCCATCCAAATGTCTCTTAAATGTTGCAATTGTGTCAGCCTCCACCACATCCTCTGGCAGCTCATTCCATACATGTACCACCCTCTGAGTGAAAAGGTTGCCCCTTAGGTCCCTTTTATATCTTTCCCCTCTCACCCTAAACCTATGCCCTCTAGTTCTGGACTGCCTGACCCCAGGGAAAAGACCTTGTCTATTTATCCTATCCATGCCCCCATAATTTTGTAAACCTCTATCGGGTCCCCCCTCAGTCTATGACGCTCCAGGAAAAACAGCCCCAGCTTGTTCAGCCTCTCCCTATAGCTCAAATCCTCCAACCCTAGCAACATCCTTGTAAATCTTTTCTGAACCCTTTCAAGTTTCACAACATCTTTCCGATAGGAAGGAGACCAGAATTGCATGCAATATTCCAACAGTGACCTAACCAATGTTCTGTACAGCTGCAACATGACCTCCCAACTCCTGTACTCAATACTCTGACCAATAAAGGAAAGCATACCAAACACCTTCTTCACTATCTTATCTATCTGCGACTCCACTTTCAAGGACCTATGAACCTGCACTCCAAGGTCTCTTTGTTCAGCAACACTCCCTAGGACCTTACCATTAGGTGTATAAGTCCTAGTGTCCCTACCTCTGGACTGAGAGTCCTAGGAAAGAAATAATATATAGTAACATCCAATAAACACATTCTTGGAAAGGCAAATTCAGTAAATAGATTATATCACATGTAATTCTCCAGTCCAGGTGGAAAGACTGTCACGAGAAAATTCTGAGAAAGAGAGAGAGGACAGAAGAGTTTTGTTTTGGCAGGGAGAAATATATTCTGGATCAGTGATGCTGGAAGAGCACAGCAGTTCAGGCAGCATCCGAGGAGCAGTAAAATCGCCGTTTTGGGCAAAAGCCCTTCATCAGGAATGTTCCTGATGAAGGGCTTTTGCCCGGAACATTGATTTTACTGCTCCTCAGATGCTGCCTGAACTGTTGTGATCTTCCAGCATCACTGATCCAGAATCTGGTTTCCAGCATCTGCAGTCATTGTTTTTACCAGGGAGAAATATATAGCAGCTTACAAGCCCCAGCAGCTACTGAAAGTTGAAGTAAATCCCTGGTTCTGTGGGAGGTTGACCACAGAATATGCTGCTTCTATTGTTTCAACTTTAAAAAGAAACCCAAGGCCTCATAAGCTGGCCTGGAACAGACCACTCGATACCTCTGTCTCAACCTCTCTTCATATTAAAAAACCAGGACAAAATACATCTCTTAAAGCAAGAGTATTACCATGTAGTGAATTTATAGATTGAGATTAGATTAGATTACCTAAGTATGGAAACAGGCCCTTCGGCCCAAAAGGTCCACACTGATCTTACGAAGAGTAATCCCCCATTCCCTTCCCCTATATTTGTCCCTGACTAATGCACCTAACACTACGGGCAATTTAGCGTGGCCAGTTCACCTGACCTGTACATCTTCGGATTGTGGGAGGAAACTGAAGCAGCCGGAGGAAACCCATGCAGATGCACGCCTTCTGAAAGGATTCGTCCTTCAGGATTAATCAACAAGTGCATTTTACTCTTCCTATTTAATATAATCTCTGCAGCGTTTGTTTCTCATTTGTGTCATGTGGATGTGTTTTTCTAGGATTAAGGGCCATGATGTGGAGGTGCCAGGGAGAATACCTGAATCGAATCCAGGTCCCTGGAGCAGTAGGCAGCAGCGCAATCTACTGAGCCACCATGCCAGCCCAAATTGGCTGAGATGTTTTAGAAGACCAGTAGAAATCGGCAGTATAATAGGCTAAGCAGTGAGATGAGTACTTTAAAAGAAATTGAAAGATTTTATGTGTTTGTTTGAAAGCAGTTTGAATCCCATAATGGCAGATGGCGGAGTTTGAATTCAAAAGAAGTCTGAAATTAAAAATGTCTAAAGATTGTCGCGGGCGGGGCGGGGTTGGGGTTGGGGGGGTGGGGAGCAGAGAACAACCCATTCTGTTTCATTTACACTCTTTAGGGAAGGGAATTTTCCATCTTTTTCTAATGAAATAAAAATCAACAGATGCTGGAAATCTCAATTGTCCATTCTTATATGTGGCTCCAGACCCTCAGCAATTGCCTTCTGGTCAATTACAGATGGGCAATAAATGCTGGTCTGGCAACCAAAAACCATGATGAAGGGCTTTTGCCCGAAACCTCGATTTTCCTGCCCCTCAGATGCTACCTGACCTGCTGTGCTTTTCCAGCACCACTCTAGTCCAGACTTTGGTTTCCAGCATTGCAGTCCTCACTTGTGCCAAATGAAAAACCACATCCTGTTAATGAATATAAAAACCAAAACATATTCTTGAAGTAATTGGCAAAACTAGTCAACAACTAAGCGACAATCCAGAATAAGAACGATATCCCCTTAATCCTAGTTAAAAATCACACAACACTAAGTTATAGTCCAACAGGTTTATTTGAAAGCCCAAGCTTTCGGAGCATTGCTCCTTCATCAGGTAGCTAGTCAACTATCTGATGAAGAAGCAGCACTCCAAAAGCTTGTACTTTCAAATAAACCTGTTGGACCATACCCTGGTGTTGTGTGATTTTTTAAAAACTTTGTCCACCCAGTCCAACCCCGCACCTTCACATCATAGTCCTTAATCCTAGAAAAACACATTCACATGACACAAATGAGAAACAAACTCTGCAGAGATAATATTAAACAGGAAGGGTGAAATGCCCTTCATTGATTTATTCTGAAAGATGAATTCTTTCAGAAACTGTAATTCTTGGGGATGGAGTTGAATCTCTGACAGCCAAAGCCTGGTGGCATGGTCTTTCATACCAACATTACTTTTGATTGAAATCCAGTTGATTTGATTTCATTTATTGTCATATGTACCTAAGTACAGTGAGAAGCTTTGTTTGCAAGCAGTACAGTCAGATTATAGTAAGCAAGGAGATACAGATCCTAGGGTGCTTGGACAGAGTGAGGCTTATAGGTAAAACTGCACAGGAGGTGCATGAAGCAAGTTCAACATTATTCAGCCTAGGCTTTTGAACATTGCACAGCTTAGATTTTTTCCTAGAAGTGACAAATTAGTCCAAGTGTTGACATGTGGAACTTTTGAAAAATCAGTTTCCCAGCAAACCAGCAAAGACTGATAGAGAGCTGCTGCTTTCCCTCTAGCTTATTGTTACTTCTCCTTTTTCCAAGTGCCCACCTTCATTTGACTTTCTCTCTGTCGTTCCCCAAGAGTTTGATGTAGAAATTCAGTCTGGTCAGGGTTTCTCAGCCACAATTAGTTGTCATAGTTTCCTCTAAACAGTGCAACATCCTACAGTATTTTCCATCAATATAAGTATGTTTTGCCCAAGGTTGTACTGGAAATCGCCCTGTAGAATGAGGGTGACTCATTACTCTATTTCCAACCATTGGTTCCATTTCAGAGTTTGTGAAGAGCTATCTTACAGAACTGGTTGATAACATTAGATCACAAGGGATCCAGGGGAGCTAGCCAATTGGATGCAAAATTGGCCTGAAGCTAGGAAATAGAAGGTGGTGGTTGAGGTTTGTTATTTGGACTGGAGGCCTGTGACCAGTGGTGTACCACAAGGATTGGTACTGGGTCCACTGCTTTTCATCATTGAAATAAATGATCTGATGTGAATTGGACAGAAGGATGTGTTTCTGGGCTATATGCCTCCATGCTGGAGATGAAATCTCCATTCAGTTTGTGATGCTTCTTTGTCAGAATAAAGACTATCTCATGATTACATTACATGTCTATTTCACATATTCTATCAGTCTGCCACTACCTATTAACCTGCAGCAACATAGTGTCATGTTAAAATAATTCTCTCTCTCCATTGTTTAAAAATTGGGGCTGATTTATTTCTCTGCTCAGCAGGTACTGACTCATGCGGGGTGTGGTTTCATAGCTGCTGGCAACATTCTGAAACCATACTCACTATTTGTTTATCTCGCTCTCTGCTTGTCCAACAGGGGCATTGGCTGAATGATTGGTTTGTGTCATTCCTGATGAAGGGCTTATGCCTGAAACATTGACTCTCCTGCTCCTCGGATGCTGTCAGACCTGCTGTGCTTTTCCAGCACCACACTTTTCGACTCTGGTTTATGAGGCAGAATGGTGCCAAAAGAGTGGTTCAAATCTCACACTGGCTGAGGTTACTTTAAAGAACTCTTCTTCCCAACCTCTCCCTCCCCTGATATATAGGTAACCCTAAGGTTATGAGGGAGCAACCCTATGCTCATCAGAGTCATAGAGACTTGCAGCAAGTTAACAGGTACTTTGGTCCAACCTGTCCATGCTGACCAGAAATCCCAGCCCAACCTAGTCCCACCTACCAGCACTTGATCTATATCTCTCTAAATCCTTCCTATTTATATACCCATCCAGATGCCTTTAAAATGTTGTAATTGTACCAGCCTCCACCACTTCCTCTGACAACTCATTCCATACCTGCCCCACCCTCTGTGTGAAAAAGTTGCCCCTTAGGTCCCTTTTAAATTTTTCCCCTCTCATCTTAAACATATGCCCTCTAATTTTGGGTTCCCCACCTCAGGGAAAAGACCTTATCTATTTACCCAATCCATGTCCCTCTATAAGGTCACCCCTCATGCTGCTTGAGAGGGTGATAGAGACAGGTGTTCTCTCAACATTTAGGAAGCATTTGGATGAGCAGTTAAAATGCTCATAGTATGACATAGACCAAGTGTAGATAAATGGGATTAGATTGGTGTTTGTTGGTCAGCATAGACAAGGTGGGCTGAAGGGGGCTGTTTCTATGGTGTATGATTTGATGACCTTCTTGAGGGCCCTTAATGATCTATTGTAGATGCTGGCCTTTATTGCCAGAGACACTTTCAACTTTTGAAAAATGACAAAATTGCTTGTATACTTGCATTGATAGGAATTCAATTGTCTTGCCTCAGGAGCAATGGACCTCTCACCTCACCGTTGAGTGGATGCCAACAATGAAGGCTATAACAGCTGAGATCACTGACTGTTGGAGGCTTGCTGAGGGTGAGCTCCAAGCTATACCTCAGGCTGATAGAGGGCCTCTGATGAGTGACACACATGGGGGCTACTGGAGTTGCCTCAACAGGCAGCTCTGGTGGAGCTGCCAAAGACATTGAGGAGGCATCTGCATAAAATGGGAGGAGTCAATCCAGACCACGAACTCTGCCTTGTCTCAGGAAGCGTGAGTGGATTGTTTTGGCTGTGCAGAGGTCAAGCCCATCATGAGTCTACACAGTGGATTCCTGTTGATAGCATGACTTTGTTGCAGGCACCATGTCCATAGTGATGAACAGTGCCCAGAACATTCCTCTGAGAACAACACTACTTTCGGAAAACAAGGAAGTGCCACCCCGCTCTGAGAAGGCTGTGGAACTGCTGGCGTAGATTTCAGGGTACTCCTAAGACATTCCAGGAGTTACTATCATGTCCCAAATCTCTCTGTCAGTGGCTCAAACTCTGCCAACAGCAGCAGCTGCAAGAGAGATCCTGGACTTGTGTAGCAGTCCCCTATTTGTCCTGGCTTAATTTGCCCACCACATTCATCAAAAGCCCTGAGGAATGTAAAGAAGCAGCCTGCCTCTTCATGTGCAGATGCTGAAGCATTGGCAAACATTTTAAGGAGTAGACATTGTGGTTCACATTGCTTTCAATGAGTATGTTTAACTCCTTCCTGTCACTGAAAAGTACCATTGGTCAATGGCTGCTTGATCACACCCTGCACTGGTATAAAACATACCAAAGCTGCAAAGCCCAGGGAGTGCTTAGCCTACTGTGCTCATCCATCCGGCGAGTAATGAGGTCACCAAACCTCTTGAAAAGGGAGACCTTGATCCACACAGATCCTCAGTCAAGCCATGGACAGACCCTGATTGGCAGAGGGTACCCACTGTCCCCCCTTAGGAAAAGCTTGGCCTGCATTAGGGTTCATGATTTGCTCATGTTGCAGTGAGAGAGTCGGAGTTGCCTCTGGCACTGCTTTGGTAGAAGATCTTCAGCCAGAGCATGTCTTGTTACCAGCTTCTCCCTTGTTGCCTATTCACTTGGTCTGGTGCTGCCTTCTGCAACAATTGCCAGGAGAGTTTGTTGTGGCCACCCCACATCATCGCAGACACCATCAAATGCAAGTGGATTAAGCATTATTGTTTTTTAACTTATTCTTTCATAGGATGTACGTGTTTCTGGCAAGGCCACCATTTCTTTTCCATCTAGGATGGACTATCTTTTTTCATTCATTCATTCACAGGATGTGGGTGTCATTGGCTCGGCCAGCATTTATTGCCCAGAAGGCAGTTAGAAGTCAACTACATTGCTGTGAGTGTAGCGTCACATTCATGCCAGACCTGATAAGAAAGGCAGTACCAAACGAGATGGATTTTTTTTTGACAATAAACATTGGTCATCATTAGACCCTCAATAACACATTTTTAAACTGAATCTAAATTCCACCAACTGCCTTAGCCCAGATCATTACTGGGGTCTCTGAATCAATAACCCTAATCCATCCTCTCCTCCCGGCACCTTTCCCTGCCACCGCAGGAATTGCAAAACCTGCACCCACACCTCTCCCCTCACCTCTGTCCATGGTCCCAAAGGAGCCTTCCACATCAGAGACTTACCTGCACTTCCACAAATTTACTGTATCCTTTGTTCCCGATGCGGTCTCCTCTACATTAGGGAGACAGGATGCCTACTTGCAGAACACTTCAGAGAACATCCAGACACACACACACACACACACACACACAAAGCAACCCACCGCCCCGTGGCCGAACGCTTTAACTCCCCTTCCCACACCGCCAAAGACATGCAGGTGCTGAGCCTCCTCCACCACCAAACTCTAATCACACGATGCCTGGAGGAAGAACGCCTCATCTTCTGCCTTGGGACTCTCCCACCACATGGGATTAATGTGGATTACACAATTTTCCTCATTTCTTCTCCTCCCCCAACCCAACTTATCCCAGATTCAACCTTCCAACTCGGTACTGCTATCTTGAACTGTCCTACCTGTCCATCTACCGCTCCACCCTCCTCCCCGACCTATCACTATCACCCCACCTCCATTCACCTATCCCACTCTCAGCTACCTTCCCCCCAGCCCTTTCCCATCCAAGTTATCTCTCAGCTCCCCAGCCCACAAGCCTCATTCCCGATGAAGGGCTTATGCACAAAACGTCGATTCTCATGCTCCTTGGATGCTGCCTGACCTGCTGCGCTTTTCCAGCACGACACTCTCATCACTGAATTAATAGTCTAGTGATATCACTAGTCAGCCATTGCCTGCCCTATTGTCTTGCTCAGTCATTTCAGAGGGCAGTTAAAAGTCACCCACATTGCTGTCAGTCTAGAGTCACATAAATGGCATACTGGGGAAAAGATGGCAGATTTAATTATGAATTCCAATTCCACAGCTGTTGTGGTGGCATTTGAATCCCTGTCCCCTCAATATTAACCTGGGCTTCTGGATGACCATTTCAGTGACATTGCCACTGTGCTACCATTCCCCAAAAGAACACCTGACTGAACTTTAGCTAACTATTCACATTTTCAATATAAAATCTCCACGGACTCATCCACATCTCTAATAAAGCAGTCTTCCCTGTCAGCCAGGGCATGACAAACGCAGAATGAGATCACAGAAGCCACCAGGCATCTCTCCCTGACACTGGGTGGGGTGTGACAGCCTCACTGCCTACCAGCAGTCACCTAATATTTAATTTTTCTTTATACCCAGAAGTGAAGCTAGATACACTGCCAAGTGCACAATTTTCTTTTATTACTGATGAATGAGAAATTACTGGGTGCATTAAACTTATGCCGACAAACTGAGGACACTCTTCTGCAATGCCATGTTAACATACTGCATTCAGCTCGGGTCTCCCTGATATAGGAAAGACGTTATGAAACTTGAAAGTGTTCAGGAAGATTGACAAGGATGTTGCCAGGGTTGGAGGGTTGGAGTCTTAGAGAAAGGCTGAATGGGCTGGGGCTAGTTTCCCTGGAGTGACAGAGGCTGAGGGGTGACTTGAAGAAGTTTACAATATCATGAGGGGGTATGTAAAGGGTGAATAGTCAAGGTCTTTTTCCCAGGGTAGGGAGTCCAAAACTAGAGGGCATAGGTTTAAGGTGAGAGGGGAAAGATTTAAAAGGGACCTAAGGGCCAACTTTTTCATGCAAAGGGTGGTGTGGTTGTGGAAGGTGCTGCCAGAGGAAGTGTTGGGGGCTGGTACAATTACAGAATTTAAAAGGCATCTGGTATATGAATAGGAAGAGTTTGGAGGGGCATGGGCCAAGTGCTGGCAAATAGGACGACATTAGTTTAGGATATCTGGTCAGCTTGGATGAGTTGGACCGAGTGGTCTGTTTCTGTGCTGCACATCTCAATGACTCTAAGAGCTGGACCTGTGCTTCTGCACTGAAGCCTGACCACTTTCAGAAGTATGTTGTCTGTCAATGGACAGCCTCCAATGAGCGGTTCCTCTCCCACACGCCTGAGATCAAGCCCCTCAAATCATTCTGCCTGGATCCAACTAAGCACATTTTGCAATGTTGCTTCTTGGAGTCATAGAGCCATAGAGATGTATAGCATGGAAACAGACCCTTCAGTTCAACCTGTCCATGCCGACCAGATATCCCAACCCAATCTAGTCCCACCTGCCAGCACCCGGCCCATATCCCTCCAAACCCTTCCTATTTATATACCCATCCAAATGCCTCTTAAATGTTGCAATTGCACCATCCTCCACTGCTTTCTCTGGCAGCTCATTCCATACACATACCACCCTCTGCATGAAAAAGTTGCCCTTTAGGTCTCTTTTATACCTTTCCCCTCTCATCCTAAACCTATGCCCTCTCGTTCTGGACTCCCCGAGCCCAGGGAAAAGACTTTGTCTATTTACCCTATTCATGCCCCTCATAATTTTGCAAACCTGTATAAGATCACCCCTCAGCCTCCGACACTCCAGGGAAAAAAGCCCCAGCCTGTTCAGCATCTCCCTGTCGCTCAAATCCTCCAACCCTGGCAACATCTTTGTAAATCTTTTCTGAACCCTTTCAAGTTTCACAACATCTTTCTGATAGGAAGGAGACCAGAATTGCACACAATATTCCAACAGCGGCCTAACCAATGTCCTGTACAGATGCAACATGACCTCCCAACTCCTGTACTCAATACTCTGACCAATAAAGGAAAGCATACCAAACACCTTCTTCACTATCCTATCTACCTGCGACTCCACTTTCAAGGAGCTATGAACCTGCACTCCAAGGTCTCTTTGTTCAGCAACACTCCTTAGGACCTTACCATTAAGTGTTTAAGTCCTGCTAAGATTTGCTTTCCCAAAATGCAGCACTTCACATTTATCTGAATTAAACTCCATCTGCCACTTCTCAGCCCATTGGCCCATCTGGTCCAGATCCTGTTGTAATCTGAGGTAACCCTCTTCACTGTCCACTACACCTCCAATTTTGGTGTCATCTGCAAACTCTTATGCTCGCATCCAAATCATTTATGTAAATGACAAAAAGTAGAGGTCCCAGCACCGATCCTTGTAGCACTCCACTGGTCACAGACCTCCAGTCTGAAAAACAACCCTCCACCACCACCTTCTACCTTTGAGCTAGTTCTGTTCCTAACCATGCCCTGAATTCATCTGCCTTCCCTGTTAGGCCCCCTGCATAGAAATAAATGCAGTTTAATTTATTAGTCCTACCTTGTTCTGGCCTTGACTGTTTGACTCACTTCTGTTCTCAATTGTACCAGTCTCAGATTGATCTCTTTCCTCACTATCCCCCTGGGTCTCACCCACCCACCCACCCCATCTTACTAGTTTAAATCCTCCTGAGCAGCTCCAGCAAATTTCCCTCCCAGTATATTAGTCCCCTTCCAATTTAGGTGCAATCCATCCTTCTTGTACAGGTCACTTCGACCCCAAAAGAGATTCCAATGATCCAAAAATGTGAATCCTTCTCCCATACACCAGTTCCTCGGCTATGCCATTCACCTGCTCTATCCTCCTATTCCTGCCCTCACTAGCTCGTAGCAGTGGGAGTAATCCAGATATTACTACCCTTGAGGACCTCCTTTTTAAATTCCTGCCTAACTCTCTGTAATCTCCCTTCAGAATCTCAACCTTTTCCCTTCCTACATCATTGGTTCCAATGTGGACAATGACCTCTTGCTGCCCCTCTCCCCTGTGAGGACATTCTACACCCTCTCTGAGACATCCTTGATCCTGGCACCAGGGAAACAACACACCATTCTGCTTTTTCTCTGCTGGCCACAGAAAAGTCTGTCTGTACCTTGGACTACAGAATCCCCTACCACAATTGATCTCTTGGAAGCCGAAATATCCCTCTTTACATTAGAGCCAGTCTCAATACCAGAAACTTGGCTGTTTGTTTTACATTCCCCAAGAATCCATCACCCCCAACATTTTCCAAAACAGCATACCTGTTTGAAATGGGTATATCCACAAAGAATCCTGCACTAGGTGCTGACCTCTCTTACCCTTCCTGGAGTTAACCCATCTATGTGACTGTATCTGAGACTTTCCCCCCTTCCTATAACTGCCATCCATCACATACCGTTGCTGTTGCAAATTCCTCATCGCTTCTATGTGTCTCTCCAACTGATCCACTCGATCTGATAAGTTTTGCATCCAACAGCATTTATGGCAGATATAAACCGCAGTAACCCTTAAACTCTCTTTAAACTCCCACATCTGACAAGAAGTACATATCACTGCAAAGGCCATTTTTGCTACTTCATAATCTACAGACCCAGAAAATAACACCGTCTTATTCCTCTACAAAACACTGTTTACTCCAATATTAAAATAATTTAAAATATAAAAAAAAGTGATCCTAAACTGACCCTTGGGCAGCATCACTGTTGACCACGTTTGGTTTTCACACAGTGAAGGTACACTTTGGAATCCTTTGTCCTGTACTGTTCTTTAGCGCTCAGCTGGTGTATTTACATTCCTGTCTACTGTGACAGTGTGTCTCTTTAGTTTGTCCAGCGCCACAGTGTTAGAATCCACTGCAGTCAGCTGTAGGGAGATAGTTATGTTGAATGCTGCAATGATTAGTGTCATGTCTGTCCTTTCTCGGGGTAGGAGAGGAGGAAGTCCCATCACCCTGCAGAGTAGGTGCAGGGTGCAGTCAGCTGTAGGGAAGTGAGTGTCTGTGTGCGAGATGACAGCAGACTGTCACACCCCTCCCAGTGTTAGGGAGCGGTGCCTCCTCTAACTTCTGTAATCTAACTTTGCACAGATCATGCCCCGGCTTGTTCCGCCTGACAAAGACGAGAGTTTCTAAACCAATCACTACGGACCTGACGGAACTATTATCTGGTTCAGTTTAACTTTCTGGAAGAGAGCTCGCTCAGTCTGTCGAAGCCAGAGGATCGGGAGCGACTGGGTGCTCAGGAGCAGACAGTCAGTGGTGAGTGATCCAGTGATGGGGGGCTCTTTGACGGACAGAGTGTGTGTGTGTGTGCGTTCGGGAGTCTATGTTCCATGAGGATGTGGGAAGGGTCATTTCACTTGTGTTACACAAGTTCATGTCTTCTCGCCCTGTTGAACACGGTGGTTGCAAGTCACAGAATTCCTGTTGTTGATTTTTCCGCTGAGCATCAGGATGTATTAGTGCACTGCAGTCAGACTGAGGGCAGTGGGGCTAATGCTGTGGGAGGGTAGGAAGGGGTTATAATGGACTCAGGTTCTGTCTTTACAATCAAGAGGCAGCGACTGGACAGTAGACGTGTTTAAACTGCAAACTAACATTAGGGAAAGTGGAAACTGACCCATACCATTCACCAGCTCCCCCACCCCCTCCATCCCAAAATCTGCGCTGAGTTCATTGAACTCCACAGGGAAATCACCCGAAGCCAGGACCAGCCTGGTTTAGGGAGAGAAATGAACCCCGAGTCCTGTCAGACAATACTGGAATGTGAACACATTCCCTCAGTCTCTGCTGAATCAAGAAACCAGATTCTGGATCAGTGGTGCTGGAAGAGCACAGCAGTTCAAGGCAGCATCCGAGGAACAGTAAAATCGACGTTTCGGGCAAAAGCCCTTCATCAGGAATAAAGGCAGACCTCCCAGTCTCTGCTATGGTACATGAAGGAAAGAGAGAGGTTACAGTCGCAGCAGAGAGAAACGATCAGGAAATAAACTCTATTTTAAACCATGACAAAAATTTGAAATAGCCAGCAGAAAGTGACAAACGGTGTCCACACAAGCTGAAACTGACAGGCAACTGACAATGAGGGACCAGGCGCTGTGAAGTTGGGCAAGTGCTCGCTGTAAAATTAGTATTATTCCTTTCACTGGGAAATGGATGATTCAGTTTGAACAGGTCAGAGGGTGTGGTGTCTTTTTTTCTCATTTCCGCTCCCTTTCTCACATTCTGACCTGTTTTAACCTGCCTCCTCTATCCCTCTGATGATACAAGTTTAGGTCCAGTCATCCTATTTATCCTGCTGGGAGGTGATTCAGATGAGGAGGAATGACAATGAGCCTCAGGATCATTGCGGGCTTTCAGTCCTTTCCTGGTAGAGTTTTATATGAACTTTCAAACCATGCAGTTTAGTGATCGGAGCACCATCAGAATCTGGTGTGAGGCAAATCAGCATCTTTTTTCAACCCATTTTGCCCTCACTCTTGCTGGGGTACCTCTTCTAACCCACTAAATGCCTCCTGATAGAAACAAGTGCAAGAAGAAGTAAATAAGTTGTATTTTACATTTAGAATGCTCTGAGTTTGAACCCCTTGTCAGAGACAAATACAACATTCACACTGACGTTCCAGTGCAGTAAGTGAATGTCAGATGAAATGTTAAACCTGTCTATCCAGTCAGATGAATGTACAAGTTCCCTCTTCCCGTTTTGAAGAGGGGCAGCATCCCAACCATTGTTTATCCCTCAATCAATATCACAAATATAGCATATCTAATATTAACTAGTTACATATGTACAACCTACTGTCATATTTCCCACACTACAACAATAACATTTCCAAAATACTTAATAGCTGGAAAAGTGTTTTCCAACATTTGGTGGTTGTGTCAGATGCTATGTAAATGCACAATCTTTCTCTTACAAAGAGATGGGTGGGAACAGGTGGCAGAAGAAGAATAGAATTGAGTTTGAGACATAATGTTTCACTCGGTTAATATCAGGTTGCTTGCAGAAAGATAATTGAAGCTTAGGAACCAATATCTTTAGATAAGAGGAAACAAAAGGGGTTAACAGTAAATCTCTGAGTGTGAGTTGTGTTTTGTTGCAGGTCTTGCAGCTTGATTTGGGGACATTGCTGGGAGTGAGATGGCATCGTCTGAGGTATGTATTTTGAGAAGCTCGTGTATTTGTTGTCTGTAAAAGGGATTGTGGGCACCTAACAGAACATAGAACATTGCAGTGCAGTACAGGCCCTTCCACCCTCAATGTTGTGCCAACCTGTGAAACCAATCTAAAGCTAATCCAACCTACACTATTCTATTATCATCATATATTTACCCAATGACCATTTAAATGCCCTTAATGTTTGCAAGTCTCCTACTGTTGCAGGGAGGGCATTCCACACCCTTACTACTCTCTGAGTAAAGAACTTACCTCTGACATCTGTCCTATATCTATCACCTCTCACTTTAAAGCTATGTCCCCTTGTGCTAGCCATCTCCATCTGAGGAAAAAGGCTCTCACCATCCACCCTATCTAATCCTCTGATCATCTTGTATGCCTCTATTAAGTCACCTCTCAACCTTCTCTCTAACAAAACCAGCCTCAAGTCCCTCAGCCTCTCCTCATAAGACTATATGGAAACATTCTGGTAAATCTCCTCTGCACCCTTTCCAATGCTTCCACATCCTTCCTATAATGTGACGATGAGGACTGTACGCAATAGATTAGTGAATAGGATAGTGAAGATGGTGTTTGGTATGTTTTCCTTTATTGGTCAGGGTATTGAGTACAGGAGTTGGGAGGTCATGTTGGGGCTGTACAGGACATTGCTAAGGCCACTGTTGGAAAATTGTGTGGAATTCTTGTCTCCTTCCTATCAGAAGGATGTTGTGAAACTTAAAAGGGTTCAGAAAAGAATTACAAGGATGTTGCCAGGGTTGGAGGGTTTGAGCTATAGGGAGAGGCTGAACAGGCTGGGGCTGTTTTCTCTGGAGTGTCAGAAGCTGAGGGGTGACCTGATAGAGGTTTATCAAATCATGAGGGGCATGGATAGCATAAATAGACAAGGGTTTTCTCTGGGTTGAGGGAGTCCAAAACTAAAAGGCATAGGTTTCGGGTGAGAGGGGAAAAATTTTAAAAGGACCTAAGGGGCAACATTTTCACACAGGGGCTGGTGTGTATATGGAATGAACTTCCAGGGGAAGTGGTGGACGCTGGTCCAAGATGGCAGCGCGGCAGCAGCCTTTCCAGACCGAGAGCTACTTAATTCCAGGAGGAACAGGAAATTCAGTGTTTGTAGACACTGTTACAGTCTGCAAGACACTGCTTCAGTACAGGAACTAACTGAAAATGTACCTGAATGGAGAGCTGCTGAAGGAGCTACATGATCTCTGCTTGCTGTGGAGACCAGGCCTCCAGTCCTCAGCTTCGCCTGATGCCGGTAGCCAGGTGTTGAGACATCGGAAATGGTGTGCGAGGAGTTGCAAGTGAGATAAGCGTGCAGGAGTTTGTGCTAGTCTAAAAATAAACCCTAGCCAGCCAGCCCTTCCATCCATTCTGCTTTGCAATGTCTGCTCCGTGGACAATTAAACGCACGGCATCTGACCATGGCAGGCGTCTCAGCATGAATTCAGAGACTGCTGCATCGTTGTTTTCATGGAAACATGGCTCAGCAATAGAGTTTCAGACACCACCATCCAGCTAGATGGGCTCGCCTTGTTTCACGCCAACAAAGATGCAGCTCTGTGTAGTAAGGCCTGGGTTGTGAACCTGTGTGTCTCCATCAACACAAAATGGTGCAAAGACTCCATGCTAGTCTCTGGTTACTGCTCTTCACTGGTGCAGTTTGTGACTGTTAAATGCAGACCATTTTATTTGCAACGGGAATTCACCGCTTTCCTTATAGTCAGGGTGTATATCTCTCCCAGTCCTAATGCTAAGGAGGCACTCTATAAACTGTATGGGGCTATTAGCGGACTGCAGAATGCACAGCCTGACGGTCTATTTATTGCTGCTGGAGATTTCAACCATGCGAGTCTCAAGACTGTACTCCCTAAATTCAAAGCAAGTGGACTTTGTGATGAGATGAGGCAACACACTGGTTCTTGTTTATACAAACATCCCCAACGCATACAGGGCAGAAGCCTGGCCCCACCTCGGCTCCTCAGACCACATCTCTGTTATACTAATCCCAGCATACAGACCGCTCGTCAGACCTGTCAAACTGGTTCTAAAGCAGGTGAAAACCTAGCCGGCAGGAACCATTTCTGCTCTTCAGGACTGTTTTGAGTGCACTGACTGGCATGTGTTCAGGAAGGTGGCAATTCCATCAACTTAGAAGAGTACATGGTGTTAGTGATTTGCTACATTCACAAGTATATTGACGATGTCACTGAGTCCAAGACCAGTCTAAAAATAAACCCTAGCCAGCCCAACCAGAAGCTATGGATGACCACAAAGGTGTGTGTGCTGCGAGGATGCTGCCTTCAGAGCAGATGACAAGGCGGGCCTAACGATAGCGAGCGCCAACCTGATCCAGGCCATCAAAGAGGCAAAACGTGCACACGCACAGAGAATACACAGCCATTTTCAGGACAGCAGTGGTACGCGGAGCATATGGAAGAGCATCTAGACCATCATGAACCACAGAACAGCATTGCTGCTTGTACTGATGATGCCTCTCTCCTGGATGAGGTGAACAATTTCTATGTGTGGTTTGAGGCACGAAATGACGTAGCAGTGAGGAAGTACACCCTCCCTCCCAATGACTTGATGCTGTGTCTTACCATGGCCAACATGAGGAAAACCCTACGCAGAGACAATCCACAGAAGGCTGCTGGACCAGATAACATCCCTGGTAGAGTGCTCAGACGATACTCTGATGTACCGGTGGATGTTCTCACAGACATCTTCAACATCTCCCTGAGCTGCATCAGAGTTTCAATGTGCTTTAAGGCTATTACCATCATCCCCATGCCAAAGAAGTCTTCAGCGTCCTGTCTCAATGACTACTGCCCCAATCCACTAACACCCATCATCATTAAGTGTTTTGAAGGGCTTGTGAAGGCCTATTATGATCCTGCTGCACCGCCCCCCCACACCCCCCACCCCCCTCACTGGACACCCTGCAGTTTGCGTATCATCCTAAGCACTCAACAGATGATGCCATTTCCACCACCCTCCATCTGGCCCTCACCCACCTGGAGAAGAAGGACACCCACGTCAGATTACTGTTCATAGACTTCAGTTCTGCATTTAACACTATATCATTCCTCAGCGCCTGATTGGAAAGCTGAGTTTGCTGGGCCTAAATAACAACTTTGTAACTGGATCCTGGACCTCCTGACTGGGAGACTTCAGTCAGTCCAGATTGGGAACAGCATCTCCAACACCATCACAGTGAGCACGGTGCCCCCCAGGGCTGTGTGCTCAGCTCACTGCTGTTCACTGCTGACACACGACTGTACAGTGATGCACAGGTCCAATCACATCATCAAATTCACTGATGATATGACTGTAGTGGTTCTCGTCTCTGTCAGCATTTAGACAAGAGGTACAGCAGCTAACGGACTGGTGCAAAGCCAACAACCTGTCTCCGAATGTGGACAAAACGAAGGAGATGGTTGTTGACTTCAGGAGAGTACAGAGTGACCATTCTCTGCTGGACATCAATGGCTCCCCAGTAGAGATCATGAACAGCACCAAGTTTCTTGGCATCCACCTGGCAGAGAATCTCACCTAGTCCATCAACACCAGCTCCATAGCCAAGAAAGCCCAGCAAGGTCTCTACTTTCTGCGTAGACTGAGGAACCTCCCAACCCCATTCTCACCAGATTCTACAGAGGGTTCATTGAGAGTACCCTGAGCAGCTGTATCACTGCTTGGTTCAGGAATTGCACCATCTCAGAACGTAATACCCTACAATGGAGAGTGAGGACAGCTGAGAAGATCATCGGGCTCTCTCTTCTCTCCATTATAGACATTTACACCTGACACTGCATCCGAAAAGCTGAGCACTGTGGAAGACCCTTTACATTCCTATACACAAACTCTTCTCCATCGTGTCATCTGGCAGAAGATACCAAAGCATTCGGTCTCTCATGTCCTGACTATGCAACAGTTTCTTCCTCCAAGCCATCGCGCTCCTTAACACTGTATGATCAGACTCTTTTCATCTGAATTTCTTTGCACGACTTCGAGTTGGTGCTAGAAAAATGTCTATTAATGATCATTCTTTTATTACAGTATAATTTGAGTGTTTTGCTCTTGTTATGCACTTAATGCTGGCCTATGTATGATTGTGCAGTTTGTGATGTCCATGTAGCAGCCTGGTCCTGGAGGAACACTGTCTTGTTTTTACTGTATCAGTTGTATATGGTAGAAATGACAAATAAAAGCTACTCTACTCGACTCTCTACAATTACAGCATTTAACAGGCATCTGGATGGGTATATGAATAGGAAAGGTTTAGCGGGATATGGACCAAATGCTGGCAAATGGGACTAGATTAGTTTAGGATAACTGGTTGGCATGGACAAGTTGGACCAAAAGGTCTGTTTCCGTGCTGTACAGCCCTATGATTCTATGTGCAGTTTAGGTGAACTGGCCATGCTAAATTACCAATAGTGTTCAGGATGTGTAGGTTAGGCGGATTTGTCAGGGATAAGTGTAAAGGAATGGGTTTGGGTGGGTACTCTTCAGAGGGTCGATGTGGACTTAGTGGGCCGATGGGCCTGTTACCACACTGTAGGGATTCTATTACCAATTTTGGTGTTGTCCGCAAACTTACTAACCATGCCTTTTATAATCTCATCCAAATCATTACTATAAATGACAAACAAAAGAGGACCCAGAAGCTGTCACTGCTGGTGACAGGCCTCCAGTCTGAAAAACACCCCTTCACCACCACTCTGTCTCCTGCCAATAAGCCAATTATGTATCAAATTCAGCTCACCCTGAATTTCACGTCACCTAACTTTACTGATTAATCTACCAGACGGAACTTTCACTAAAGTCCAAATAAACAACATCTAATGCGCTGTCCTAATCAATCTTTTTGGTATGTTTTTCAAAAAACTCAATGACGTTTGTGAGACACAATTTTCCTTGCACAAAACCATATTGACTAATTTTTGCCTTTCTAAATGTCCACAAATCCTTTCTTTTAAAATCACCTCCAAAAATTTACCCACAACCAAAGTCAGACTCATTGATCTACAGTTCCTCAGTTTCTCCTTGGGCGGCACGGTGGCACAGTGGTTAGCACTGCTGCCTCACAGCGCCAGAGACCTGGGTTCAATTCCCGACTCAGGCGACTGACTGTGTGGAGTTTGCACGTTCTCCCCGTGTCTGCGTGGGTTTCCTCCGGGTGCTCCGGTTTCCTCCCACAGTCCAAAGATGTGCGGGTCAGGTGAATTGGCCATGCTAAATTGCCCGTAGTGTTAGGTAAGGGGTAAATGTAGGGGTATGGGTGGGTTTCGCTTCGGCGGGTCGGTGTGGACTTGTTGGGCCGAAGGGCCTGTTTCCACACTGTAAGTCTAATCTAAAAAAAACCTTTCCTAAACAAAGGTACAACATTAGCCACTCTCCAGTCATCAGGCACATCACCCATTCTTACAGATGATGCAAATATTTCTTCAAGGGGTCTTGTAATTTCCTCCATTACTTCCCATAACATTCTGGATAAGTTAGATCAGGTCCCAGAGATTTATTCACCTTTGCATCTCTTAAGACCTCCCTAACTCTCTTATCTGTAATATGAACTGTTTTTAAAACATCAACATTTATTTTCTGTGTCCTCTAGCCTCCACCTCTTTCTCCACAGTAAAAACTGAGGCGAAATATTCATTTACAATCTGTCCCATCTCCTGGAGTTGAACACAAAGGCGACATCCTTGATCTTTAAAAGACCCTACCCTCTATCTAGTTACCCTCTTGCTTTTAATGTATTTTTATCATCCCTTTGAATTATCCTTAACCATTTCTAGCAAAGCTATGATATATCCCCCTTTTTGCCTTCCTGATTTCTTTCTATACTTTTATTGATATCCCGATCAATTCTGGTGGGAGACTGGACCCATAGAAAAGCCCTTCCTCACCCATTCTGGTGTGGAGTCATCAACCTGTAAAAAGGTTTGCAGTGTTATGATTTGCACTTTTCTTGGTTTTTGGGACTGAAGGATGTAACGAGGGCAGAAGAATGTACATAATTTCTGCCTCCACATTTCTGAACTATAACAGACTTCTCGTTTGTGTCACATTTTTCAGGTTGCAATTTCTTTTGTTGTTCTGCTGAAACTATGTACCTTTGGATGCAGACTTTGTGCACTTACTTGTTCCACATTACGATCCATTATTTGCCTTATTCTACCATCCCTTTTCCTGATGCTTCAATCCTGCTGTCCAAACCTATTCATTTGTTGCTGCTTTCCCTTGACTTGGTACTTGTCTGAAACTGTTTATCTCTAACACCATCCACTTGTAACGAGAGGTCATCAATCTGAAACATTAACTCCACTTCTCTTCACTGGTGCTGCCTGACCTGCTGGTTGCTGACCCGCACCGCCAGGTTTTTATTTCGGAATTCCAGTAGCCGCAGTATCTTGCTTTCGTTTTTAGCTATAATCAGAGCACCCAAGGAATTCAGAATCCTTCACAGCATAGATTTGAAAGAAAAATGAGCCTTCTGTTTTCTGTGGGGTTTAATCTTTATCCCTGATTTTTGTGGTATTCCTATGGGGGGAAGCATTAATATTTATAGATTAGCAGGCTGTATTTGCCTTGCAGCATGATTGCTGTATAGTTGGCCCTGCTCCTATTATATGTCCCATGGTCGGTATAGCCTTAAGAGACACACTCATGATATCGTCGCTGCATCATAACATATGACCTGAGAGTATAAAGGTCTCATACTCCATCTTACCCTGGGTCACTTGAAGCATGACATTGTACTGGGTGCCCATTGCTGTATTGTAACCCAATAGTTTAACGTTAGCCGAATAGCTACATACCGGAGGAATGTAATGTTTGTACATAAATGTAAATTATTACATTTAGTTGTAATAAGTTTAAGTCAGAGTCTTCATTTTCATGCTCAGTTTCTTACATTACAGAAAATAACATTGGTTTTGCTGCATCAGGTGAAATACCCTGCTGGGGTCAAAATCTCACCAGATCCTACTTCAGTAAATGGTGCGGTCACCACAAGATCTTAACAGAATGTTGCTTTTGCCTCCTACAACATTATCAAATGATGTTATGCAACTAAAGATGTTGGAACCGATTCAGTTAATAAATCCTGATTATTTCCTTTAGAATCTGCAGCTCACAGAGAGTGGAGTGACAGAGACAGCACCCAGTGATACCAACAGTGCTGTATCCAGTGTTGAACATTCCAAGGAGGAATCCCAACCAGGGAACATTGAGGACACCCTGGTGTTCTTTGACCTGGAAACCACCGGCTTAGGTAACAACTATCAGATCCAAGTGGGAGACCCTCTGCTTTGTGCCAAAGTGTTGTATCACACTGTGGCAACATTTGCTGTGTGTAAAACAGTAGAATTATAAAGGGGATGAATGTTCATTTGAAAATGAGTATTAATCACACACAAATCAGAGTCGGTAAGAAGAATCGTAAGAGTTTAGAGAGAGAATAAACAAGGTCTAGTAGAGTATTGTCAGTCTTTTTTAGATTAGATTAGATTACTTACAGCGTGGAAACAGGCCCTTCGGCCCAACAAGTCCACACCGACCCGCCGAAGTGCAACCCACCCATACCCCTGCATTTACCCCTTACCTAACACTACGGGCAATTTAGCACGGCCAATTCACCTGACCCGACATCTTTGGACTGTGGGAGGAAACCGGAGCACCCGGAGGAAACCCACGCAGACACGGGGAGAACGTGCAAACTCCACACAGTCAGTCGCCTGAGTCGGGAATTGAACCCGGGTCTCAGGCGCTGTGAGGCAGCAGTGCTAACCACTGTGACATGTCAACTGGCATGAAACACAAAAGTACGCTTTAAGAAGTGGGATTACCAGGTTCCCTGTATCTTATTCCCATGCCACACCAACAGCTGATTGGGATCTAGTACACACTGCTGGGAAAGTGTTGGAAGCTGAACAAATTCAGCATTCAAAAGGAAATAGCTAATTATCACAAACTAAATGGTTTTGCAGACGTGTGGGGACAACTTGGATAGTGGGAGTAGCAGAGTTGTTTTGGGATAGAGTGGGTTTAAACTTGACAGGTTAAATGTACTCTGTGCCTTTTCTGTTTTGTGTTTCTCTCCCAGTCCAGTCTGAGACTCATCTGGGATGGTCTATCCATGTGTTTTTTCCAGCTTGGTCTACCTTTGTCTCCCCAGTTCTGGATTATCCATGTCTTTCCAAGTCTCATCTAGGAAAAAGTCAGGACTGCAGATGCTGGAGATCAGAGTCAAAGAGTGTGGTGCTGGAAAAGCACAGCCGGTCAGGCAGCATCTGAGGAGCAGGAGAGACGACATTTCGGGTATAAGCCCTTAATTAGGAATGAGTGATTGAAGCCCTGATTAAGGGCTTGTGCCCGAAATGTTGACTCTCTTACACTTTTCCAGTCCCACACACTTCTCGATTCAAGTCTGGTCTACCTGTGTCTCTCTGATTCTGGATTATCCATTCTTTCAAAGTCTGGTCTATCCCTGTCTCTCTTGGCAGATACTATTCATGCCACTCTAAGCCCATTCTATCTATGTGTCTCTGGGTTGGTGTGTGTGTGTGTGTGTGTGTGTGTGTGTGGTGTCTCCCAGCCTGGGCGATCCATGTCCCTCCGAGTCTGGTTGTATCAGTGTCTTTCCTAGCCTGCTGTGTCTCTGAGCTCAGTTTGTCCATATTGACCTCTAGCTGACTTCAGCCAAACACATCAGGATAGGAGAGTTATAAAATCCAATTTGGAAAACAACATTGTATTTTAACATTATATCTGTTCTCCTAGACAAACACTGTGACATAGTGCAGCTGTCAGCAGTGAGTGGTGAGAAGATCTTCAACAAGTACATCCTGCCCAGCAAATCCATGTCAGAGGGAGCCACACACATTACTGGAATACAGGTCATGGATGGAATTTTGTACATGAAAGGAGAACCTCAGATTACCTGCAGTCTCCAGGATGCCATGACAGCTTTCCTCAAGTTCCTGCAGTCACTGGACAGGCCTCTGTTAATAGGCCATAACATTTGGAAATTTGATGGTCCAATTATTCTGAGGGCCTGGGAAGAATTGTCCATGAAAGATCAATTTGCCGGATGTGTGACTGGATTCCTGGATACCTTATGGCTGGCCAGGGAAGTTATTCCCAGGTCAGAGGTCAGCAGCTATCAGCAATCTAACCTAGTGCAAAGCCTTCTTAAGAAAAGTTATCAAGCTCATAATGCTATTGAAGATGTAAAGAGCTTGCAGGAGCTGTATTCTTTTCTCAAATTCACTCCAGAGCAGAAGCAACGATGTCAATTTTCTGTCTCACAGCTTGAGTGCCGTGTCTCTCTACAGCCTCTCACCAATCAGAAGATAATATTCTTCCAGCTTGCTGATAAACTTGCGATGCAGGAAATTAGTCTCGAAAAGCTGAAATTAGCGCATGAACAAGATGCTGAAATGGGGCTTAAAAACCTGCTCAATTCTTTGGGAGTTACCAGCCCGACTCACATCAGATTTTATAACTTTTTCAAAACAATGAGTTAGCAAAAAGCACTTTTCCCAATATTCAAGACATAAATCATTTATTCATCTCTTCTTATTTGCTGATTGTTGTAATCTGCATTTCTGTTTTTGTGGATGTTACGATAAGTATGAATCAATAAATAATATTCTTAAATGATGTCCATCAGTTACTAAGATTTCTTTCTCCTTCACTTTGGGCACAGAGTGCACACATGCCAACTTACTGAGTGCTATACAGGGCAGTGTGAGGGTGAGACTGGATCAGTAACAGACTGCCTCCTATGGACAGGGGGAAATGCTGGAGAATATTTGTGTGTGTGTGTAACAGGCTTATTTTTAGATTAGATTACTTACAGTGTGGAAACAGGCCCTTCGGCCCAACAAGTCCACACCGACCCGCCGAAGCGCAACCCACCCATACCCCTACATTTACCCCTTACCTAACACTACGGACAATTTAGCATGGCCAATTCACCTGACCCGCACATCTTTGGACTGTGGGAGGAAACCGGAGCACCCGGAGGAAACCCACGCAGACACGGGGAGAACGTGCAAACTCCACACAGCCAGTCGCCTGAGGCAGGAATTGAACCCAGGTCCCTGGCGCTGTGAGGCAGCAGTGCTAACCACTGTGCCACCGTGCGGCTTATGTTATTATTCTCATAAATGCTGAGGGTGATACACATGTTGGGCTATGGCTCCAAGACACAAAAATAGAATTTGCTACAAAAGCTCAGCAGGTCTGGCAGCATCTGTGGAGAAAAATTAGAGTCAATGTTTTGGGTCGAGTGACCCTACTTAAGAACTTCAGGCATAAGCTCGATCCTGCTAAGCCTGATCCTGTTCTCACATCCATTCTGTTCCAGAGATGGACTGTGGGCTTGCGATGAGTAAGAGGAATCCACAGAATTTCAGAATTGTTATGACGTAGGAGGCCATTTAGCTTATTGTGCCTGCACCAACTCTTCAAACAAGCATCATTATCTCATACCAATATCTTACGTTTCCCCATTGCATTGAACACTATTTGTATTCAAATGACCTGTTGAGTGCCTCGATTAAACCTGCCCCAACCATATTCCAATCCTAAGTACTGACGTTGTTAAAAAGCTATTTCTCACATCATCACTGCTTCTTTTGCACATCACTTTAAACTGATCGTTTTATGAGTGGGAACAGCTTTTTCCTATCTATTCAGTCTGCTCATGATATTGAAAATCTCTATCAAATCTCCTCTTAGCAAATGTTCCCTTGAAAATGCACATGTGGGCAGCTGCTTCAAAGCCCCAAACACCATAGTATTGACTTCCAGTTCTTCAAGTTATTACCGCACATGGATGTTAGAGGCCAGCACAGTCGCAAAGAAAACTAGATGGAACACTGCTCTCAGTCCTCTTCTCTCTCAACATTGAGCCGAGAATATTGTAAAGTGTCTAGTTTGAAGATGAGATGTTGCTCCTCTACCTTTTGCTTTAATTCACTGGAGCACTGCAGCATGCCGAGGACAGACAAGTGTGAGACGAAACAAAAACTGCAGATGCTGGAATCCAAACTAAACAAGCAGGAAGCTGGAAGAACGCAGCAAGCCAGGCAGCATCAGGTGGGGGAGAAGTCAATGTTTTGGGTTTAATCCTTCCTCAGGACTGGGGTTGGGGTAAGGGGAGGTGCAGATAAAGAGGGGGTGGTGGAGATGAGTGGAGTGGTGAAGCAGTGATAGGTAAACACAGGTACAGGATGTGTTGGTCTAATGGTTGGTCGATGGGAGGAACGAATCTGGTTGGTAGTTGGAAGGAAGGGTTGGTCAGAGGGACAGAATAAAGCAGGAGGGATTGGAAAGGGACTTGGGGGGATGGGAAGGGAAGTTATTTGAAATTGGAGAACTCAATGTTGAGTCCTCCGGGCTGTAGGCTGTCCAGGCAGAAGATGAGGTGTTGTTCCTCCAATCTGCAGTCTCATTCGCTGTGGCAATGGAGGTGGCCGAGGATGGTCATATCGGAGAGGGAATGGAAAAGGAAATTGAAATGGGAAAGGGAATTGAAATGGAAAGGGGAATTGAAATGGGCAGTGACTGGGAAGACACTGCAGGCCCAGCTGAGACGCACAATGAAATGTGCCCTGCGTTTACATTTGGTCTCCCCTGATGTAGAGAAGACCACATCGGGAGCATCTGATGTAGTAAACTAGAGGAGAGGCAGGTGAACCTGTGATTCACCTGGAAGAACTGTCTGCGGCCCTGGATGGAGGTGGAGGTATGGTGTGCTGGCAGGTTTTGCATTTTTTATGGCTGCAGTGGAAGGTACCTGGGGGTTCAGTGAAGAGAGTGACCCAAACCATGGATTGGAGAAGGGAACGGTCCTTGTGGTGGGCAGAGTGGTGTGCGGAGGGGAAGATGTTCTTGGTGATGAGGTCCAGTTGGGAGTTGGCAGAAGTGTTTATGGATGATGTGTTGGATCCGGATCCTTGGTGGGAGGGAAAGTGAGGACAAGGGGGACTCTGTCTCTATTACATTACGTATAGTACCAACAACAATATAAATAAAGAAAACAGGCTACTAATCTACTCTACAACTACGAAAACATAAAAGAGTGTATATATATATATATATATATATATACACACACATATACACCAAGTCATAACCAGATCGCTTAATTTACATTCAACAAAGTTATAGCAGTCAATGCACTCTCATCGCAGCTCCCCATCAGTAGGAATAAATGTGAGCAGACCCATATTTATATGGGATTCTTCCTCCCAGGGGTCCCTGAACTTATAGACATCATCCTCATGGCTAGATAAAGGCCCTAGCTAATATGGCTGATACACCTACACCAATATATTAAAGGGAGGGGGAGGGTTTTTATAAATTACCCTCACCCTGTCGCACCATCCTCCAAGCTTTGACTGTATTTAGGACAATCCGTGACAGTTCTCATCTTGTCCATAAACACCAGAATGATGAGAGGGCATTTTGCCTGGGAAACCTTGATATCCAACCAAATGGATTGTGGATCACGAGAGGCCCAATCAGCCACGTATGATAGAATGGAGCTCAGTTGGTACTTCCTAAAGTGAGGGAAATCTAGGCCCCCTCCTTCCCCCTTTCTTGTAAAAGCTGCAGTTTATCTAATTTGATAAGGGGCCATCTATGATGCCAAATAAAGGATTCAAGCCAACCATGAAGCCTATGCAGTGCCTGCCTCAGCAATTCAAAGGGAGCATTCTCATGGACTATAATAGGAGAGGGAGAACATTCACCTTGACCAGAGATATTCTTCCCAACCAGGATATCGGAAGATCTTCCCAGCGCTGAAGGTCCTGCCTTATTTTCTCTAACAACTGCACATAGTTAGCTATATATGGCTGATCAAAAGCTGGGCTGATAAGGATACCTAAGCACAGAAAACCTCCCTGTGACCACCAAAAGGGGAAACGAGTTCCATCCCTAAAGGTGGATATGCTGGTAAGACTTCAAATTAGCATGGCTTCTGATTTCATGAAAGTAATTTTGTACCCAGAAAACACATCAAATAAATTAACCACTTGTATTAAGTGGGGCACAGATGTCAATGGATCAGTTAGGAAAAGAAGGACGTCATTCACAGAAAGAGTAATTTTATGCTTGCCTGATACTACCTCCAGAGCCATTATACTGGGGTTCGTTTGAATGGCTTCCGCCATCGGTTCGATCACTAGTGTGAATAATAGTGATGATAACATCTGCCAACACTAAAACTTTCTGATCTCATACTATTAGTAAGTACCGTAGCTTTCGGGTGACTACACTGCAACCCATTTGGTAAAAACCTCTCCAAGGCCAAACTGTTCCAAAATATAAAAAAGGTGCGGCTATTCCATGCAATCGAATGCTTTCTCTGCGTCGAGAGAAATGACCATGCCTGGTATTGCTCTTTGCTAGCATATCTGCAGTACTCTTCTAATGTTATTAGTAGACCTATGACTCTTAATAAACCACGTCTGGTCCTCTTTTATGATAAACAGCAATACCCTCTCTCGTCTTAATGCCAGCATTTTCATAGGATTTTAAAGTCCAGATTCAATAAGGATCTAGGCCTGTACAAAGTACAGTGTTCTGGGGATTTCCCTTACTTGAGAATGAGACAGATATTTGCTTTTCTCAAAGAGGATGGGAGACTACCCTGACTGAATGAATAGTTGTACATCTCCATAAGCAGTCCAGCCAGCTCATCTATAAACTCCTTTAGAACTCAGTTTGGAATCCATCTGGCCCAGGCGCTTTACTGTTCTGGAGCAGCCTTACTGCTTCCTACACTTCCTGAGTTGTCAAGGGGGCACTCAGAAAGGACTCATGCTCCGAGGTCATACCCAAGAGTCCAAGTTCTTAAAAAAAGGACTCCATCTTCCTCATTCTATCATTACAGTCCTTCGACTGATACAGCTCAAAATAGAACTTTCTAAATGCTGCATTAATCTTTTTAGGATCACAGGTCAACGTGCCAGCACTCTCTCTAATAGATGTCATAGATTCGGGAGTCTTCTTCTTTCTGGCAAGGTATGTTAAATATCTGCCTGGCTTATCGCCATACTCAAATAGTCTCTGCTTCATAAATAATATCTCCTCTTTGCTGTTCGAGTAAGTGCAGCATTCAAAGTAGTCCTGAGGCTACTGTAATTTGGTTATGGATGGCCTATTAACATATACTGACTCATCTGCCTTTAGGCGAACCTCGAGAAAGCGTCGGTGTTTTCCCCTCTGTCATTTCGGGACGCAGAATACGAGATAATCAAACCCTGCACATAGGCTGTCTCCCACATCATTGATGGGTTGCTAGCCATACCTAACTTAATATCCCAGAAAGCTTTAAATTCCTGCGAAAAGTATTCTATAAACTTACTATCTTTTAGTAGGAAAAGGTCCATACGCTAGTGCCGGGAGTCCATCACATCACCATCAGCCTTAAAACCTCCATATGCGCTACTGCGTGGTCAGAAACAGCTATATTCCCGATTTTGCAGGACAGTACCGAGTTCAAAAAGGTCGATGGGACAAAAGAAATATCAATTCTGGTATGGCACTGACATGGGTTAGAATAAAAGGTAAAATCTCTACCCTTGGGGTGAAGACATTGCCACACACCTACCAATCCCAACTCCCTATTCAGATCAGCTAACTGCTTAGATTGTACAGATATCCCGCAGAGCCCCTAGGCATCCTGCCCACCTCAGGGTCAATGATACAGTTGAAATCTCCCCCTATGATGCACCCCAAGGGCCATCAATCTGGACATTGCATCCATTACGGAGTGCAATGTGCATTCAGAATCCCGTACTCCTCACCATGTATTAGAGCTTTAAGTATATTATAAACCGCCCGGACTCATCCTTTATTTGGCTTAACATTTGAAACTGAAGATTCTTCTGGATGAGAATGGCCACTCCTCTACTTTTTGAGTGAAAAGGTGAGAAGAACACCCGGCCAAATCCTCGCTGTTGCAGCTTCAAATGCTCCTTTTCAGTTAGGTGTGTTTCCTGTAATAGGGCTACATTGACCTGCTCTTTTTTAAAGACTTAACAGTACCTTTTTCCTTTTAATTGGTGAGTGACTCCCTTTAACATTCCAGATGAACCATTTAAACAAATGTCTAGCCATGATCATCCAAGAAAATCTGAGACCCCCTCCCCAGGAGGAAGAACCCCACTCATAGAGTACTGAATAAAGACCAGAAACGATTCACATAGATTTAAAAATACAACCTTTCAAACCACTAAATCAAAACTGCTAAAAACTACTCCGAAGAAGTAACAACATAAAAACATTACTGTAAGGAGACTTTCTCCCTTGTCCACAGGGGCACTACTACCATCCAATAATCTCACCATGACTCCTTCCAGCTAGAGCCATGCCCTCGCCCCGGACATCGCAAAGTAAGATTAAATAAATACCAATATCTTATAACAAGGAAGTTAAAGGTGGGTACCCATCCCATCCCTTCTATGCTTGGCAAAGCAACAATGAGATAAAATATATAAAATTATAATCCCGACATATATTGAAAGAAAAATCAAAATCACCCCTAACAACCAGGTAAACCAAACAGATTACAAATAAAAATATGAAAAAGAAAAAAAAGGAGGAAGGGGGGCAAGAGGCTTCCTCTAACCTGACGAAGAATATGTAAACTCATTAAGTTTTCAGGTTTTCTCATTTTTTTCTTTTCTTCTCTTCCTTTGTTTCATCCTGTACAGGCTTTCAGATTACCGGGGTATGGCTGATAGAGCAGTCTGTACAGGCTTTCAGATTACCGGGGTATGGCTGATAGAGCAGTTGCATGTTCCTCCTGCAGAATGTGGCAGGTGAGAGACACTTCACATGTCTCTGCCGACCGCACCTGCGGGAAGTGCACCCAACTCCAGCTCCTCGAAAACCGAGTTAGGGAAGTGGAGCTGGAGCTGGATGAACTACAGATCATCCGGGGAGGCTGAGGGAGAAACTGAGAGGATGTACAGGGAGGTGGTCACTACTCAGACACAGGATAAGGACAGCTGGGTTACAGTCAGGGGGAGGAAAGGGAACCAATGGTCAGAGCAGGGATTCCCAGTGGCTGTTTCCCTCAGCAATAAGTATACCGTTTTGGATACTGCTGGTGGGGATGGCCTACCAGGGGAAAGCCATAGTTGTCAGGTCTCTGGCACTGAGCTTGGCACTGTAGCTCAGAAGGGAAGGGGGGGAAATAGAAAAGTGATAGTGGTAGGGGACTCAATAGTTAGACGGATTGACAGGAGATATTGTGGTCAGGAACGGGACTCCCGGAAGGTATGTTGCCTCCCCGGTGCCAGGGGCCGGGATGTCGCCGATCGGGTTTACAGGATTCTGAAGGGGGAGAGTGAGCAGCCAGAAATCATGGTACATATTGGCACCAATGATATAGCCAGGAAAGGGATTGAGGATCCGTAAAGTGACTACAGACAGCTAGGTTGGAAGCTGAAAAGCAGGACGAATAGAGGAGTGATCTCGGGTTTGCTACTGGTGCCACAAGATAGTGAGGTCAGGAACAGTCAGTAAATTCAGCTTAACACGTGGCTGTGAGGCTGGTGCAGGAGGGAGGGCTTCAGATACCTCAGCCATTGGGATACCTTCAGGGGAAGGTGGGACCTGTACATGAAGGACGGGTTGCACCTGAAAAGGAGGGGCACAAATGTCCTGATGGGAGATTTGCTTGTGTGGTTCGGGAGGGTTTAAACTAGTTTAACAAGGGGGTGGGAATCAGAGCTACATGTCTGAGAGGGGGGCAGTTGTAGATGGGGCACTGACAGGATGTAGTGAATCTATTGGGAAGGTTTCTCATGCGATGAAACAATGGGATCAGTTAAAGTGTGTCTGCTTTAATGCAAGGAGTGTCAGAAATAAGAGTGATGAACTTAGAGCATGGATCAGTACTTGGGGCTATGATGTTGTTGCCATAACAGAGACGTGGGTTTCACAGGGTCAGGAATGGTTGTTCGATGTTCCAGGGTTTAGAATGTTTGAAAAGAATGTGGAAAAGAGGAGGTGTAGCATTGTTAATCAGAGAGTCCATCACAGCTACAGAAATGAAGGTTGTTGAGGAAGGTTTGTCTACTGAGTCAGTATGGGTGGAAGTTAGGAACAGCAAGGGAACAACCACCTCATTGAGGGTTTTCTACAGACCCCCTAATAGCAGTAGAGAGACTGAAGAACTCATAGGCGGGCAGATTTTGGAAAAATGCAGATGTAGCAGGGTTGTTGTTGTGGGTGATTTCAACTTTCCCAATATCGACTGGAACCTCATTAGTGCAGATGATTTGGACGGAGCCGTTTTTGTCAGGTGTGTTCAGGAGGGTTCCTATATGGACAGGCCGAGGAGGGAAGAGGCTATTTTGGATTAGGTGCTTGGCAATAGTCAGGATAGGTGTCAGATCTCGCAGTGGGAGGACACTTTGATGATCGTGATCACAACTGCCTCACATTTACGATAGCCTTAGAGAGGGAAATGAGCAGTTACCAAGGGAAGATATTTAAGTGGGGAAAAGGAAATATTGAAGCTATCAGACAGGAGTTGGGAAGTACAGACTGGGAGCAATTGTTCCACAGAAAGGGCACAGCAGGTATGTGGAGACTGTTTAAGGAACAGTTGTTGTGAGTGATGCACAAATTTGTTTCTCTGAGACAGGTAAGAAGGGGTAAGATTAAGGAACCTTGGACGACGAGAATAGAGGAGCTCCTCATCAAAAGGAAGCAGGCAGCTTACGTAAGCTGGAAGAAGCAAAGATCTAGCACAGCTTTAGAGAATTACAGGCTTGCTAGAAAGGAGCTCAGAAATGGACTGAGGAGAGCCAGGAGGGGGGGCACAAAAAAAGCTTGGCAAGAAGAATTTGGGATAACCCAAAGGCATTTTACTCATATGTGAGGAATAAGAGAATGATCAGGGAGGAGGTAGGGCTGTTCAGGGATAGTGTAGGGAACTTGTGTGTGGAGTTTGAGCAGATAGGGGAAGCCTAAAATGAGTTTTTTGCATCGGCTTTCACTAAGGAAAGGGACTTTGTTGTGAATGAGAACTTTGAGAAGCTGGGAAACAGGTTTGAACAGATAAAGATCGATGATGTTGATGTGCTGGAAATTTTGGCAAACATTATGGGTTCCGTGCTCCTTTACCCTTAGTCATGTTAGAGTGCACCAAACTGCTCAAGTTTGGTGCAAAATGGGTATAGCAGCTGGAAAAAACTATCTTTAGTAATTTAACAGCTGAAAGGAGGGTAGGTGCCCCATTTTGTCTGGATCCTGGGCAGAGCTCAGCAGACTCGGACCTACTGGGTCACTGCCATCTTGGTTCTCTGAGGCAGCTGCCCATAATCTGTGCCATTGTTCAGAATAGGTTGCCTGAGAGTGGAATGTCTCCTCGTGCGATAAGATGCAGCGGAGGCAGAAGAATTAGGAAAACGGGATGGAGTTCTTGCAAGAGGCTGGGTGGGAGTTGGTGTAGTCCATGTAGTTATGGGAATCTGTGGGTTTATAGCAAATGTCTGTCTGCGTACTGTCACCGGAGATAGAAATGGGGAGGGTGGTGTCTGAGACTGACTACGTGAATGTAAGGGAAGGGTAGACGTTGTTAGCAAATTTGATCAACTGCTCCAGTACAGCATGGGTGCAGGATGCAGCATCGATGCAGTCATTGACACAATGGCGAAAACATGGGTGCATAGTGCCTGTGTAGCTACTGAAGTGGGACTATTCAATGTAGCCTACAAAGAGTCGTGGTTGGGGCCCATCCGAGTGCCCACCCCTACCCTCTGGATTTAGTAAAAATGGGAAGAGTTGAAGGAAAAGTTATTGAGGGTGAGGACTAGTTTGGTGAGGCGGGAGAGGGTATAGGTGGGAGAAGATTGGATGGGCCTGGAGAGGAAGAAGCTGAGGGCCTGAAGGTGGTCCTTGTAGGATATGGACATGTGTAAGGATTGCATGTCCCTGGTGAGGATGAAAAATGCTGGATGCTGGGGACTGGAAGTTACTGAAGAGGTGGAGGGTGTGGTTAGTGTCATGGATGTAAGTGGGAAGTGTATGGACCAAGGGGGACAGGATGCAGTTGAATTAGGAAGAAATGAGTTTGGTGGGGCAGGAGCTTCGGAGACAATGGGTCAGCTGGGACAGTTGGGCTTGTGGATCTTGGGGAGCAGGTAGGCCAGGCAGTGCGGGGCTGGGGTCTCTGAGGTTGCAGGCCCGTGGGCATGCGAGCAGGACACTGTGTTTAAATGATAATGGTAATCTCAATGTCAAACTAGGCACTTTACAACCTTCTGGGCTCAACATTGAGTTTAACACCTTCAAAGAGTGAATCCATTCCTTCCCTTTTAGCTTTACCTTTTACATTCTCTGCCACTTTCTTTCCCCTCCTCACCCCAGTGGGATTGTCTGTTCTTCAAGTCTGGCAGTTAAACACGCCATTGTTCTGCCATTGCCATATTCCGATCTCTTAAACCGATCTATCAACACCCTTTCTCACCCCATACCCCAAGTATTGCATAAATGCTGCCCCCTCCACACTTCAAGTAAAAAATGAGGTCTGCAGATGCTGGAGATCACAGCTGCAAATGTGTTGCTGGTCAAAGCACAGCAGGTTAGGCAGCATCTCAGGAATAGAGAATTCGACGTTTCGAGCATAAGCCCTTCATCAGGAATCACGTTTCGAGCATAAGCCCTTCATCAGGAAGCCCTCCACACTTCAGCTCTGATAAAGTCATCTGGACTTTGAAACGTTAGCTTGCTCTCTGTCCAAGGATGCTGCCTGGCCCTCTGTGATTTCCAGCTTTGTTTTAATTTCAGTATGTAATAACATCCCTGGTTGATTAATTACAATAATACATAAAAATAATCACATTAAAAAAAACACTCCTTCGGAAGCAACTTTGTCATTACATCATGTATGAGACTCCGAAAGTGAAACTTTTGATCCACCGTCAATGCTTGCTTTGAGAATTAGGTGATTGGGTCCGGGCGCATTCCGGCAGTGACTTGTTCCAATCACCCGGCAGCTTCTTGAACAGTCACACAGACCTTCCCCTCCGTCGCTCATCACAGTTTCGTTTTCCCAGCTTGGGTGATGTCGAACGAGCAGCAGAGAGAGCGTACCGCAATTGCAAGTATTCCTTTCCTGAGGGGCACTCGGGTGGACTGGCCACTGCGTTAGCGGAGATCGGGACAGGGGCACGTTTTAAATTGCAGCCTTTAGGCTGCTGGTTCCAGAGCCTTTCCCTCCCCCCTCAGGAGCAAGACGTGGGGAGTTTGCATTCCCCCCCCAGAATGGGTAGTTTCGGTGGGAATTTCGAGAGTTCGAAACACTTGAATTTGAGGCTAGTTTTAGTGGAAGCAGCACATGGTCCTCTCACATCAAAATGTAGATGTTTTTAAAGGGTTCCATGTTTCTTCTGAGGAAAGCTTTTCGAGCAAGTAGGGCCTACGCTCATTGGCGTTTAGACAGAGAGGTGAAAACATACAACATCGGGCAGCACGCTGCCTCACATTGCTAGAGACAGAGGTTCGATTCCAGCCTCGGGTGACAGTGGAGTTTGCATATTCTCCCTCTGTCTAAATGTCTTTGGATTTTGGGAGAAGGTTAGGTGAGCTGGTCATGCTAAATTGCCCATAGTTTTCAGGGATGTGTAGGTCAGGTGCATTCATCAGAGCTGAAAAATGTGTTGCTGGAAAAGCGCCGCAGGTCAGGCAGCATCCAAGGAGCAGGAGAATCGACCTTTCGGGCATAAACCCTTCTTCAGGATTCTCCTGCTCCTTGGATGCTGCCTGACCTGCTGTGCTTTTCCAGCAACACATTTTTCAGCTCTGATCTCCAGCATCTGCAGTCCTCACTTTCTCCGCATTAATCAGGGGTACATGTAGAATATGAGGATAGGGGAATGATTACTCTCCAGAGGGTCGGTGTGAACTTGTTGGGCCTAATGTCAAGATTAGAGTGGTGCTCTAAAAGCAGAGCAGGTCAGGCAGCATCCGAGGAGCAGGAAAATCAGGAATGAGGAAGAGCTCCTGCCCGAAATGCAGACTTTTCTGCTCCTCAGATGCTGCCTCACCTGCTGTGCTTTTCCAGCACCACTCTAATCTTGACTCTGATCTCCAGCATCTGCAGTCCTCATTTTTGTTTTGTTGGGCCTAATGGCCTGTTCTCACACTGAGGATTTTATGAAAATACTGGGTGGGGGAGAGAATCACGCTAGATGCTGAGGGGATTTCCCTCCCATGGGAAAATTGAGAATTAGGAGATGCCTTAAAATTAAGGGGTCTTCTATTTAAGATGAGGAGGAATTTATTTGCTCAGTATTGTTAGTGTATGGAATTTTCTTCCATAAAGAACAATGGAGGCTGATCCATCAAATTTATTCAAGGCCGAGTTTGACAGAATTTTAAAAAACAAGGGAGTTATGAGTCATGGGGTGGATATGCTAGGAAACAGGAGTTGAGACCAAAACCAGATCAGCTCTGAACTAGATAAATGGCGGAGCAGATTCAAGGGGCTAAAAGACCTTTAGCTGTTCCTTGTTCTTATGTTCTGTATTCTCATGTTTAACAAGTATTTTAAATTTAACCCTAGCTGGCTGACTTTTCCAGGATCAGAGAAGCAAAAGGTGATTGGATCCAGGTGATAAATTTCTTTCTACATCGTCCAGATCAAGTGCAGTGGCTTTCCTCAGTCCTCAAAACCAGACATCCTTAGAACCTTCTGATCAATCCTTCCCCCGCGTCAGCCACTGGCCTCTGATGATTCTTAGCGAGTGTGGTAGTGAGGTAGTGTTGCAGTGTGGGAGGTGCTGTCCATGAGATTAGGTATCGAAATTGAGGCTCTATCTGGCCTGGCAGGTAGCTGTACAATGTCCCATGACAATAACAGAAAGAAAAGCAGGGGATTTATCCTTAGGATGCTGGCCAATCAATTTAAGGTGAGAGGAGAAAGATTTAAAAGGGACCTGAGCGGCAACCTTTTCCACACAGAGGATGGGATGAATGCAGAATAAACTGCCAAAGGAAGTGGTAGATGCTGGTACACTTACATCATTTAAAACATTTAGACAGCTAGTGAATACGAAAGCTTTAGAGAGCTGAGCTAATGGGACAGGTGATTAAAACATTCCTGTCTCTGGGATCTTGCCATGTGCAAAATAACTGCTGTTTCCTCTATTAGGACAGTGATTGCATTTCAAAAACATTTAATTAATGTTATAACTCTACAAGATATCTTGAGATTATGAAAGGTACAATATGCATTTGCATGGGATCAGAGCTGGAGTTGCTGATCTTTTTAGGTTATCACTCCCATCTGCAGGGACTCTTTTTAAACAAAGGAGTTTAAACAGCAGAGGAGTGTTGTAGCAGCAATTTCAGGGCCTTTGCCTCCAGAGTTGGTCAAGCATCCTTAAGGCTGAAACGATGAGCTGAATTTTATTAGCTTTGTGAGGAGGGTCTGCCTTCTAACCTATCAGGCTGTAAGCTCTGCCCAGGACTTCTTACATACAGTTATTGATGTTGTTCCCAGGAAAAACAAGGGAGTGTAATCTCAGCATTGAGAATGCAGCATTATTTCATTTGCGCAAGGTTGTGACCAAACCGCATTGCAAGGTCTGCCTTCAGCTTTGGATATTGCACCTCAGCAAGGTCTTGGACATGATGCGGGGCATAAAAAAAACAATTTATATGAACAACTTATATTTATGTAGCACCTTTAATTCAGTAAGATGTCTCATAGTTCAAAACAATTGTTATCAGATGAAATTTGACACCAAGGCACTTAGAGTTATTAGGTTAGTGATCCAAAGTTTGGTCAAAGGGGCTGAGTCTGAATTTCAAAATTGAGGTGATCTACTTGCTATGTTTAAAATGATTGAATAGGGATGTGTAGAGATGATTTCTCTGTTTCATCTGTTGAAGATATCCAGAAAGAGGGAACACAATCTCTGAATTAGAGCCAGGTTTTTCAGGAGTGAAATCAGGGAGTACTTCACATGAAGCCCAATGGAAATTGGGAATTCACTATTGGGATAGTGGGGCTTATTGAAATTTCCAACAATGTACATACAATCATACCAATTATGTACAAGATGAGACCATATAGTCCCTCGTGCTTGCACAACCAAATAAGATCATAGCTTTTTAAAATTTTGGTTTATTATTTTATTCAGATCTAGGCATCACTGGCTAGGGCAGCATTTATTGCCCATTCCTTAATTGCTCAGAGGAGAGTTAATAAATTGTTGAGAGTCTGCATTCACAAGTAGTCACATCAGGTAAAGACAGCAAATTTCCTTCTCGAAAGGACATTAGTGAACTGGATGGATTTTTATGACAATTGACAGTTAAATGTCACCAGTCGGTCAGCTCTTCATTTCAAATTTTATTGAATTCAAATGCCACCATCTACCATCAACGTCCGCAGAACGTTGGCTCGGCATTCTGGGTTGTCAGTCGAATAACATTACCACTACACCATTATGTTCCCACACAAATTCTGATTGTAGCCTTACTTCCACGTTCCTGTCCACTCCCTTATAACCACAGACTTGCTTGTTAGTCAAGAATCTCTGCCTCTATCTTAAAAGTATTCACTGACTTCACCATGCTCTGGAATGGGAGTTCAGACAAATAAAACAATCAGTCCTAAGTAAGCACTGACAAATTTTAATTAAACAAGGAATTCAAAAGATATGGTGTGAATGTAAGTAAATGGGTTTAAGATACATATCAGCTGTGATATACTTGAATGGCAGAGCAGTGGTTTGAGGGTCTGAGTGGCTTGCTACTCACTGTTTTTGTGTTAACTTCTGCTCATATCAGTCTTGGCAGTTGACAAAAAAGTCATAGGCTATTACATCAATGTTGTCCTTATGCTTGTCTTGTTTCAGGCTATGGCGACTGGATCAGAAGTAAAAGTTGAGGAATGTTTTCAGTGTTTGCTCTGCAACCAACCAGTCACCAAGCCCAAACTTCTCCAGTGTCTTCATACCTTTTGTGTAGATTGCCTGCAGCAAGAAAGGAGTGGAACAGGTGTCAAATGTCCCATCTGTGAGATGGTGACTAGGGGAGATCCTAGCTCCTTACAGGACAACATACTTGTGGCAAATCTACAGAACAAAGTGAAGAAACATCGTCAGATTCTCGACACTGCAGAGCTGTCCTGTACCTCCTGTGAAGCCAGCACTTCTCCTGAAGCCAACACTCCTCCGGAGTTCATGTGCCTTGAGTGTGACAAGTTTCTGTGTAGCAAGTGCTTTCACATACATCAAGTGCTGATGATTGATCATCAGAAGCATGTTCAGACCTTGGGGACACTGAGAAAACTGGATTCTGATGAGTTCTTGAAGATCCTTACAAGACCAAAGCATCTTTTTTGCAGTACTCATGATGATCAGCAAATTAGGTAATGTCACCTCCTGAGGGATGTCCTTGCTGTTTCTTGTGAAGTTTTTCATTGCAGTTTTAGCTTCTTCCCATTTGGACTTCAATGAAGTATTAGCTCCACAATTCTGGTTCGAGGAATGTGAATAGAAAGTGCTGCACCTTACTCATTGGATTTAGAGGAAAAGTCTAACTTTGGCTACTCTCATAACCTTCAATTGAGCCATCAGGGGTCATTATAATCCCGACGGGGAAATCAGTGGTTCAGAGTCATTCAGATTCTTCAGGAATGCTGGTGGTGGGGTCATTCTGATTCTCAAGGATATCGATGACTAGGGTTTAGTTCGACCCTTGTTAGGGGAATGTGGCGTCTTTTCGACCCTTGGGGAGTGTGAATAGTACATTGTTGGCTGGCCTGGATGAAGGCAGTCAACACCTTCATTTGAGCTTGTGGATGGTTGAGGATTAATTTATCCCTTGCTGAGGTAATGTGGCTGGTATACAGTGGAGCAGCCTGTCACTGAGGGAAAATGTGTGATGTGGGGTAACCAGTGCAAGAAGAGAACTACATATAGAGTCATAGAGATGAACGTGCTCCCACGAGGAGGTTGAATGTATCGGTGCTGCCTCGCGCTCCCACGAGGAGGTTGAACAGTTCATCCACTTTACCAACACCTTCCACCCCAACCTCAGAATCACCTGGACCGTCTCAGACTCCTCCCTCCCCTTCCTAGATCTTTCCATTTCTATCTCGGGCGACCGAATCAACACGGACATATACTATAAACCGACTGACTCCCACAGCTACCTGGACTACACCTCCTCCCACCCTGCCCCCTGTAAAAACACCATCCCATATTCCCAATTCCTTCGTCTCCGCGGCATCGGCTCCCAGGAGGACCAGTTCCAATACCATACAGCCCAGATGGCCTCCTTCTTCGAGGACCGCAGATTCCCCCCAGACCTGATCGACAATGCCCTCCACCGCATCTCCTCCACTTCCCGCTCCTCCGCCCTTGAGCTCTGCCCCTCCAACCGCCACCAGGACAGAACCCCACTGGTTCTCATCTACCACCCCACCAACCTCCATATACAGCGTATTATACGCTGTCATTTCCGCCACCTCCAAACGGACCCCACCACCAGGGATATAATTCCCTCCCCTCCCCTATCAGCGTTCCGAAAAGACCACTCCCTCCGTGACTCCCTCGTCAGATTCACACCCCCCACCAACCCAACCTCCACACCCGGCACCTTCCCCCGCAACTGTAAGAAATGCAAACCTTGCGCCCACACCTCCTCCCTTACTTCCCTCCAAGGCCCCAAAGGATCCTTCCATATCCGCCACAAATTCACCTGCACCTCCACACACATCATCTATTGCATCCGCTGCACCCGATGTGGCCTCCTCTATATTGGGGAGAGAGGCCGCCTACTTGCGGAACGTTTCAAGGAACACCTCTGGGATACCCGGACCAACCAACCCAACCACCCCGTAGCTCAACACTTTAATTCCCCCTCCCACTCCACCAAGGACATGCAGGTACTTGGACTCCTCCATCGCCAGACCATAACAACACGACGGTTGGAGGAAGAGCGCCTCATCTTCCGCCTAGGAACCCTCTAACCACAAGGGATGAACTCAGATTTCTCCAGTTTCCTCATTTCCCCTCCCCCCACCTTGTCTCAGTCAATTCCCTCGAACTCAGCACCGCCCTCCTAACCTGCAATCTTCTTCCTGACCTCTCCGCCCCCACCCCTCTCCGGCCTATCACCCTCACCTTGACCTCCTTCCACCTATCACATCTCCATTGCCCCTCCCCCAAGTCCCTCCTCCCTACCTTTTATCTTAGCCTGCTGGACACACTTTCCTCATTCCTGAAGAAGGGCTTATGCCTGAAACGTCGAATCTCCTGTTCTTTGGATGCTGCCTGACCTGCTGCGCTTTTCCAGCAACACATTTTCAGCTCATCATAGAGATGTAGAGCATGGAAATAGACCTTTAGATCCAACTCATCCATGCTGATGAGATATTGCACCCCAATCTAATCCCACCTGCCAGCACCCGGCCCATATCCCTCTAAACCCTTCCTATTCATCTACCCATACAGATTCTTTTTAAATGTTGCAATTGTACTAGCCTCCACTACTTCCTCTGGCAGCCCATTCCACACATGAACGACCCTCTATGTGAAAAATTGTCCCTTAAGTCCTTTTTATATCTTTCCCCTCTCAACCTAAACCTACGACCTTTGGTTCTGGACTCCCCAACCCCAGGGAAAAAACTTTGTCTATATATTCTATCCATGCCCCTCATGATTTTATAAACCTCTCTAAGGTCACCCCTCAGCCTCTGACGCACCAGGGAAAACAGCCCTATCATATTCACTCTCTCCCTATAGCTAAAATCCTCCAACCTTGGCAACATCGTCATGAATCTTTTCTGAACCCTATTAAGTTTCATAACATCCTTCCGATAGGAAGGACACCAGAATTGCACACAGTATTCCAAAAGTGGCCTAACCAATGTCCTGTACAACCACAACATGACCTCCCAATTCCTATACTCAGTACTCTGACTAATAAAGGAAAGCATGCCAAATGGCTTCTTCTCTACCTTATCTACCTGCAACTCCACTTTCAAGGAGCTACGAACTTGCACTCCTAGGTCTCTTTGTTCAGCAACACTCCCTAGGACCTTACCATTAAGTGTATGAGTCCTGCTAAGATTTGTTTTCGAGCCAGTTCTATATCCAAATTGCTAGTTCTCCCTATATTCTGTGAGATATAACCTTGCTAACCAGTTTCCCATGGGGAACCTAGTCAAACGTCTTACTGAAGTCCATATAGATCACATCTAATGCTCTGACCTCATCAATCCTCTTTGTTTCTTATTCAAAAAACTCAATCAAGTTTGCGAGATGATTTCCCAAGCACAAAGCCATGCTGACTATCCCTACTAAGTCCTTGCCTTTCCAAATTCATGTACATTCTGTCCCTCAGGCTTCCCGCCAACAGCTAAAGCTAAAGATGATGAATCTAAACTTACACCACCGATGTTAGGCTCACCAGTCTATAGTTCCCTAGCTTGTCCTTATCACCTTTCTTAAATAGTGGCACCATGTTAGCCAACCTCCAGTCTTCAGCACCTCACCTGTGACTATCAAGGATACAAATATCTCAGCAAGAGGTCCAGCAGTCACGTCCCTAGCTTCCCACAGGGTTCTAGGGCACACCTGATCAGGTCCATCTTCTCTTTGGACATAAATATCTGATCAAATTTTTAATTCTGCTTTCTTTTCAGTCTATACTGCAGGACTTGCTCAGTGTGGTTGTGTGTCCTGTGCTTGGTGCTGGAACATAAGGACCACAACTGCTGTGGTATCAGGAAGCAGATTGTCACATTCAAGAATGATCTGAGAGAGACGCTGGGGTCAGTACAAGAGAATGAGACAAAGTTTAGTAAAACACAGGAGGACCTGGAGATGCTTGTAGACAAGCTGAACAATGATAAATATAAAATGGAAGAGCTCATTAATGCAAGAGTTAGAGCTGCCATTGAAAAGGTGAAGGAGGAGGAGAGCAGGCTCCTGAATGAGCTGAAGGACCTTCACTCAGCCAGAGTACAGAAGTTGCAGGAAAGTTTAACAAGAACAGAGAATACACTAAAAAGAATGACTGTCAGCAAAACTTTGGTGTCACAGTTGCTTCGCTATGCCACAGAGCAGGAGATCTTGGAGCTTCAAGGAACTGTTAAATCAGCACTCCTCGGCCTCCAGAGAGAGCAGCCTCTTGATGTACAAATGGAGAACGCAGTGATAAATTTTCAGGAATGTTGGGCCCTTCCAAAGAAAATGCTGGGCAACCTGATCATCTCAAAAAGTGAGTAAGCACTTGTGCTCTGCACCTCCTGTTTGCTTTCAGTGGAAACAGGTTAAAAGCCATCGTTGCCCTACATTGATTTATTGTTTTCTCAGAAGTGTACAAAGAGATACTTTGCTTCTTTAAAAGGTGGCTGTTTAACTAATTTGATGATATGTTTTACTCAGGAGTATAATGAGACACTGGAGTGCCTCTACAAATTAAACAAATATTTTAGTTTAATTTGTTAATTGTTACAGAACTCCTTCAGGGGTGGTTAGTTATTTTGTTAACTTATGTATTGAAAAGACATTTATTGACATGGGGGCATTGTAGTATAATGAGCTCTATGTATTTATTGTTTGACTTTCTTGTGAATAGATCTAAAACAAAGTTTAAAAAATCAGTGTTTGCTGACTATCCTTTAAAACATGCTTGGTACTTCACTGTGGGACTTTGATTTCGAGTCTCCACACTTGTGTCAGCAACAGGAATGGTCCAGCAGGGTTCCTCAGATTGCATATTCTTAGCATCATTCAACATTCAATGACTGGGCCCTGTCCCCCATCCATAAGAATTGACTGAATCCACAACCAATGCAGCTCCCAGTAACTAGCCCAGATTCCTCCCCCTGACCACAAGGTGTCTGAGCAACCACTTTATCATCTACAATATCTGGTCATCAATGAAGGGAAAGTTCCAATGGCAGGAAAGACTCTCAAGATTAAGGCACCTGTTCGTGAAAGTACTCAGTGAAAAAGTTAGGAGATATTTATGTATATACATTGGGAATCTATAGCTTGGATACAGCTCTCTGTACTCCCTATGTTTTCATGGTTTCAACTTTGTGCTTAAGTTTGGTAATGTGGCCAACACCCAGAAACATTTTGAATGAATGATGTGGGTAAATAGATGTTAATCAATTCATTCAGGTCTGAGACTTGGTTGTTTACCTCATTGATACTTCTGTTAATTCTTTTTCAGTGAAATTAAACTCAGTTCCTGATGAGAACGTACAGTTGCCTCAATACAATAATCCAGAAAGGTGTGGTACAAAGGTGAATATATGTATATATAATCACTACAGATCTTAACGATTTAAGGTGACTTTTATTTTGCAAAATAAGTTCTATATCAAACAAAGCAAGATCAGACTTAGAAAGCCCCCAGCTCTTACTATAATTTCACAAGAATTACTTGGTTCTATACTTCTTTCTTCTGACTTTATGTCACTAGTCACTGGGGGAATGTGGAATAGATTGTCATATGGTGAAAGCGTTTCCTGGCTAATGCGGCTTTTTCTATGGGGAGGTTAGTTGGAATGATATTAGATAACTCCTATTTGGATGCTGTGATGAGGGCTCTCAACATGGAGGAGTACTGTTCAAAAGCTATGCTGGTTAGGTAGCATTCAGCAGGAGGTTTCCTTGTCCACGTTGACTTGATGCCATGAGACTTCATGGGTTTTGAACTTCAGTGTTAAGAACTCATAGAATCCTTACAGATCTACACTGACTCTCCCCACTACCCTATCCCTGTAACCCTGCATTTTCCATGGCTTACCCAACAAGCCTGCACATCCCAGGACACTATGGGCAATTTAGCATGGCTAGTCTGCCTAACCTGCACATCTTTGGACTGTGGGAGGAAACCGGAGAAAGCCCACATAGATTGTGCCTAAGGGTGGAATCAAACCCAGCTTCCAGGGGCTGTAAAGCAGCAATTTTAACCACTGAGTAACTCCCAGGACACCTCAGAGCCTCATAGATGCCCATTTCTGAATTGCAGGATCTATTCAAAATCTGTCCCATTTAGCACGGTGGTAGTGTTGCGCAAGTGCCTGGAATTCTCTCCCTAAGGGCATGTGAGTTTACCTGCAGAATGTGGACTGTTGCATTTCAAGAAGGCAGGTTCTCAATGTGTGCTGGGCAGCTAGTAAATGAAAGAAAGACAACAGAAGGTATCGTCAGAATAAATGTGGGATTTTGTCACCAGAAAGTCTGTGTAGTTTTTGCTCTTACTGTTTCTGTCATGGACAGCTGCATCTGTGATAGATAGCTGGGTGAGGATGAGGTTAAGTAGGTTTCTTGTTGGCTCCTATACCACCTGCCACACTCAGTCAAGCAGCAATGTCCTTTAAGAACTTGATCAGTAGTGTTGCTGGTCAGCCACTCTTATTGATGGATATTAAAATCCCTCAACTAGACAACATTCTGTGCCCTTATCACCCTCTCTGCTTCATTGATTTGATCATATGAAGATCCCGACTCAATTTGAGGACCGTCTCCTCTTTTGTATACTTCTGGTGCATCTGTCCTGCTACTGGTCAGCAGATACCCAGGGTGGTGTCTGGGATATCAACCATAAGGCATATGTAGGAATACATTATTTTTCTATCTTCCCCCTTTGTTGCTTTGCCTCCTTTGTCTTTTACCCTGTTCCTTTCTTATTCGCCCGCTTCTTTCATTTCCTTGCAGAACCCCAACTGTTCCCCCTTTCACTCTTCCTTGCTCTTTACTTCATCCATTGTTCATGAAACATCCTATTTATTCCCAAATTTGGCAGTTTGTCCTGTGCAACTTGGGATTTGAAATGGTCACCAGTAAAACCATGTACATTCTTAAATTGCATTTGACTGATGACAAAATGTATGCATTCAGAAAACACTAGAAAAAGTCTGGTCATAATGTGGAATTTGGGGTAATTATTGATTACATGTGAATGGAATTTAAGCATTTTGTTGACAGAAAACAAATCACCCTTTCTTCAGGATTCGATGCAGAGATCTCTGAAATACTGCGACAAAAGGAAATGTGATGCACAAGCAGAAACTCTACCTCCTATGAAACAGTGTGTGAAGGAGGAGGCAAGCAAGAGTGCAGAGGCAACTGTCACTATTTCTTCTTCCAACAACAGTACATGCAGTTCTGTCCCTTGCATAGAGAGCGTCACTTCCTATGCCCAGGACAATGAAAGGCGAACAGATTCTTCCATTCTAGATACAGTAGGTGAGTTTTTAAAAAAGTATTTTAACACTTGTAAATCTGTTCCATACTGTTTTTATGCAATTTTATTTACTATCGGGTGAATTTTCATATTCTTCAAGAAAGGAAGAGCTTACACTTAGTCCTCTGAATGTCATCAGGATATTCCAAAGTACTGCACAGCCCGTGATTTCAGTTTGACAAGTAATCTTCGTTGTTATTTGAATTGAGTGAATTTTCACACAGTTGTATCCCATAAATAGTAATCAGTTTTGTATTTTTGCTGTTGGCTAGGATCCTGGAGAAATCTCTGGTATAGTGCTTTGGAATCTTGTATATAAACAGGCAGAGATCAGTTAAATGTCTCATCCAAAAGTTGGCATCTTGGGCAGTGTTGAATGTTGAACCTCTGGAATGAAATCTGAACCCATGACCTTCTGATCCAAGCAAGAGTTCGACTACTGAGTCAAACCAATTGGTGTGTCAGCTAGTGATGATCTGGGTTACCAAGTTGTGTTCAAGCCCCATACCAGGATTTGGGTACATTATTTGATATGCAGTGCCAATGTGGGAGCCTGAAAATGAGAATACCATCTTTCAGAAGAGGTGGTAAACTGAGTGCCCTTCAACTTAATCATAGAATCCCTACAGTATGGAAGCAGTCCATTCAGACCATCAAATCCACACTGCCCCTCCAAAGAGCATCCGATCCAGATCCCCTCCAACACCTCATTTTGCTTCTTCTATGGTCCTCCCTGTTACACTTGTTATTCCCACTTGAGCCGGTGTGTGTTCAGTTGGTATTTTCAGGTGTACAGAACAACCTCAGTTATCCGAAGATCCAATCTCCAGGTCCCGATGCTTGGGTAAACTACGCTATCCAAACATTCGATTGTCCAAATAAAATACTCCCTGTCCTTGTCGTTTGGATAATCGAGGCTGCCCGGTAGTTACACATCCGCTGTTATGACATGGGGTCAAATAAGTTTCCTTTCTTCTCATTCTTCATTTGACTGGATTAGGTTTTGAGATTTTAAATTGAATGCTGGGTTGCCAGCGTGACCTTGATTGTGTGCTGATCTGTTTGAATAGGTTTGCTGGACTTGTTTCTGGAGTTATACAAATTAGGAGTTTGTTTTATTGCTGAAACCACAAAAAATTATAAATTACAGAAAAGTGTAGAATTTCCTCCTCTTCAATATGCACAAACACACATTCCCAAAAGGATGCAAAAGAAAACACAACTTTATTGACAGTACCATTTTTTTTCACCTCTTACTAGTACAGGTTTAAAGTTCATGACTGAAATGAAATATTTTGTTTTTAACTGAAGCTGTTGCTTTGCTGTAGTGGCTTTCTCCTGCAATATATTTGTTGGTTGAAACTTTCCCTTATGGCTCTCTTTTGGCAGTAAGGAGGTTTTCTGCCTTTTAAGCCACAAACAGGGCCCAATGGTGTTTTGAGAGTGATGGGGGAGGGAGAAAAGAAGTAGAAAGCACTGTTGTCTTTTATATATCTTGGTTTCTGACTTTAAAATGCCGTATGTGCAGTAAGCTGGGTCACACGACCTCTCTCCATCCTGGTTAACAGCTGTTCAAAGAAATCGGATGTGAATTCACAAAGGAAGCTAGTTCATCCAGCCAGAGCTTATCTTTAGCCAGGGTCCCTTTTAGCTGTAGGTGATTAGTTTCTAACTTCCCAGCTATTAAGTCCTGACAGCTCCATCCTCCATCTTGATGAGACTAGAAAGAGCTATCTCCCAGAGTGTCATTTTTAATGTCAGAATCTTCATGGGTTGGAATGTGACTTCACAGGTGCAAGTCGCAGTTAAAGTCAGTATCCTTTGTAGGCAAAAGTGTACTTGTTTTTAAAAAAAGTTCAATGTATGAACAGTTAATGAAATTACAATTTAATATTTGATGTAGCACATCATAATGTCACCATATATACACACTGTTCAGTTATTACACTTTCTCTCTTCCTGTTTTAGTGGAGCTAATACAAATAGATTCAGAAGATTCCAACTGAGATTCATCGGAGGTGAATATCCTAATGTGATGTGTGTCTGAAAAGTTTGAAGCAGAAGTGCAGAGAGCAGCTGTCTTCAGCAAGCAATCTTTAATATTTGTAACAAACTGGAGTGCATTGCCTGAAAGGGAGGCAGAACAAATTTCAGCAGATTCAAAAGACAATTGAAAATTTACAAGGAAAAGTGTGGAAAAACTGAGAAGATACCTCCAATCTGTGTTTGTTAATGTGGTGCTGTATGATCTGAAACAGAGAAAACAAGAGCAGAGATGGACCATTCAACATCACCATGGCCTGATCATCCTACTCAGTCCCCTGTTCCTGCTTTCTTCTCATATCCTTTGAGCCCCAAAACCTACAACTCACTCCTTTTTGAAAACAATGTTTTGGGCTCAGCTGCTTTATGTGATAGTGAATTCCAAAGGCTCACTAATCTCTGGATGAAGAAATTTCTCATCTCAGTTCTAAATGACCTACCTGGTATACTTAGATTGTGATCCCTGATTGATCATTACAAAATATATTCAGAGAAATTGGGAAGAGGGGGGGACAGCGATCTGCACTCATATATTCTTGCATATATATATTGGTCTTACTTCTAGCAATTTCCTTATTTTAAAGATTTATATTTAGACATTGTTGGACTAATACATTATTTTTAAACAATCAATATCTATTGCGCAGTGCAAACTGTGACAAATGCAATATTTTCCCAGGTCAGGACCCATTGTTTTGTTGAATACTGGTCAACCCTGTTTAAACTGTCTCATGACACACTCGAAGGCCAAGTACATTACTGTGTGCTTATACAGTAAAGAACAGCCCCCAGTACACCATCAAGAAAAGTACTGAGAAGCCAGGCAAACTATTACAGTAAATGCAGAGATGGGATTATTCTGCTGTGCTTAAGCTGGTGTTTTATGATCACATCCAAATTTCTGTTCAAGTCACTCACTATTCTGACTTGGAAATATATCACTGTTCCTTCACTGCCACAGGGTTAAAATCCTGGAATTCCCTCCCACGTGGAGTGCAGTGGTTTCAAGAAGACATCACCTTCTCAACAGCATTTGGGGACGGGCAATAAATGCTGACCACCATTGATGCCCAGCTCCCAAAAGTGAAATAAAACCATAAAAAATCTAATCACTCAAGTCACAAATGACATCATAAATAATCATTCCTCCTCATCCTTCCTCAGCTGTCTGCAGTCTTGAACATGGTAACCACACCATCTTCCTCCAATGACTCCCCAGCATTATCCACTGAGTGGGATGCTCTCACCTGGTTCCATTCTTAACTAATTATAGCCAGAGAAACAATTGCAGTGACCTCTCTTTCTGCTCCACACAGTTACATCTGGTGCCTCTCAAAATCCCCCACACCAGTTCTTTTATCTTCTTCACAAAGTAAGTTATGAAAGAGGACTTGAGGAATTTTCAAAGGAATATAGATAAGTTAAGTGTGCAGGCAAAAATTTGACAGGTGCAGCATAATGTGGGGAAGTATGATCTTGTACACTTTGGCAGGATGAATATCATCAGAAAATGAAAATACCAGATGAGCCCTCTCCTGTGCTGTAATGACTCCACAGCATAGAATGAAGTGATTGTAACTGCTGTCAGGATAACATGCACTGTCCTGGAACATGTGCTGCTTGTGATCACACAACATCTGCATGTTGAGGCAGTGGAATCCCTTTGGGTTTCAGAAAATGGCTGATTTCACAAGAGGTGCTCAGAAGGCAATGTGTGGTCAGTCAGTGACATTCTGCAAGGCCAAAGTCAGCAATCTAAGGAAACCCGTGTAACGTGCTCCTCCTATATGTTTCGTCCTACAGGGAGAACTAGCCATTTAGATACAGAACTGACTTGAAGGGAGAGGACTAGATGAGTCTCTCCTGTGCTGTAATGACTCCACAGCATAGAATGAAGTGGTGATGGAGGGTTGCTTTTCTAACTGGAGGCCTGTGACCAATGGTGTGCCATAAGGATCGGTGTTGAATCCACTACTTTTCTTCATTTATATAAATGATTTGGATGTGAACATAGGAGATATAGTTAGTAAGTTTGCAGAAGACATCAAAATTGGAGGTGGACAGTGAAGAAGGTTACTTCAGATTTCCACAGAATCTTGATCAGATGGGCCAGTAGGCTGAGGAGTGGCAGATAGAGTTTAATGTATATAAATGTGAGGTGCTTAATTTTGGGAAAGCAAATCAGAGCAGGACTTGTACACTTCTAGGGAGTGTTGCTGAACAAAGAGACCTTGGAGTGCAGGTTCACAGCTCCTTGAAAGTAGAGTCGCAGATAGATAGGATAGTGAAGCAGGCGTTTAGTATGCTTTCCTTTATTGGTCAGACCACTGAGTGTAGGAGCTGGCATGCATTGTTGCAGCTGTACAGGACATTGGTTAGGCCACTTTTGGAATATTGCATGCAATTCTGGTCTCCTTCCTGTCAGAAGGATGTTGTGAAACTTGAAAGGGTTCAGAAAAGATTGACAAGGATGCTGCCAGGGTTGGAGGATTTGAGTAATAGGGAGAGGTTGAACAGGCTGGGGATGTATTCCCTGGAGCGTCAGAGTCTGAGGGGTGACCTTATAGAGGTTTATAACATCATGAGGAGCATGGATAGGATAAATAGACAAGGTTTTTTTCCCTGGGTTGGGGGAGTCCAGAATGAGTGGGCATAGGTTTAAGGTGAGAGGGGAAAGATATAAAAGGGACCTAAAGGCAACCTTTTTACACAGAGTGGTGTGTGTATGGCATGAGCTGCCAGAGGAAGTGAAGGAGGCTGGTACAATTACAGCATTTAAAAGGCATCTGAATAGAAATGGTTTAGAGGGATCTGGAACAAGTGCTGGCAAATGGAACTAGATTAGGATATCTGGTTGGCATGGATGAGTTGGACCGAAGAGTCTGTTTCCATGCTGTACATCTTTATGACTCTTGTGGATCCAGATACTCAGTGGCCTCCTTTATGCAGCAGCATATTAGAGAGATCTCCTGAGGAACCAGATATGTAATGGATATTTGGTTCCTCAGGGCATGGTTCATGTCACCCTGATCAGACTGTGCTGTGCTTACATTCTGAACTGTAGCAGTTGTTAGATTTCAGTCACAAAATTTTCAGTGAAACAAACATCTTGAGCATTAATTCTCACTGAGATTCAGAGTTGGTCCTCAAAATTCCTTGGTAATTAAGGCCTCCTTTCTGTAGCTTGTCCTGTTCTGTTTGACCTTTCCTCATTCTCCCAGTTGTAGGGACATAGATTAAAGCTTGCATTCATTGATTCCTGCAGTTTTACATTTTTCCATTTTATTTCAGTTATGCTTTTAATTTTAAGGGAATTTTTATGGAACACTTTTTAAAATGAAAACTGCTTTGTATACATTGTGTTGTTAATTACATAATCAACAATAATCTTGGTAATTGTAGTTTTGTTTTACCCCCCCCACCCCCAAGGAATCCTAGGCAGACATGGTTTTGTTTGAACTATTGTTTTTCTATTAGATTTGCCGAAATAGTTTCCTACCCAATGACCCCCTAACTATAAGCCAGGACAATGAATAACCTTGCATTTGGGTAAGTCAATTATGGTGTGGAGACAGGGGATGGAATTTTATTGTTGGACAATATAACTTGACTGATGGTAAGTGAGAAACAATCAGAAGGATTTACAAACAGCTCGAGTTGTATGGAACCGGTGTACCTCATTGTGCCTGAAAGTATTTGATAAGGACTCATTGTTCTAAGATTCTTGCTGGAGAAAGTCTAGGTAAGGTCTCAAAAGGCTGAATGGATGGAGAAATTGGATGTAAAGGTGTCACAGCATCCAGTGTTCGCTGCTGCTGCCAGTGATATCTCGTCCACCACAAAAGACAGCAAGGAAGGAACATTTATGCAGTGACTGGAGAGTGATCCTGTGTAAGGTCATTGAAAGATGATATGTACCAAGGTAACTGCACCATTTTTGGGAGCTGTCATGAACACACAATTTTTGTTTTTTTTAGAAAAACATTTAAAAACATTTCTTGAACCAGGCCAATTTGGGGTTACTATTTGTGCTAAAATAAAAATGTTATTTTCTTTCAATATATACCTACATACAGAGAATCTGTACAGTGTGTAAATAGGTCATTTGGCTCAACAAGTCCACCCAGACCTATTCCCTTACCCTATTTCTCAACATTCCCCCTGACTAATGCACCTAACCTACACATCCCTGAACACTACGGGCAATTTCCCATAGCCAATTCACCTAGCCGGCACACCTTTGGACCGTGGGAGAAAACTGGAGCATTTGGAGGAAGACACAGCGAGAATGTACAAACTCCAAACAGACAGTTGCCCGAGGCGGAAATTGAACCTGGGTCCCAGACGTGCAGTGCTACCCACTGAGCCACTGTGCTGACCAGGTTCTTTCTTTTTTCTCTTTTCTGCTATTGTTTATAATTGTCCCATAAAATTCTTGTTTTTAACACATTATTTGGTATTGAGTCACTTATTCCTGTTGCAGCCTGCGTACAAACCTGAACCTCCCATACTCTGCAAGTTACTCTCATGTCCAACATACAAAAATTTGCAATTCCAAATGAAAAAGCCTAGCAGGCCTCTCAAACTGGGAATAACAGGTTTCAGCATGAGCTTTTGAATCAATAGGAGCTAGAACACTCCCTGCAGACAAACAAAACATTTGCCAAATGTAGGAAAGCTCCAAAAACAAACACAATTACATTAATAACCAGAAGAAATAATTCAGCAACTAACCCATAAGTAATTGATAATTTGGTGAAATAATGCTGGTGGTTGGGAGAGTGGAGGTGGTGGTGATGAAGGGGACAAAGAGAGCTGTTGCTTATGTTAGTGAAGGTTCAGAGGACACAGGGTGCAGGCTCTCATGTGGCTTCTGCAAACTGCAGTGTTTGTGTTAAATCAGTTAAATCATTGATTGATAGCATAATCTGCCAGCTCTGTATGTTATCGACAATTGTTAGGCAGGTTCTTTGTTAAAAAGTCAGTTTCTGGGAGATTTCCCATTGGCAATGTATGCCATCTCAAAATCCATTGCTATTTGGAGGCCGTGCTGGAGCCTGAAAAGCAGATGATGCAGCACTCAATCTTACCCCACTCTGTCCACCAATGCACTGACTTGATGCCAAGTGTTGAAGCCGCCCTAGCTCTAAAACAGCCCCATCATCCTCTTCCAGGGAACTACAGCATTGATCTCAAGGAAGGTAGCTGACCTCAACCTGTTTGATTTACACAAATTTAAGGAAATGTTCAACAAGGAGTCCCAACTTCCAAATGTACTGGTAGCAGTGAAGTGTTTTTTTAATCAAATATAGGTCAGCAACAGTAAGGTGAAACAAAATAAAGGAATGCTGAATACATGAACAGAGAATTGCTAAACCAGCTCCAGCTTTAAACTACTTCTAGTTCCCTAACACTGTCTTCACTGCACTGTCAGTGCATTCCAGATCTTCAGCACTCACCGAGGTTCCTCATTCCTGGAGCTATTCACGTAAATCTCTTCTCACTGCAATACGTTCACAGCTGTCATAAAGTGTGGTGTCCAGAACTGTGCATTATTCCAGCTAAGGCTGAACTAGTTTTTTATATAACCACCTTGCTCATGCACCCAACGTCTCTAATAATAAAGCTCAATATTGTATGCTTATTATTAATGCTCTTTCATCCTTTCCTCTTAGCTTTATGGGCTTAGGTACATATAACCCCCCTTCATATTTCTCTGTATTGGAATTCATGCACCATCTGTCACTCTGCCAAGGTATCTCACCTTTCAAAATGCTTGAAAGCATGTGCAAATTCTGCTGTTTTGTCCCATACACCAACATTTACATCACGACGACATGTATGTACCAGGAAAAGCAATGGCCCCAACACTGACCCTTGGGAAATTCCATTACAAAACTTCCTGCAGCCTGAAGAAATGTCCATTAACCGTTACTCACTGTTTTGTCTCTCACAGCATATCCATATCCACATTGCTACTGTTCTTTTATCCATGAGCTTGGACTTTGCTCACAACTCTGTTGTGTAACACTATATCAAATGTCTTCTGGAAGTCCAAACAATATGCCCTCATCAATCTCCTCTGGTACCTCTTCAACAATTTAGTTAAAAATATATGATTTACCCTTAAGAATCTCAAATTAAGTTGGATTATGCCTGTGAATATTCATTTTACCCTGATAGATTTCCCAACACAGAAATAAAACTGACTGGCTTGCAGTTGCTGGTTCATCTTTACACTTTTTCTGGATCAAGTCTGCAATATTCACAATTCTTCAGTCCTCTGGGACCACTTGAGGTAAAGGAAATCAGAAATATTATGGCCAGTGCCTCTGCAAGTTCCATTTTCACTTCCCTTTGTGTCCTTAGAATTTTTCCTGCTCCTGGGATGCTGCCTGACCTGCTGTGCTTTTCCAGCACTACTCTAATCTTGACTCTAATCTCCAGTATGTGCAGTATTCACTTCTGCCTAACCTTTATGTACTGACAGCCTTCCTAATACTTCTTCCTTATCAAGTTCAGACTCTTTTTAGTGTCTGAGTTTTCCATTCTTTCACTGTGGCCCATGGTAAAGACAGGTGCAAATTATTCATTTAATTCCTCAGCTAGGCCCTTAGCTGTATATGCATCTACCTGGCCAATTCCTTTTTTTTAATTTATAAGCCTATAATAGACTTCAATATTCCCCTTTATATTAGCTACCAGTCTCTCTTCATATCGTCTGTTTCATTTACTTGCTTTTTTTAAGCTCCCTTCTGAACAATTTATATTTAGTATTGTTCTCAATTGTCTTTTCCACCTCTCATTGGTCATAAGCACAATGTTGTTTATCTTAATTTCTATCTCCTTTGTTTTATTTCATAAGAACGCTGGATTTGTTTGCCTTGACTTTCACTTTCAGACACCTCTGTGTGTGAACTATCCATTCACCACCTTTGTTTTTCCCAACATTTCACTACGATTTCTTCAACTCAGATGTTTTTTTTACCTAACTGAAGACGGGTTCTCCCAGATAATTATTCTTGCTCTCGATTGTTCTTTGTCCATGTCCATAGTCAACCTAAACATTGTGATGAAATGATCACTGGACCCCTGGATCTCTGACCTTCACTTCAACTCCTCCAGTCCCACTGAGCGCCATCTTTAACATTCACACTCATGATTCCCCGCATGATCGTCACAGTCCCGCCCCCTTGACCTCGCACCCGCCCATGGACAACAAGCACCGCCCCCTGCGTGGCTAACCACCGCCTCCGTACAAGCTCCGCCCCCTGCGTGGCTAACCACCGCCTCCGTACAAGCTCCGCCCCCTGCGTGGCTAACCACCGCCTCCGTACAAGCTCCGCCCCCTGCGCATCTGACCCCCGCCTCTGTGCAAACAGCCCCGCCCCTGTACAACCATTCCACCCCTCTGCGCACCTGGCCCCACCCCCGCCTCGTCCGCCCCGCCCATTGGAATCAAGCCACGCCCCCAAACCTCCCGCTCCGCCCCTGAGCCTGCAGACCCCGCCTGCTGGATCGGTAGATCCCATTCAGTGGATCTCTGTTACGCCAACTGGACTCCTAGATCCTGTCCTTGAATTGCAGTCAGAGCCTACTGAATCTCCACACTCCTCCAACTCGGCCGTACCGCTACTATTGGTTGTCTAGCGGATAGAGATCTTTTCAGGAGAACCTTGTGGTGTTCCCAGCCAATAGGAAGCCAGCTTATTGTGCTGTGGGTTCGGTCCCATGGTAACGGTGAGGGGTCGGGCTGGATGCTGAGAGCTGGCCGTGTGCCCCGTCCTCAGGCTTCGTCTCCCAGACCCCGGCTGATTGGCCGGCTCTCTCTCTGGGTGAGTGAAGCCTGGAGTCAGGACCTGCCGCCGGTGGCCCGTGGAGCACCATGGTGAGTGGAGCAAGGCCGTGCCCCGTCTGCGGTCACGCCAAAGGGGGAGTCCGCCTTGCCTCACACAGGCCGGGGGCCCGCAGTTTGAGAAGGCCCGTCCCTAGCAGCAGCTGCAGGGGCTGGGGTAGGCTCCCCTGACCCGGTGATGGTACAGAAACACGGGATACTGTCCCCATCAACACAGCTGCTGCCCTCGGTCCTGGAAGTTCTCAGCGGGAGCTGTCTTTGCAAATGCAACCTTCATTCAGTGTACCGGGGAATGGAAGAGCTGCACAATCGAATGTGGAAAGCAGGAGAGATGATCACACGGATTGTTTTGTCGCGGATGGTGTCCCTTTTTTTGGGAGGGGGCGGGTGAGGGTGATGGTGCTGCACCCTCCCAACAATCTAGTGCAGATTCAGAAATAAAAAGCCAGAAATGCTGGAGCTTGTGAATCAGTGTCTGTGGAGGGAGACGCTGTTGACATTGCAGCCTGTGAGAATTCAGTTGAGAGGTCATTTCGTGGATCACAGTCTGTATGCTGCTTTGTGATTATGGTGTTGATATAAATGGCCCAGTTGAGCTTAGGTTCAATGGTAATGTCCAAGATGTTGATGATGGTGCTGCTGAAGGTCAGGTGAAGGTTATTTTCCTTGTGAAGTGGCCATAATTTGATAATGATGTTGTATGAATGTTATCTGTTAAGTTTCAGTCCAATTGTGAATGTGTTTTTTTGTGTTTGAGTTATTTTGTAGTCACATCTGCATCTATTGTGAATGGAACTGAACGCTGTAATTGCAAGTGAAATATCTGAGAGGAAGATTTCCATCCTCTGTGCTGTAGGTGCAAGAAATTACTGCATGTTTGTGACATGGAAATCTTGCTCTTCCTTCTGCAATTATGGTATGTTTCTTGGTGTACACAGATGCTGATGATATAACTTTGATATTATATGGCTTCCTCATTTGTATTTGGATATTCCCTTCATAGTGTTGGGCAGAGCTGAAACAGGATGATGTACTGTAATATGAAGTACCTGTCATCATTACTCCAAGGCTTTGGACAAATAATGACATGAGAGGAAAGGCCAGTGGAAGAATGTTCATAAAGTAGTCTGTTGGCTAGAGTGTAGCATGAATGACACCCAACAGCTCAGGTTTATTTTTGTCTTGGCTGCGTTAGTTTTATAGCTGGAAGTGGGTACTGCAGATGCTGGAGATTAGAGTCAAGATTAGAGTGTTGCTGGAAAAGAACATCAGGTCAGGCAGCATCCGAGGTGCAGGAAAATCAATGTTACGGACTGATGAAGGGCTTTTGCCGGAAACGTCGATTTTCCTGCTCCTCAGATGCTGCCTGACCTGTGATTTTCCAACACCACTCTAATCTGCATTAGTTTTATGCAGACTTTCTTCCTTGTATTGCACCATGCTCAACTGGAGTGATGCCTGTCAAGCTATATAATCTGTTGTCATTCTGTAATGGAGAGAGATGCCTAAGGCTCTTTTTGTACTATGGCTAACTATCCTACCCAAATAATATTTAGAGATACAGTTTTGAGATCAAATATGTAAGGGTGGCCAGGATTCGAGCTCCACTTGAACATTCTTAATTACGTCTTTCTTAACTTAACTCTATTAGCATAACCCTCCATTAGTTTTCCCTCGTTAGCTCATCTGGTTTTCCATTAAATGCTTCTAGGCTATTTTCTTCAACTGTGGCATTGATAGTATTGAAAATGCTGGCGTCTATTATAAAAGACATAAAAACAGGAAACTTAGAAAATCCAACAGAATTACACAAAGTAACATGGATTATGAAAGGGAAATTGACAAAGCTACTAGAGTTTATTTTGAGACTGTATATGGGAGAATAGATAAGGGAGAACTAGTAGATGTAGTGAATTTGGATTGTCAGAAAGCTTTTGGTAGAAGTCCAGTATAATGTTTAGTGTACAAAATCAAAGCATGTGGGATGGGGGCTAGTTTACTGGTATGAGTTGAGAGTTGGTTAGTAGGCAGTAATTTTTGATGTGAAAGATGGTGACAAGTGCAGAAGCACATGAATCAGTGACTGGGCCCAGCTATTTGCAACATGTACTGACAATTTGGATGAGTGAATCAAGTGTAATATGTCCAAGTTGGCTGACCACACAAAGCTGGGTAGAAGTGACCGTGATGAGGATGTGAAGTGGCATCATTGACCAGGGTGGTTTAGACAAGTTGTGAGTGGGCAAGTGCGTGACAGGTACAGAATATTGCAAATGAGTGTGAATTCAGTAAGATAAAACAGAATGACAGAATACTATTTAAATGGTAATAGATTGGGAAATATTGATATACAAAGGGATCTGGGTGTCCTTGTACACTGGTCAATGAAAGCAAGCTTGCAGATGTAGTAAGCAATTATTCAGCCAAATGGTAATTGCAGATAGAGCAGGAGAAATTACATCTTACTGCAGTTGGACAAGGCTTTTTTGAGACTACACCTGGAGGATGTGATTGTGTGCAGTTTTTCTTATCTAAGAAAAGTAGCAAAGGTTCCTACTACTCATTCCTGGACTGCAGATTTGTTGTTTCAGGAAAGATTGGGCCAACTGGGTCTGTATTCACTGGAGTTTAGAAGACTAAGAGGGTCTGTATTCACTGGAGTTTAGAAGACTATCATTGAAACATAATATTTTGACAGGGTTGGACAGAGTGAGCAAAGAATGATGTTTGCCTGACTGTAGGTTCCAGAACAAGGAGTCAGTTGCAGGATTTGGCTAGGCCCTTTCGGACTGAAACAAGACTTTTTTTCACTTGGAGGATAGTGAACCTGTGGAAATTTATATTACAGAAGGATGTGAAGGTGAAGTTACTAACATATTTAGGAAATAAATTTCTAGAAACTGAAGGTGTGGTTGCCAGCGAGACTTCCGAATGGTGTGTTGCTTCTTGGGTGCCAGGGTCAGGGATGTCTCGGATTGTGTCAATAGGATTTTTAAGGGGGGGGGGGGAAGAGGAGGAGGGGGGGAGAGCAGCCAGAAGTCATGGTACACATCAGTACCTATGACATCGGTAGGGAAAGGGAGGAGGACCTGAAAAGAGAATATAGAACATAAGACATTACAATGCAGTACAGGCTTTCGGCCCTCAGTGTTGCACCAACCTATTAGGTTGGAAGCTAGAAGGCACGACGAGCAGAGTAATAATCTCAGGATGTGCTAGTGAGATTAGGAATAGTGAGCAAGTGCAGATGAAAAGGTAGCTGCAGGGCTGGTGTAGCAGGGAGGGCTTCAGTTATGTGAATCATTGGGATACCTTCTGGGGAAGTGGGACCTGTACAAGAAGGACAGGTTGCACCTGAACTGGAGGGGGCACCAATATCATGGGTGGGAGGTTTGCTAGCGCTCTTCGGGAGGGTTGAAACTGGATTGGCAAGGGGATGGGAACCTGAGCTACGGATCAGATGATTGAGAACATAGTGAACAGTCAGATACAGTGTGCAGAGAGCCTGTGAGGAAGGATAGGCACTTGATAGGATGAAGTTGCAGACAATGTGATCGGTTGAATTATGTTTATTTTAATGCAAGAATTATCAGGAACAAGGGTGACAAACGCAGAGCATGGATCAGTACTTGGAACTGTGATGTTGTGGCTATTACAGAGACTTGGATATCACAGGGGCAGGAATGTTTGTTTAATGTTCCATCTAATGTTTAGATGTTTCAAAAGGAAAAGGGGCGGGGGGTGTTGAAGGTAAAAAGGTGGAGGACTGGCATTGCTAATCAGGGATAGTATCACAGTTGCAGAGAGGGAGATTGTTGAGGAGGGGCTTGTCAACAGAGTCAGTATGGTTGGAAGTCAGAAACTGGAAAGGAGCAGTCACTTGATTGGGAGTTTTCTACGGACTCCCCTGTAGCAACAGAGACACGGAGGAGCAGATTGGGAGGCAGAGTTTGGAAATGTGTAGAAGTAACAGGATTGTTGTCATGGGTTACTTCAACTTCCATAACATTGATTGGAACGAACTTAGTTCAAATAGTTTGGATAGAGGAGTTTTTGTCAGGTGTGTCCACGAAGGGTTCCTGATGCAATATTAAGACAGGCTGACTAGAGGGAGGCCATATTGGATTTGGTGTTTGGCAGTGAACCATGCCAGATGTCATCTTTTGTCAGAAGAGCATTTGGTGATAGTGATCACGACTTCCTGTCCTTTACTATGGTCATGGAGAGGGATAGGAGCAGACTGTGTGGGAAAATATTTAATTGGGAGAGGAGGAATTACACTGCTTTAGACGGGAGCTGTGACCTAAATTGGGAATAGATGTTCTTAGGGAAATGCACAACAGAACTGTGGAGGTTGTTTTGGAAGCACCTACTGATAATGCTGGATTTATGATTATTTGGAAAACCGTAGTTTGATTAGAGATAGTCAGCATGGCTTTGTGAGTGGCAGATCATGCCTGTCAAACCTTAATGGATTCTTTTGAGGATGTGACGAAACAGGGTGATGAAGGTACAGCCTTCATATGGTTTATATGGATTTTAGCAAGGATTTTGATAAGGTTCCCCTTGGTAGGCTCATTCGGAAAGGAAGGCAGCATGGGATACAGGGAAACCTATTTGTCTGGATACAGAATTGGCTGGCCAGTAGAATGCAGAAGGTGGTGGTAGATGGAAAGTATTCAGCCTGGAGCTTGATGACCAGTGGTGTTCTGCAAGGATCTGTTCTGGGACCTCAGCTCTTTGTAATTTTTATAAATGACTTGGATGAGGGTGTGGAAGGTTGGGTAAGTCAGTTTACTGATGACATGAAGGTTGGTGGAGTTGTGGATAGAGTGGCAGGCTGTTGTAGTTTGCAACGAGACATTGGCAGGATGCAGAACTGGGCTGAGAAGTGGCTTTAGAGTTCAACCTGGAAAAATGTGAAGTGATACATTTTGTAAGGTTGAATATGAATGCAGAATACTGGATTAAAGGCAGGATTCTTGGCAGTGTGGAGGAACAGAGGGATCTTGGTGTCCATGTCATGGATCCCTGAAAGTTGCCACCCAAGTTGATAGAGATATTAAGAAGGCGTGTGGTGGTTTGGATTTCATTAGCAGGGGGATTGAGTTTAAGAACCATGAATTTATGCTGCAGCTCTATAGAGCCCTGGTTAGCCTACACTTGGAAGTTTGTGTTCATTCCTGATTACTTCATTACAGGAAGGATGTGGAAGCTTGAGAGAGGGTGCAGAGGAGATTTACAGAATGCTGCCTGGACTGGAGGGCATGTTTTATGAAGAAAGTTTGAGGGAGCTGGGGCTTTTCTCATTGGAGCGAAAGAGGATGAGAGGTGACTTGATAAAGGTGTACCAGGTGATGAGAGGCATAGTAGAGTGGATGACCAGACACTTTTTCCCAGGGCAGAAATGTCTATCACGAGGGGGCATAATTTTAAAGTAATTGGAGGAAAGTTTAGGGGAGATGTCAGAGGTAGGTTCTTACTTAGAGTGGTGGGTGCGTGGAGTTCACTGCCAGCTGTAGTGGTTGAGTCAGAAACATTAGCGACATTTAAGCGACCCTTGGATAGGCACATGGAAGTTATATCAGACTAACCGACATACCCTTCAATGTACTGAGTATAGGATAAAAGGCTGGCACAACATCAAGGGCTGAATGTTACTTGCGGTAATATTCTTTGTGAACGGTTATGAGGAGAGCGGAAATGTGGCTTTGGGCTAGAGCATCAGTCTTGGGTTTAATGCGCCAAATGGATCGCTCCTACCTTTTGTGTAGCAAGTTCCTCAGTCTCACGACTCTCTGGGCAAAGAAGCCACTCTTGAATTCCATGTCAAAGTTTTGGTGCTGATCCTATATTGATGGTCTGCAGTTTTTTCTGTTTCACGAGAATACAGTCTGTATTTGCCTTGTCAAAACCTTGCATCTTTTAAAGACTTCTGCAATCACTTCTGGGCTTTCTCTTTTCAAGAGAAAAAACAGTTAACCTGTTTATCATTCTTGGATAGGTATATCCTGCATGTCTAGCAGTAGCAAATTACTGCAGATGCTGGCGATCATAGTGGATCAGGCAGCATCAGTGGAGAGAGACAGCAAGCTAACATTTTGTGTCTAGATGAGTTTTTGTGATTCTGAAGCAAATTACTGTATTGAGTCGTCTGGACTTGAAATGTTAGTCTGCTCTCTCTCCACGGATGCTGCCTGACCTGCTGTGATCTGCATTTGATTTTTTTTTCCCATGCATGTTTAGTTTTATTTATGTAAATTTTTATGGAACTCTCTCTGTGCCTCTATATTATTATTCTTATAATTTGTATTGTATGTAGTGCAGTATTTATTGACTCAAGGTATGTTTTATAATTGAAAAATAGAGGATCGGGGAGAACTCTGCTGTATTCTTCTTTGATTTTATGAAGAATTTAGTGCTGGTATAAAGTGATATATTTCGCTTTATGCTTTCATTCCATCTGAAATGTAAATGAACAAAAATCTAATCTTGGAAAAGAAGAGAATAGAAATCAGCTGTCAATTAAATTTTTTTTTAACCGCAGGGTTTTTGTGAAATGGAGATATATTGTATATGTACACTGTTATTGAAATGGCTAATGTATCACCAAATCAATGAGATATATTGTTGTGTTCTGTTGCCCATGGTTGTGTGAAGGATAAACAGCAAAAGTCTCAAAACACCAACAGGGTCTAGGTTATGTTCCTTTTCTTCTTAAGCTTATAAAGTTTGGTGATTTAGTTTTAAAAAGAAATGTTTGTTTTATTAGATCCGTATTGCTGCTTTAAATGACACTACAGTAGTGGAAGATTATGAGGAATCCTTCAAGAGCCACAAAACTCAAACAAAAGAGGCTCAGGTTTGTACCATTGTTTGACATCGTGAATTGTCGCACTCCGCTCGAGGTCAGCTAAGCACAAACTGAGTTAAAGACAAAATAATTGCAGATGCTGGAATCCAAAATAGACAGGCAGGAGGCTGGAAGAACACAGCAAGCCAGCAGCATCAGGAGGTGGAGAAGTCAGTGTTTCAGGTTTGACCCTTCTTCAGGTCCGGAAAAGGGTTACACTCAAAACATTGACTGCTCCACCTCCTGATGCTACCTGGCTTGCTGTGTTCTTCCAGCCTCCTGCCCGTCTATTGAGCACAAACTGAGGATAGAACTCTGTGATCTTCCAGGCCATTGCAGCATTTTAATGCTTGGTGGTCTCCTTCAAGCAGTTATTATTTTTCAACTAAAGGTGTGATGCATATCATTTCCTGATTGTCCAGGCTCTTAACTTGAAGAAATTAAACTAACATATGTTTCTCCAACATAGGAAGCCGAAGCATTTTCTCTATACCACAAAGCTTTAGATCTGCAGAAACATGATCGCTATGAAGAATCTGCAAAAGCCTATCATGAACTGTTGAACACACAGCTGCTAAAAGAGGTAAGCATATGTAGGATTCAGTAGGTTAACCCTTTTTATACTCAATGTATTTACAGTTAATATAAAATATTTATGACTAGTTGAATTAAAATGTTTGTATTGAGTGCTGCACTTCAGTCAACTTTGTTAAGAAATCATAAATAGGAAATTCATCATGTTCCTTTGCAAGTGTTCTTTTTAGTGGACAAAAGGATGCTGCAGCACCATTTTATATTATATTTGCAGCATAACTTTTATACTTTTGAGTGCTGTAGACTTAACGGACTGAATGGCTCCTTTCCACACTGTAGAGATTCTCTGATGCTTCACAAGTCTTAATCACTTTTTGTTCAGTCAAAATCTTGCAAACCCACCACTTTGGAGTGATTTTTGTATGCTTACTGGCAGCTATCTATTTTCTCATTGCTATGTGCATGTTGTAATGCTGTGTTAACTTACAGGCCGTTCTGTCGGGTGATGAGAACGAAGGATTAAAACACCCTGGATTGATGCTGAAATATTCCACGTATAAAAACTTGGCCAGTTTAGCATCCCAGAAAGATGACCCGAGTACAGCAATGGAATTTTACCTGGAGGTATGAAACAGAATACATCAATTGTTAAAAAAAAATCTTTAAACAGTGACTCAACAGTGGATGTGAGAATTATTTTGAAAAGATTTTGGGGGGTGGGGGTTGGGGGAATGAGCTGCCAGAGGAAGTGGTGGAGGCGAGTACAATTGCAACATTTAAAAGGCATCTGGATGGATATATGAATAGAAAGGGTTTGGAGGGATATGGGCTGGGTACTGGTAGTTGGTACTAGTTTAGGTTGGGATATCTGGTTGGTGTGGACAAGTTGGACCGAAGGGTCTGTTTCTGTGCTATGCATCTCTATGACTCTATGGTTTTGCCAGATTTGAAACTGTTGAATGTTATAGTTTGAATTTCTTTTGGCAACCAGCTCAGTTGTTTTTAAAGGATGCTAATTATAATTGTTGTTGTTTAAATTAAAAGAAACTGGTAAGTCTGTTTTTTTTTATTGATCCTATTTTCCCCTAGTTCCCCAGGTGTTCTATTGTTCTCCTTGTCAGGATTTCCTATGCTTTCAGCTTCCCTCCCCTTGCTGTGCAATCTCCTGCTTGTGCAGTACTTTTCTATATATCCCTTTCCATATTGTTTAGTCTGCATTTTGGAAGTAGTGTGGGCTGGGGCAAATCAGTCTTCCCATGCATCCCACTTGGACAGGCCATTTGTCCCAGTATAGTGACATTCATAACAGTTTGAGAAACGTAGAATCCTAGAGATGTACAGCACGGAAACATACCCTTCAGTCCAACTCATCCATGCCAACCAGATATCCTAAATTAATCTAGTCCCATTTATCAGCATTTGCCCCATATCCCTCTAAACCATTCCATGGACCCATCCAGATGCCTTTTAAATGTTGTAATTGTACCAGCCTCCTCCACTTCTTCTGGCAGCTCATTTTATACATGCACCACCCTCTGTGTGAAAATGTTGACCATTAGGTCTCTTTTAAATCTTTCCCCTCCCACCTTAAACTGATGCCATCTAATTTTGGACTCGCCCATGCTGGGAAAAGAACTTGTCTATTTATCCTATTGATGCCCTCAATGATTTTATAAATCTCAGGGAAAATAGTGGCTCAATAGGCTGGGGGCTTCCTATAACTCAAACCTTCCAACCATGGGAACATCCTTGTAAATCTTTTCTGACCCTTTCATATTTCATGACATCCTTCCTATAGCTGGGAGATCAGAATTGACTGCTGTATACATGAGTAAAAAATGAGGTCTGCAGATGCTGGAGATCACAGCTGCAAATGTGTTGCTGGTCAAAGCACAGCAGGTTAGGCAGCATCTCAGGAATAGAGAATTCGACGTTTCGAGCATAAACCCTTCATCAGGAATAAGAGAGAGAGAGCCAAGCCGGCTGAGATAAAAGGTAGGGAGGAGGGACTAGGGGGAGGGGCGATGGAGGTGGGATAGGTGGAAGGAGGTCAAGGTGAGGGTGATAGGCCGGAGTGGGGTGGGGGCGGAGAGGTCAGGAAGAGGATTGCAGGTTAGGAGGGCGGTGCTGAGTTGAGGGAACCGACTGAGACAAGGTGGGGGGAGGGGAAATGAGGAAGCTGGAGAAATCTGAATTCATACCTTGTGGTTGGAGGGTTCCCAGGCGGAAGATGAGGCGCTCCTCCTCCAGCCGTCGTGTAGTTGTGTTCTGCCGGTGGAGGAGTCCAAGGACCTGCATGTCCTCGGTGGAGTGGGAGGGGGAGTTAAATGCCACCTATTGACTCATGCACCAAGTCTTTACTTCCCTGGAGTTCAATTTGCTTTGTTTCCCTTCATTTACTCATCAATCCAACTCTATTTGTAATGATTCTCTTTCACAGGCTGTAATGTTGGATTCTACAGATGTGAACCTTTGGTATAAAATTGGAAGAGTAGCCCTGAGGTTGATTCGCATTCCACTGGCCCGCCATGCTTTTGAAGAAGGACTCAAGTGTAATGCAGATCACTGGCCGTGTCTAGATAATCTTATCACTGTGTTGTACACACTTAGTGATTATACCAGTAAGTGCTATATGGGATTAATAGCTGCACCTTGTACAGTTGAGTCAAGTTTCGACGTTGCTGATTGGAACTGTACAGTGGTAACTGTAGTAGGACTCCCTGGAATGTGTGGATATATCAGATAGACTACAGGTTGAATTTTGACTGTGAGAACATATATAGTCGATTTGTCAGCCAACATTGTCTAGGCCTGCATACAAATAATAACCACTTGGTTAAAAGTAGTTTGCTGCTGAGCCCTATGAACAGACATGGCTGACCTGGCTGTGTGCAGTTTGCACATTCTCCCTGTGTCTGCGTGGGTTTCTTCTGGGTGTTCTGGTTTCCTCCCACATTCCAAAAGACGTGTAGGTCAGGTGAATTAGCCATACTAAATTGCTCATAGTGTTAGGAGCATTAGTTAGGGGTAAATGTAGGGAAATGAGTCTGGACTTGTTGGGCCAATGGGCCTGTTTCCACACTGTCAGGAATCTAATATTGGGAATCTAATCTAATCATTCATACTTTCCTTTTTTTTAAGAATAGATTCCCTACAGTGTGGAAACAGCCCCTTCGGCCCAACCATCCACACTGACCCTCTGAAGAGTAACCCACCCAGACCCATTTCCCTCTGACTAATGCACCTAACACTATGGGCAATTCAGCATGGCCAATTCACCTGATCTACACATCTTTGGACTGTGAGAGGAAACCGGAGCATCCGGAGGAAACCCATGCAGACACTGGGAGAATGTGCAAACTCTACACAGGCAGTCGCACTAGGCTGGAATTGAACCTGGTGCTGTGAGGCAGCAGAGCTAACCACTGTGCCACTGTGTCTTTTCTTGACTTGGCTTCTGCTTCCTGCCCTTAATTTATTCCTTTTTCACTGGGATCCTAACTAAAAGATTTTGTGCCAATTTATTCAGACATTGTTTCGCTAGTGATGGCTTCCCTTCGCTTACTCATTTTATAAAGCAAAGTTCTTTCACGGGATATGGGTGTTGCTGGCCAGGCCAGCCTTCATTGTCCATTCCTAATTGCCCCAGGCATTTCAGTAGCTGACCTTTTTATTTGAAATGCTGCTGTCCATGTGATGGTACACCTACAATGCTGTTAGGGAGAGAATTCTAGGAATTTGATGTAGTGACCTGAGCATTCTCCTCATACGCAATTGTAATGTCTGAACCTTGATGAAGGGCTTATGTCCGAAATGTCAGATGCTGCCTGACCTGCTGTGCTTTTCCAGCGACACACTCTTGACCTTGGGTTTGATGTGAAGTTTAACCTTCTTGTGAAGATCTGTAGCTTAAGAGCTGGTTTGATTTGTTGTTGGTTTGTTCACCAAGCTGGTAGATTTGTTTCATCCCCTTTCTAGGTGGCATCATCAGTGCTGTGAAGCGCTGCTGTAATGTTCCGCTTTGAATTGATGTGGTTCTGTTTGAGTTGTTTCTGGTTGGTGCTGGTTTCAGTTTTTCCATTGCAGCGGTTTATAATTTGGTTCCAGGTCAGTGTGTTTGTGGATATAGTCTGAGGGCGAGTACCATGCTTCCAGGAATTCCCTAGCTGTTCTTTGTTTACCTTGTCCTAGTATTGTTTGATATTTAGTGAAAGAAAAGTTTAGATTTTAATAAAGCTAGCATTATATTGGGGGGGTAGGGTGGTAAGATTTTATTGAAAATGGTTAATGGGACATTTTATGACTATTGAGCAAAGCATAGTGTGATTAAAGGCAGTCAGCATGGCTTTGTGAGGGGCAGGTCATTCCTCACAAGTCTTATTGAGTTCTCTGGGGAGGTGACAAGACAGGTCGACAAAGATCAAGCAGTGAATGTGGTGTATGTGGACTTCAGCAAGGCATTTGATAAGGTTCCCCATGGTAGGCTCATTCATAAAGTCAGGAAGTATGGGATACAGGGGGATTTGCCTATCTGGATTCAGAGTTAGCTGGCTGACAGAAGGCAGAGAGTGGTTGTAGATGGAAAGTATTCTGCCTAGAGGTCAGTGTTGAGCAGGTCCCACAGGGCTCTGTTCTTGGTCCTCTGTTCTTTGTCGTTTTTATAAATGACTTGGATGAGGAGGTTGAGGGGTGGGTTAGGAAATTTGCAGATGACCCCAAGGTTGGAGGTGTCGTCAATAGTATTGAGGGCTATTGCAGGCTGCAGCGCAACATAGACAGGAAGCAGAGCTGGGCTGAGAAATGGCAGATGGAGTTCAACCTGGATAAATGCGAAGTGATGCATTTTGGAAGGTCGAACTCGAATGCTGAATATAGGATTAAAGACAGGATTCTTGGCAGTGTGGGGTAACAGGTGTGCAAGTACATAGATCCCTCAAAGTTGCCACCCAAGTAGATAGGGTTGGACAGGGGTTTTGCTACAGTTCTACAAGTCCCTGGTGAGACCACACCTGGAATATTGTGTCCAGTTCTGGTCGCCCCACTATAGGAAAGATACAGAGGCTTTGGAGAGGGTGCAAATAAGGTTAACCAGGATGCTGCCTGGACTGGACCTCTTGTCTTATAAAGAGAGGTTGACTAAGCTCAGACTTTTCCCTCTGGAGAGAAGGAGGAAGAGAGGAGACCTGATCAAGGTATGCAAAATAATGAGTGGAATAGATAGTCAATAGCCAGAGAATTGTCCCCAGGGCAGGATTGACTGGCACGAGGGGTCATAGTTTGAAGATATTAGGAGAAAGTTATAAAGGAGGCGTCAGAGGTAGGTTCTTTATGCAGAAAGTTGTGAATGCATGGAATGCGTTGCCAGCGGTGGTGGTGGAAGCAGAGTCATTAGGAACACTAAAGTGACTACTGGACAGGCACATAGATAGCAGTGAATTGAGGGGTGCGCAGGTTAAGTTATTATATTTTGCGTTAGGATTAAACCTCGGCACAACATCTTGGGCCAAAGGGCCTGTTCTGTGCTGTACCTTTCTATGTTCTATGAACTGTGAAAAGCTTATTTTCTATTTATGAAGTGTCAAATTTCTCAATGATAATTATCTATGCTTTTAATCCAGTATTTTCAATTAATTTTTATATTGCAGCTATTTTAATCCATGACGATTTTGCTGTCAGTTAAATAATTTAAAAAGTGAAGGATTATTGGTACATTTTTCCTTCTTGGTTTGTCTGTGAGAACGTTTTGTTATGATTTGATGCTCAGCCTGTTTGGTACTTTTTGCTGGATGTTCATGATCTCCTATAGCTGATTTGGAAATCAGATTAATGTGAGGAAAAGTGAAATCCACTGTAAAATCATTAGATTTTTGTAGGTACTATCTTTGAAGTCAGTGGCGAATGCTGTCACTAAGCTGTTGATTATAAAGTGCAGGCCATTTTCTTTAATGAGTGCACTGAGCTTTCCTTTTATTATTTGTATACTAGGTTCTTAACTGTCCTCTGGGCAAATAAATATGGGTGGCATGGTGGCTCACTGGTTAACACCGCTGCCTCAGAGCACCAGGGACCCGGGTTCGATTCCAGCCTCAGACGATTGTCTGTGTACAGTTTGCACATTCTCCCAGTGGATTTCCTCTGGATGCTCTGGTTTCCTCCCACAATCCAAAGATGTGCAGGTTAGGTGAATTGGCAATGCTAAATCGCCCATAGTGTTCAGGGGTGTGTAGGTTTAGGTGCATTAGTCAGGGGTAAATATAGAGCAATAGGGTCTGGGTGGGTTATTCTTCAGAGGGTCAGTGTGGACTTGTTGGGCTGAAGAGCCTGTTTCCACACTGTAGGGATTCTATTCTATTCTAAATACGCATTCACTGAAGCAGATGAATATTGGACAGTGAAGTTTTTTTTAAGGTCTGAAGGTCAATTTAGAACAGAGACCAAACTAATTCTTTCTAAAAAAGCACATAGTGGGCGGCACGGTGGCACAGTGGTTAGCACTGCTGCCTCACAGCGCCTGAGACCCGGGTTCAATTCCAGACTCAGGCGACTGACTGTGTGGAGTTTGCACGTTCTCCCTGTCAGCGTGGGTTTCCTCCGGGTGCTCCGGTTTCCTCCCACAGTCCAAAGATGTGTGGGTCAGGTGAATTGGCCATGCTAAATTGCCCGTAGTGTTAGGTAAGGGGTTAATGTAGGGGTATGGGTGGGTTTCGCTTCGGCGGGTCGGTGTGGACTTGTTGGGCCGAAGGGCCTGTTTCCACACTGTAAGTCTAGTCTAGTCTAGTCTAATAGTTGGAGTGGAGTGCCTGGCAGGATCCCGGTAGTGTGTTGGAAAAAAAATGTCTGCACTGCTGTTTTGTGATAGGCAGAATAAACACACTAATGCAATTAATTTAATTTTGACTTCAGAGCAGAAGGTTGAGTTTTATTTCTGAAGAATTTAGAGTTCAGTGAAGAAAATTGAATTGTTTCTCCCAGCAGGAGAATCAAATTGGTTCAGGGGAAGCAGTACCTCAACATAAGTGATTTCTACTCTGGATAGAAATCAAGTTCAGAATTGTGAGTGGCTTGTACCAGCAGACTCGAAAAGAAATTGTTTTTAAAAAAAAATCTCAACAGTCAAAAGGAAAGTATCAGTTTAAAAGTTCTGATGTTGACATTTCTATGTAATGGACAGTTACAGGTTGAAATTTTTTGATGTTTGTGTAAAGATCGTTTTAACCGACTTCTATGTATAGCATTGTTTTCTCTTGCAATAAACTTGTGTTCTGTTTATTAAAAAATATTCTGCAGCCTCCCATGAATGTGTCTGTGGCTATCCACCACATTGGGCAAATGCCAACATTTAAAGTATGGTCTATTATAACAACTTGTGATCTGAGTTGTCCAATATTACCATCTCCTGGGATCATAACAAGAGATGTAAAAGATTGAGGGGCTTAGATATATTGCAGTTGTAGATGTAACTTCTTGTGCCCAAAATTCCAAGATCTTTTAAGCCACGTAATTAATTTCTGCCCAGAATACCCAAGAAGCTCTGGCACTCTGCATGTTGCTGCTGTTTTTGCCTCAAATGTAGGATTTAGCTTGAACCTAAAAGGAGCATTTTTAAAATTGTTGGAAGTATCTCAAAAACAGCAGAATAAATGCCAATCATTGATCTTTATAAGGGTTGTTTGGTATAATTTGATCTTTTTCAGGCTGGTGAATACTTGGTATGTCTATTTTAGAGGTCATTCAAAACAGACAGGCATTGTGGCCCATGCATAAGCTTTAATATGGATTTTGAAGCTAATTAAGTAATGATAGATTTTGAATGGGACATTGATAGTGACTGCTTAAGAAACAAACTTCATACATAATTTTAAAAAAGCACCAAAGTCACATTGATTTTCTCTATTTCAGATTGTCTGTATTATATCTGTAAAGCTCTAGAGAAGGACTGTCGCTACAGCAAGGGTTTAGTTTTGAAAGAGAAGATTTTTGAAGAACAGCCTTGTTTGCGAAAGGATTCCTTCCGTATGTTCTTGAAATGGTAAGGTTTTAACCTGTAACTATAGACCCCCAATATGGTTTGGCACTATGCATTTGTCTTTCTATTCTTGCCAGTAGTAGCAAAGAATTGTAGTCTGCACCATAGCAAATCCATTTTTAGCACTGAGGTCGGCCTTTAATAATTATTCTTTTTGAGAACCATGGGTTTGAAAGTATTGTTCCTGTGTATGTGAAAAATGCTGAAACATTTCTAAGTTCAAGTAACAAATTGTACAGCTTGAAAAAGATGGGAACTGAACTTTGTGGATTAGCTGAAATGGAGGCAAACGATCTGCCACTAGGTATGAGGACAGAAGACAGATGGGGTGAGAGTCGATTAGAAAGATAATGAAGGGGAGAGGAAGAAGAAAAGGTCAGGGAGATGGATGGCACTGAAATTGGGCTGGCTGATAGTGAGAGGTTTGCAAGGGTTTGGGGATGAATTGGATGATGCGGAGAAGGAGAAAATTGAGAATCAAGTGACAAAGTGGATGTACTGAAGCGAGATACAAGATGATTAGTGTAATGAGGAATATAATGAGTAGAAAAGATGGGATAAAATAATTAATGTTGAGAGACTGGGAGTAAAATTGATGCTAAGAGGAGGAAGGAATATGTTGGTTAGAGAAGGGGTACTTCTAAGTAAGTGACAGTGAATCAAAGTGGACAGAATAATAAATGAATAATAGGGAGTGACGCTGAAGGGGCAGGGAATGTGTTAGATCAGTTGTCTAGGTTGCTGGCGTGTATTCAGAGTAATGTCAGTAGCTATGTTAATGCCATAAAACTGGAACTGTTATGAGGATGTTGTGAGAAGAAGTATTGAGGAGAAGTGAGACTGTGACTAGGATTTTAAAGACAGCAGGCATTTTGATAAGGAAGCTAACAGGTTGATGTATCCAATGTAGTAAAGGGGACGGAGGGCAGCATATTTCCTTTCCTGAAGGACATTTGTGGATCAGATAGGTCTTTATAACGATCATTACAATTTAAATTACAAGTCACCATTAATGAGAATAGTGTTCAGTTCCAGAGCGAGCAATTAAAATTAATTTTCATCAGCTGCAAAGATGGGATTTGAACCCATGGTCTTAGTGCATTAGCCTGGACCTCTAGGTTATAAGTCCAGTGATATTTGCACTGTCCTAATGTCTTCCTTGGACTTAATCCAAATTCTGAAAGGCTGCCGTGTAAAGGAACAGACCAGATTGATAAATGCAGGGGGCTGGAGGTTAAAAAAGAAATCTAGCTAAGAGGGGTTTATATTCATCTGAAAGGTAATAAAATTGTAATGTTACAAATGCAGGTAACTGGAGCAAATGACCTGTGTTGATGTACACTGAAGCCTTTTGGCACATGCAGGCTTCAGGAAGAGCAATGAGATAGATGACCTAATGAACTGATAATGGTTGAGGGAGGAATGTTGTCTTGGGTATTGACTTTCTTCTCATTCATGAGATAGGAAGCAGCAGTGGTTCAGTGGTTAGTACTGTTGCCTCACACTGCCAAGGCCCCAGGTTCGATACCAGCCATTGGTGACTGTGTGGAGTTTGCTTGTTCTCCCCGTGTCAGCATGGGCATTCTTCCGGGTGCTCCTGCTTCCTTCCATGGTCCAAAGATGCGCAAGTTAGGTGGATTGGCCATGTTAAGTTACCCTGTAGTGTGCAGGTTAGGTGGGTTAGCCATGGTAAATGCAGGTTTACGAGGATAAGGTGGGGAGTTGGTGGGTGGGGGTGGGGGGGTTGCGGTTGCCAGGTCTCAGTTAGATGCAGTTTGGAAGGTTGGTTCAGACTAAATAGGTGAGTAAAAAGTGAGGTCTGTAGATGCTGGAGATCAGAGCTGAAAATGTGTTGAAGGGCTCCTGATGAAGGGCTCTGGCCCGAAATGTCGAATTTCCTGTTCCTTGGATGCTGCCTGACCTGCTGCGCTTTAACCAGCAACACATTTTCAGCTCAGACTAAATAGGTCAAATGGTCTTTTCCTGCACTGGAATGGTTTCTGTATTCCACGTGTTCTGTGTTCTAGGTAGGGACTGTGCTTGCTGGGCCAGCATTTATTGCTGTTTCCTAATTGCCCTGGAGTGGGTGGTGGTAAGCTACCGTCTTAATCCACAGCTGTCCATTTAATGAAGGTAGATATTGCCAGGGAGGGAGTTCCAGGATTTTGACACAGTGACACTGATGGAATACAATATATTTGATTTTATTACACACTTTCAATAATGTATTATCTCATAATTGAAGTATTTAATGTACAATCCAGAGGCTGCAATCTCTGACAATACGGCATTTCCTTCATACTGCATTTATATGGTCCAATCCTGATATATCAATGATTTTCAGAGACATTTGGATAGGCTTCTGTATATAGAAATATGTGGGTGAGTTCTCGTGTTGGGTTGAAAATTGCAGATATATGCAGTATCTTGATATGAACTGCCAAAAGACAACACTCCATGTTGAGAGCTTGATAAAGTGTGTAAGTTTGGTTGAATTAGAGTCAGGTGGAACTTTTTCTCTTAATTCACTTATGGCTTGTTGGTGTTGCTGACTCGGTCAGCTTTTATTGCCCAATTACCGTGGTCGTGGTGGTAAGCTACGTTTTTCATTCCAGTCCTTGGGGTTTATTATTTGGAAGAAAATATCAGGATTTTGACACAGAAAGAACAGTGATATATTTCCATGTCAGGATAGTGAGTGGCTAAGAGAAAATTTGCAGCGAGTGGTGTTACCATGCCCTTCTGGGTCATAGAGGTCATGGATTTAGAAGGTGCTGTCAAAGCAGCTATGGTGAGTTACTGCCATGCATTTCGTAGCTGGTCCACATTGCCACTATGTACCAGTGGTGAAGGGGGTGAAGGTTGAAATTACTGGGTAAGGTTGCTTTATTGTGGATGTTTTCAAGCTTCTTGAGGCATTTTTGGAGCTACTCCCAACCAGGCAAGAGGAGAGTACCCCATCACATTTCTGACCTGAGCCTTCTGCAAGATGGACAAGCTTTGAGAAGTTAGGAGATGAGTTAATCACGACAGAATTCCTAACCTTTAATTGCTCCTGTGGACACAGAACGTATATGGCTGGTCTATTCCAGTTTCTGGTCAGTCGTAACCTCCAGCATGTACTTCACCACTGTGCTTGCTGCAAAATGAAGTAGGATAAAAATTAACTTGTACTGTTATACTATTAACTTTTCTGAATTCTGCTTTAATCCTTTCTTTCTAGCGACATGTCCATTCATGCATTGGATGTGGATCCAGCAGAGGCTAAAGCTGTTATTGAGGAAGCTCTCGAACTCCGTAGGAAGAGACAGGCATTGGCAATACAAGAAGAGGAGCCAGATCTTCAACTAACACAACCAATCTCTCACTTCACGTATGTAATGGTTAAGTGGCAGTTTGTAAATGTACATTTCATCTCTGTGGGCCTGTACGTCGAACTGCTGACTCACTGGTAGACATACATGAAAGGTTGTTTGTGTACCTATTTCTTTGCTTTTAAAGCAAATAACTAGTCTGCTATTCAACGTTGTGAAGTTAAATAAAATGAGAACAAATCTTATCACAGTTTAGTAATGACTGGGACTAATGTTCTTTATTTGACACATCTTGCTAATGTTAACTTGGGTTTCAGTATTTGAGGTACTGTGCCAGAACTGAGGTGAGTGAACTGGATAGAATTCATTAGGAGCTTTTGCAAATGAATAAATGTCCTAAATATTGATCATTCTCTTAATCCAATCCTGCAGCTGTCTTAGGAACAGTGCTCCCACTAATTATCATTTTAATGTCACATGCTTTGCATATTTTTTATTCATTGATAGGATATGGGCATTATTAGTTAGGTTAGCATTTATTGCTTATCCCTAATTGCCTTCGAGAAGGTGATGGTGAGCTGCATACTTGAACTGTGGCAGTCCTTGCGATATAGGAACAGATTGTTAGGAAGAGACTTCCAGGATTTTGACAACAAAAATCAAGGAATGGTAATATAGTTCCAAGTCAGGATGGTGTGTGGTTTCGGGAACTTGCAGGGGTTGGTGTTCCCATGTGCCTACTGCCCTTGTCCTTCTCTGTGGTAGACTTTGTGGGTTTGGAAGATGCTATTGAAGGAGCCTTGATGTGCCACAACAATATATTTTGTGGGTGTTGTATAAAGCTGCCATTGTGTTGGTGGTGAATGGGGTGCCAGTCAAAAAAGCTGCCTTGTCCTGGATGTTACTAGCTTCTTGACTTGTTGGAGCTTTACCCATCCGAGCAAGTGGAAAATATTCCATCACAGTCCTGATTTCTGCCTTGAAGATGATGAATAGCTTTGGAAGTTAGGAGGTGAGTGAGGATTCCTAGCCTCTGATTGATTTGTTCTTGTCCCCACAGTATTTCAATGGCTAGTAAGTTCAACTTCTGGTCAGTGATAACCTCCAGATACTGGAATAACCAAATGGTTGCATTTAGCATTCCATTCTGTTGCACATGCTTCTCCTGATACATGTTAGAGCTTTAGGAATGAGATTCATTGCTAAAATATTGACTTCAAAGCTACTTTTGGGGTGTCAGCATCTGGCAAAAATGATAAGTTGACATTTTCTGATTATCACTGCCATATTTTCACACTACTTGACAAAGTTGATGACGTTACTTGAGTTGTTGAAAATTTATAATCATTGCCTCACTGTCTGTTTTTCTCATTCAGCATGCAGTCATACAGTCATAGACATGTATAACATGGAAACAGACCCTTCGGTCCAACCCGTCCATGCCGACCAGATAGCCCAACACAATCTAGTCCTACCTGCCAGCACCCAGTCCATGTCCCTCCAATCCTTCCTAATTCAGATATCCATCCAGATTCCTTTTAAATGTTGCAATTGTAACGGCCTCCACCATTTCCTCTGGCAGCTCATTGCATACACGTACCACCCTCTATGTGAAAAAGTTGCCCCTAAGATCTCTTTTATATCTTTCCCCTCTCACCCTAAACCTATGCCCTCTCGTTCTGGACTGCCTGACCCCAGGGAAGAGACTTTGTCTATTTATCCTATCCATGCCCCTCATAACTTTGTAAACCTCTATATAAGGTCACCCCTCAGCCTCCGACACGCCAGTGGAAACAGCCCCAGCCTGTTCGGCCCCTCTCTCTATCGCTTAAATCCTCCAAATCTGGCAACATCGTTGTAAATCTTTTCTGAACCCTTTCAAGTTTCACAACATCTTTCTGATAGGAAGGAGACCAGAATTGCACGCAATATTCCAACAGCGGCCTAACCAATGTCCTGTGCAGCCGCAACATGACCTCCCAACTCCAGTACTCAGTACTCTGACCCATAAAGGAAAGCATACCAAACGCTTTCTTCACTATTCTATCTACCTGCGACTCCACTTTCAAGGAGCTGTGAACCTGCACTCCCGAGGTCTCTTTGTTCAGCAACACTCCCTAGAACCTTACCATTAAGTGTATAAGTCCTGCTAAGATTTGCTTTCCCAAAATGCAGCACCTCACATTTATCAGAATTAAACTACATCTGCCACTCCTCAGTCCATTAGCCCATCTGGTCCAGATCCTGTTGTAATCTGAGGTAACCTTCTTCGCTGTCCACTACACCTCCAATTTTGGTGTCATCTGCAAACTCACTAACTATACCTGTTATGCTTGCATCCAAATCATTTATGTAAATGACAAAAAATGGAGGATCTAGCTCCGATCCTTGTGGCACTCCACTGGTTACAGGCATCCAGTCTGAAAAACAACCCTCCACCACCACCCTCTGTCTTCTACCTTTGAGCTAGTTCTGTATCCAAATGGCTAGTTCTTCCTATATTCCGTGAGATCTAAACTTGCTAATCTGTCTCCCATGGGGAACGTTGTCGAACGCCTTACTGAATTCCATGTAGATCACATCTACCGCTCTGCCCTCATCAATCCTCCTTGTTACATTTTCAAAAACTCAATCAAGTTTGTGAGACATGATTTCCCATGCACAAAGCCATGTTGACTATCCCGAATCAGTCCTTGCCTTTCCAAATATATGTACATCCTGTCCCTCAGGATTCCCTCCAACAACTTGCCCACCACCGAGGTCAGGCTCACTGGCCTATAATTCCCTGGCTTGTCCTTACCACCCTTCTTAAACAGTGGCACCACGTTACCCAACCTCCATCTTCTGGCACCTCACCTGTGACTATTGATGACACGAATATATCAGTAAGAGCTCCAGCAATCACTTCTCTAGCATCCCACAGAGTTCTCGGGTACACCTGATCAGGTCCTGGGGATTTATCCACCTTTATGCATTTCAAGACATCCAGCACTTCCTCCTCTGTAAAATGGACATTTTGCAAGATGTCACCATCTATTTCCCTACAGTCTATATCTTCCATATCCTTTTCCACAGTAAATACTGATGCAAAATACTCATTTAGTATCTCCCCCATTTTCTGTGGCTCCACACAAAGGCCACCTTGCTGATCTTTGAGGGGCCCTATTCTCTCCCTAGTTACCCTTTTGTCCTTAATGCATTTGTAAAAACCCTTTGGATTCTCCTTAATTCTATTTGCCAAAGCTATCTCATGTCCCCTTTTTGCCCTCCTGACTTCCCCCTTAAGTATACTCCTGCTGTCTTTATACTCTTCTATGGATTCACTCAATCTATCCTGTCTATACCTGACATATGCTCCCTTCTTTTTCTTAATCAAACCCTCAATTTCTTTAGTCGTTCAGTATTCCCTTTACCTACCAGCATTTCCTTTCACCCGAACAGGAATATACTTTTCTGGATTCTCGTTATGTCATTTCTGAAGGCTTCCCATTTTCCAGCGGTCACTTTACCTGCGAACATCTGCCCCCAGTCAGCTTTTGAAAGTTCTTGCCTAATACCATCAAAATTAGTCTTTTCTCCAATTTAGAATTTCAACTTTTAGATCTGGTCTATCCTTTTCTATCACTATTTTAAAACGAATAGAATTATGGTCGCTGGCCCCAAAGTACTCCCCCATTGACACCTCAGTCACTTGCCCTGCCTTATTTCCCAAAAGTAGGTCAAGTTTTGCACCTTCTCTAGTAGGTGCATTCACAGACTGAATCAGAAAATTTTCTTGTACGCACAACAAATTCCTCTCCATCTAAACCCTAAACCCTTGGAAAGTTAAAATCCCCTACCATAACCAGTCTATTATTCTTACAGATAGCTGAGATCTCCTGACAGGTTTCTTTCTCAATTTCCCTCTGACTATTAGGAATTCTATAATACGATCCCAATAAGGTGATCATCCATTTCTTATTTCTCAGTTCCACCCAAATAACTTCCCTGGATGTATTTCCAGGAATATCCTCTCTCCGTACAGCTGTAATGCTATCCCTTATCAAGAACGCCACTCCCCCTCCTGTCTCGCCTCCCTTTCTATCCTTCCTGTAGCATTTGTATCCTGGAACACTAAGCTGCCAGTCCTGTCCATCCCTGAGCCATATTACTGTAATTGCTATGATATCCCAGTCCCGTGTTCCTAACCATGCCCTGAATTCATCTGCTTTCCCTGTTAGGCCCCTTGCATTGACGTAAATGCAATTTAATTTATTAGTCCTATCTTGTCCCTGCCTGACCTGAGTGTTTGATTCGCTGCTGTTCTCAACTGTACCAGTCTCAGATTGACCTCTTTCCTCACTATCTGTCTGGGTCCCACCCACACACACATACATCTCCCCTCCACCTTAGTAGTTTATATCCTCCCGAGCAGCTCTAGCAAATTTCCCTCCCAGTATATTAGTCCCCTTCCAACTTAGGTCCAATCCGTCCTTATTGTACAGGTCAGCTCTACCCCAAAAGAGATTCCAATGTCTAAAAATGTGAATCCTTTTTCCATACACCAGCTCCTTAGCCATGCATTCACCTGCTCTATCCTCCTATTCCTGCTCTCACTATCTCGTAGCACCGGGAGTAATCCAGGTATTACTACTCTTGAGGACCTACTTTTTAAATTCCTGCCTAACTCTCTCTAATCTTTCTTCAGAATTTCAACCATTTCCCTTCCTGTGTCGTTGGTTCCAATGTGGACAATGACCTCTTGCTGGCCCCTCTCCCCTGTGAGAACATTCTGCACCCTCTCTGAGACATCCTTGATCCTGGCACCAGGGAAGCAACACACCATTCTGTTTTTTCACTGCTGGCCACAGAAACGTCTGTCTGTACCTCGGACTACAGAATCCCCTATCACAATTGATCTCTTGGAAGCTGACGAATCCCTCATTGCATTCGAGCCAGTCTCAATACCAGAAACTTGGCTGTTCATGCTACGTTCCCCTGAGAATCCATCACCCCTTACGTTTTCCAAAACAGCATGCCTGTTTGAAATGGGTATATCCACAAAAGACTCCTGCACTAGGTGCCTACCTCTCTTACCCTTCCTGGAGTTAACCCATCTATGTGACTGTATCTGAGACTTTCCCCCCTTCCTGTAACTGCCATTCATCACATACTGTTGTGAGTCTATCAATGCCTGTGTTTTTGTCTGACAGAAAGATGCCTTCAGTTCTGTTTTAATTAGTTCGGAAATTGCATTTCTGCACAGGTGATTTGAATGTATCTTGAATCGTTCCATTTACTTTGGTGTTAGCAATCATACAGTACGGAAACAGACCCTTCGGTTTAACTAGTTCATGCTTATTGCTTTCTTATTGTAACTCTATTTGAACCCTTGTTGCTTACGTTGTTTTGACTTCTACTTTTATCTTCCATCTGTGTGGGCGGCTAGCACTGCTGCCTCACTGTGCCAGGGACCCAGGTTTGAATCCAGTCTCTGGTGACTGTATGTCTGGAGTTTGCACATTCTCCCTGTGTCTGCGTGGGTTTTTTCTGTCTGCTCAGGTTTCTTCCCACAGTCCAGAGATGTGCAGATCAGGTGAATTGGCCATGCCAAATTGCCCATAGTGTTGGGTGCATTAGTTGGAGGGAAATGAATCTGGATGGGTTACTCTTCAGAGGAATGGTGTGGACTTGTTGGGCGGAAGGGCCTGTTTCCACACTGTCGGGAATCTAATCTAATTCTTTCTTCTTAACATCTGGGTCACTGTTTTCTCCTTCTCTACCAGTTTAAAGTTTTATCATTCCTCTCACTTGTATTTTCGCCTCCACATTCTAACATAGAATCATAGAATCCCTACAGTGTGGAAACAGACTGTTATGCTACATTTATCCCTGACTAATGCACCTAAGCTACAATACTATGGGCAACTTAGCATGGCCAAATTCATCTAACCCGCACACCTTTGGATTGTGGGAGGAAACCGGAACACCCAGAGGAAATCCATGCAGAGATGGGGAGAATGTGCAAACTCCATACAGACAGTCACCCGAGGCTGGAGTCGAACCTGGGTCCTAGGAGCTGTGACGTAGCAGTGCTGGCCACTGCGCCACTCCCTTTCTGATTCTAATCAGGTGTAATTTTGTACTGATAGGTAATACTGTTTATATGCACAATTGGTTCAGCATCTCAAGGTTCCAGTATGTATCGGTGAATTGCACATAAAAATATCTTCTGTGGAAGAAGCAAATGCAAGCAGAATCTTAATAATTACCTTTTACAAATGAATTCCAGAGTGAGGAACTAAAGAGTTATTTCAGGTGGGGTGAATTGTTGTTTTCCATCCTTTTTTTCTCTACATGCTGTCATCCACTCAGAATTGCACCTCAATTGAGTCATCAAGAAGACTAAGTCTCTGAGCTATGATTTATCCCTCTGTCAGAACTTGTAGGAGCATCTGTGAACTGTATTATTGAAAGACCAATGCTTCATTTCCTTCAGGTAACACAGTCATTTAATATGTTGTTGTTTTCTTTTTATAGGTGGCGGTGCCTGGGTGAGAGTTTACTGGCTACATACATGCATTTGACGTCTTCTGAACCACCTCACCCCAGCCTTGGCAGAATGTTAGATCTTTGCATGTACAGAGACCCTTCACAACATCTGTTGATGTCACCAACTAGCACACCTGTTAGTGTAATCCAGCCCAATCCTGCAACGTCCAGTCCTGCACCTGTAGTGACTGCACCAACAATGCCAGCACCAGCTATGGTTACACCAGCAGCTCCAACTCCAGTTCCAAGTGTGTCAGAAACTGTAGCAGCACAAGGTTAGGATGAGTATAATTATATCTGTGATGTTAACGATGGAGAAAGCAGCAGGTTTTGAAGTTAATGTGGGAACTTAGGTAAGTGTAGTCATGTTTCATTGAGCGGATTTGCCCTATCATATTAGTTACAATGGTTCCAATGACCTTTGGTGAGTAATGGGACAATCTTCTGTGTTAATATCCTCCCTATCTATGCAGAGAAACACTTGGCAGCTGAAGTGCGATCTCAAAGTGAATGGGTGTTTGTGAAGGGCAGGATTAATGCACGAGGGAACTCTCCCTGAGCTAGACTTATAGATAGTTTTGAAATCTTATTACACACCCCAAGGGCAGGTGGGAGTTGACCCCAAGCCTCCTGGCCAAAAGGTGGGAACACTACAACCGTGCACCCCTTGAGCCAGATTGGTGCAGGATTGAGCAATCCTGCAACTACTTAATCTTTGTTCTCACACATGAATATCTATATCTGAGTATGTTACTCAACCTTCTTTTGTTTCTGACTTGTATATTTTGAAAAATCTTGGGATCATTTTCCATGTTAAAGGAACTACTGAAAGGTAAACTGTTTGTTGAGGCAAGTCCTGGGACCAAATTACAAGGTAACTTGCTTCTCTATGTATTTGAGAGATCAACTGATTTTGTGCTGTCACTATTGGATGACTGAAACAGGACTTTTAGGTGAAACCTGATTGCAGGAGTTGACAACTCCACGTCTTGCTGAGCTTAATATCTCCTCATGAACAAATACAATAACAACTCCATTAATAAACTGAATTTGTGTGGTGCCTTCCACCTGTTTAACCAGTCACAAGGCACTTCAAAGGAGCAAAGTCTGACAAAATCCAAAGTGTTTTTACAAATATATTAAGGACAAAAGGGTAACTAGTGACAGAATAGAACCTTTCAAATTAAGGACAAAAGGGTAACTAGGGAGAGAGTAGGGCCTATCAAAGATCAGCAAGGTGGCCTTTGTGTGGAGCCACAGAAAATGGGGGATATACTAAATGAATATTTTGCATCAGTATTTACTGTGGAAAAGGATATGTAAGATATAGACTGTAGAGAAATAGATGGTGACATCTTGCAAAATGTCCAGATTACAGAGGAGGAAGTGCTGGATGTCTTGAAATGCATAAAGGTGGATAAATCCCCAGGACCTGATCAGGTGTACCCGAGAACTCTGTGGGAAGTTAGAGAAGTGATTGCTGGGCCTCTTGCTGAGATATTTGTATCATTGATCATCACAGGTGAGGTGCCGGAAAGACTGGAGGTTGGCTAACATGGTGCCACTGTTTAAGAAAGGTGGTAAAGACAAACCAGGGAACTATAGATCGGTTAGCCTGATCTCAGTGGTGGGCAAGTTGTTGGAGGGAGTCCTGAGGGACAGGATGTACTTATATTTGGAAAGGCAACGACTGATTAGGGATAGTCAACATGGCTTTGTGCGTGGGAAGTCATGTCTCACAAACTTGACTGAGTTTTTTGAAAAAGTAATGATGAGGGCAGAGCAATAGATGTGATCTATATGGACTTCAGTAAGGCGTTTGACAAGGTTCCCCATAGGAGACTGATTAGCAAGGTTAGATCTCATGGAATACAGGGAGAACTAGCCATTTGGATACAGAACTGGCTCAAAGGTAGAAGACAGAGGTTGGTGGTGGAGGGTTGTTTTTCAGACTGGAGGCCTGTGACCAGTGGAGTGCCACAAAGATCGGTGCTGGGTCCTCTACTTTTTGTCATTTACATAAATGATTTGGATGCGAGCATAAGAAGTACAGTTAGTAAGTTTGCAGATGACATCAAAATTGGAGGTATAGCAGACAGTGAAGAAGAAGGTTACCTAGGATTACAACAGGATCTTGACCAGATGGGCCAATGGGCTGAGAAGTGGCAGACGGAATTTAATTCAGATAAATGTGAGGTGCTGCATTTTGGGAAAGCAAATCTTAGCAGGACTTAATGGCAAGTTCCTAGGGAGTGTTGCTGAACAAAGAGACCTTGAAGTGCAGGTTCATAGCTCCTTGAAAGTGGAGTTGCAGGTGGATAGGATAGTGAAGAAGTCATTTGGTATGCTTTCCTTTATTGGTCAGAGTATTGAGTACAGGAATTGGGAGGTCATGTTGCGGCTGTACAGGACATTGGTTAGACCGCTGTTGGAATATTGCGTGCAATTCTGGTCTCCTTCCTATCAGAAAGATGTTGTGAAACTTGAAAGGGTTCAGAAAAGATTTACAAGGATGTTGTCAGGGTTGGAGGATTTCAGCGATAGAGAGAGGCTGAACAGGCTGGGGCTGTTTTCCCTGGAGTGTCGGAGGCTGATGGGTGACCTTATAGAGGTTTACAAAATTATGAGGGGCATGGATAGGATAAATAGACAAAGTCTTTTCCCTGGGGTCAGGCAGTCCAGGGCATAGGTTTAAGGTGAGAGGGGAAAGATATAAAAGAGACCTAAGGGCAACTTTTTCATGCAGGGGGTGGTATGTGTATGGAATGAGCTGCCAGAGGATGTGGTGGAGGCTGGTACAATTGCAACATTTAAGAGACTTTTGGATGGGTATATGAATGGGAAAGGTTTGGAGGGATATGGGCTGGGTGCTGGCAGGTGGGACTAGATTGTGTTGGGATATCTGTCGGTATGGACGGGTTGGACCGAAGAGTCTGTTTCCATTCTATACATCTCTATGAATCTATGATTCTAAGTAATTGACACTAAATCACAGGCATTGGACATTTGGCCTTTTGGAGCCTGCTCTATTGTTCAGTATATGATTATGGCTGATCTTCTATCTGAATGCCATGATCTCTCTTTCTCTGCCTAACCGTTGAAGTCTCCAATATTTAAAAAAAATTATCAATTTTTTTATTGAATGGTCTCCACAGCCATTAGGGTAGTGACCACTCTCTACGTGAAGAAAGGTTCCTTTCCTTAGTCCCGACTTTCCTACTCTCTATCCTGAGACTGTGACCTCTGTAGAGATTGTAAAAAGGTCAACAAGATGGACATCATAGAATGAGTTCCCTGATTGGAGTGTCAGAAATTCTGAAGCTGTTTGATCTGGTTCTGAGGAGGTTGGACCTGAGCCATGTGTAATTGCAATTGCAGTTAGATTAGGATTCCCAGAGGTATGCTGCAATTAATACCCGTAAGGGCTTGTACCAATACATGAGGCAGCCATTTGGGTATTGTCAGCCTCTGAATTTTTCAGATGATGGAAAACATTTTGCAAAGTCCACCCCAGATCGCCATTTATCTAGATGGCTCGCAAATCACATGGAATACCAATAAGGATCACTTAGAGCCATAATCCTTGGGTGTTTCTCCCAAGTGGGCGTCAGCCTAAGAAGGGAAAAAATGAGTGTTCCAGGCACTCAAGATGACCTCCATAGGCTGCAGGGATATACTCGTGAGATAAAGTGAAGTCACAAACAATTGTAAAGTATAAACATTCTGCAAAATGTGATCTTTGCTTATTGTGGGATTACTTAAGTAGCATGATGAGCTGAATGGCCTTTACTGTGCAATAGTACTTTGACTGCAAAATTTGACTGAACTCCGGTTATCCTGTGAAGATGTTAGTGAACCATCATCACCTTGAATCTTCTTGTTTGTACATATAAAAAGTGGATTTCTTCAGGGTGCAGTTTGGAGTCAACCACTGAAATAAAATAAAGAACTATGTGGTGGGCGGGGTGGAGATCTGAAACTGAAGTAGAAATTGCAGGAGAGACTCTACAGGTCTGGCAGCATCTGTGGGAAGAAAGCAGAGTTAACATTTCGAATCCCAAACCACCTAGTTGTGACGAAGGGTCACTGGTCTTGAAACGTGAACTCAACTTTCTCTTCTAAGATACTGTGAGACCTGTTGAGTTTCTGCAGCAATTTCTGTTTTTGTTTCAGATTAGCAGCATCCACAGTTCTTTGTTTTATTTCAAAAAGCAGTGGTAGCTTTGAACAGGCATTCTCTGCATTATTAACCTTGACTTTTTGAATATAATAATACCCCTATAAGAAGATACAAATCTAGCAAAGGGAAATTTTCTGATGAATTTTTCCTCAGAACCAGGTATGTAAAATGTGACAATTGAGCCAAAGTAAGGCTTAGGATAGCTGTATTGAAGTGCCAGTAATGTTGTCTTTGTAGATCATTCACTAAAGTGTTTGTGTTTTGTTGAATTAACCATGTTTAAAGCAGAAACATCTATCATTGACAAGGCGAAGAAGGGTTCCAAAAGGAAGCGGATAGCTGATGAGGCTGGGGAACCAGCAAAAAGGCGGTCTGCTCGAGTGCGAAACACCAAGTGCAAGAAGGAAGAGAAGATTGATTTTCAGGAACTGTTGATCAAATTTCTGCCCTCAAGGTAGCTTTCAAATATACTCAGCCTAAGCAATTACTGGCAATTGGTGTAGTAAGAGAGCCGAAACTGTCCTTAAGCAAAGAGAAAGGATCAGCCCACGTAACAAGTTCCTAATCTTGTTCTTTTTTTTTCTTGACTGTGAGAAAGAAATGCTCTGTTTATGCTTGAGAACTTGGTAGTGATGACTGTGAGAATGGCACTTGGTGAAATTTAAGGTTGGAGTGATCACAGTTGTGTGTGCTTAACTTGGATCTCCAAGCATGCCCCCTTTTTCCCCTTGGGAAGATGTAACTTGAGGTATATCAGAATTGTGTTCCCTGTTCTTGGCTTACTGTTACTAATTGGTTTGATAGCACTCCTGTTTCCCTGACCAACCCCGTCACTAAATAAAACCAGCTTTGTGTAGAAGAGCCAGATGATAGAATGATCAAGATGATAGAAATGCAGAAAAACACAGTACACAGAAACTATCATTCAGTTTAATTGCCCTCGTGCTGTCCTAGCTGGTATGACTGATGTGGTTCTCTGAGACACTTACACAATTTAAGCTACTTACCCCTGTAACCTCCCCTGTCTATTGTACCTTATCAGTGAATTGATACTCTCTTGCTTCCCAACTTAAGCTACCTCTTTCAGGATTTGGAGATGCCAGTGTTGGACTGGGGTGTACAAAGTTAAAAATGACACAACACCAGGTTATAGTCCAACAGGTTTAATTGGAAGCACACTAGCTTTCAGAGCGACGCTCCTTCACCTGATGAAGGAGCGTCGCTCCGAAAGCTACTGTGCTTCCAATTAAACCTGTTGGACTATAACCTGATGTTGTGTCATTTTTAACTTTGTACCTCTTTCATCTTATGGCCATGTCTAATTGTTGTTATCTCCTGTCATCGCAAATCAAATGATGTGACTGATCCTCTATATCCCTGGACTGTTTTACTTTGAATATCTCAGTTACCTCAACATCAACTAAGTTACAGCAGATTTGTAGTCCTTGGAGGTATATTTTAGTTTCCTATCTCCTAATTGAAAAATACAACTGCAATGTTTCCTGAATGCATCACACACAAAACAGTACATGCCAAGTCATTATGCAATCGAAACCCATTTGAACGCCCAATGTTCTGGTTAATTAATGTAGGCTGTGGTCAATATTTTGAGGTCTAACCTGCGCACAATGGTGGAAAGCAGGCATTTCATGTTAACTTTCTGTTCTCTCACTAGGTTGAAAAGGGTAGATCTAGAGGATGAAGATGATGCATTTGGCACCTTTGAAGTTCAGACTGAGTTGAAAAAGGAAAGTCAACAACTAATGGGCCCTTATCGGATGCAATTTGATCCTTCAACTTTCATGGAACTAGGTAGGCTTTCAGACCCAGATTCCTTTACATCTGTTCTGGATGCACTTTTCTGCATCACTGTGACCTGGAAGTCGTTTTATCAGAATCTTTGCTCACTAATCCCAGGACATCTGAATGGTGGATCAATGATAGTTTTGTTCAGTTGTTTGGGCTGGTGTTGTGACTTTGGGTTAGGTGGGCTTGATAGTGTGATATGTACGCCTTTATTTTGTGTTTGCAGGTATTTTGTGTTATTTTAAGCTGTATTTTATCTTGCTGCAGGGGGTCATGTCAAGTACATTTACAGACCTTGTTTAAATTATTTTCTGTAGTGTCTTACATACATTGTATCCAAATGTTAAACTCCTGTACTGGTAGAAATATTCCTTCTCTAGCTGGACATGCCCAGGATTCATATTAATCATGTAACTTTTAAAGCAACTTTTGTTGATTTGTATATTGTCAGATTTCTCATATAGCAAGGAATGATTTCGTATTTTGTTCCTTTATACTGGTGACCTGGGAGTTTTGTTTTCAAACAAGCCATCAAATTAACATTGAAGTTTGGTGACTGTCTGGATTCACCGACCATGACCAGTTATGAGAGTCCATTGCATTGAACCTAAGTTTCTTAGGCCAAAGTCCTACCATTGACTTCATGGATAATTGTGCCCCAACTGTCTTTCCAAAATGTGTCTGGGCGGCCTGCTGCCCTCCTGCCGTGCAGATTCAGATAATCTCTGCTTTACTGAGGACCAGGGTACAGTGTCCAATAACCATGTGCACTATCATGGGCAGCCATTGTTAGACAGCACTATTCTCAGTGAACTCGAAATCTTAAGCAGCTACCCTGCACCTTCCATTTCAAGAAATGCAGGTTACCTTGATGTACTGCAAGGAGGTTCAGATTTGGGTGGAAGGATGAACGTTTATTGACTTGAAGTGTTAACTCTGTTTCCTTCGAAAGATGCTTCCTGATTTCTCTTATTCCAGCTGAGCTTTATGTTCTTATCAATGATTGGGGGCTACCTGATGATGCAAGTAGGCAATTAACTCAGTTGTTGCATAAAATCCTAAAAAGGATCTATTGTGGTGCTGTGTAATATCCCCATCTCTGGACTAGGAACCTAGGTTCAAGTCCCACCTGCTCAGAGGTGTGACATAGTTTCTAATCAATCTGTTCAGATGTTATCTCCTAAAACCCCAAGAGATAGGAGTAGGTCCTTCAACTTCTTAAGCCTGCTGTATCATTCAGTATGATCCAGTTGTGGCCTTATACCTTCATAACTTTTGACTCCCTTTACAGCCAAAAACTGTCTAATCCAGCCTTGAATATGTTTAATGACTTCCTGAATTCCTAGGACCAATGACCCTCTGAAAGAAGAAATTCCCCTTAATCTCCGTATAAATGGTACCCACCTTATTTATAAGCAGCATCCACCAGGAAATATCCTTTTACCATCTAGTGTTGAGCCAACTCAGAATCTTGTGTGTTTCACTATAGGAACACAGGAACAGGAGTTGGCCATTCAGTCCGTTGAACCAATTCTACCATTTAGATCATCGTTGCTCTGTGAGCTAACTCAATTTACTTGTCTTTGGTCCACATACCTTAATGTCTTTGTTTAACAAAAGAAAATCTAGCTCAGATTTAATATTAATAACTGACCCAGCATCAACTGCCACTTGTAGAGAGCATTCCAAACCTCTTCCATTCTTTGTGTGTAGAAGTAGTTCCTAACATCTCTCCTGACGTTCTAGCTCTAACGCTCAGACTGTGACCCCTAGTTCTAGACTCTCCAAACACTGGAAATAGTTTATGTCTGTCTGCCCTGTCTTTTCTGTTTACATCCTGAAGACCTTGATCAGATCATCTGTCAACCCTCTAAATTCTCGAGAAAACAGGCCTAATTTGTATAATCTCTCCTCATAATATAACCCCTGAAGTCAAGATATTATTCTTGTAAACCTACATTGTACTCCCTCCAAGGCCAATATAAATTTGTTAAAGTGTGGTGTCCAGATCTGCTCACAGTGGGGTCTAACGAAGTTTTTGTCTAATCCAAGCAATCCTTATTGTCCAGTATTCTTGATATAAAGACCAGCATTCCATTAGCTGCCTTGATTATTTTCTGCACCTGTTTATGACATGACCAAGATCTGTGTAACTGAATCCCAAATCTCTTTGGACATCCACTGTACCTAACTTCATAGAATCCCGAAAGTGCCCTAATCTATCCTTTACAGTCCAAATGGATAAGCTCATGCTTGCTGACATTGAATTCCATTTGCCACAATTTTGCCCATTCACTCAGTCATTGAGTCCATCAATAATTTGTTCTCCATTCTATGGGCTTCTGCCTTAGTTAACAGTTTCTTATGTAGGACTTTATCAAATGCTTTCTGGAAGTCCATACAAACCATGACTGAAAGATTGTAGTTAGGGTGTTTACAATGTCTTCAACACCCTCAGATGGAAACTGCATGTCCTGGAGATTTGTCACTCTTTAGTTCAATTAACTTCCTCATTATCGATGTTTTACTTACTTTAATTTATATTTGCTCCTTGTCCCTATTCCAATATTTTTCTACTGTAAATACTGAGGCAAAATAATTATTCAACATGTCTGCCATTTCCCCATAGTTACTGACCACATCCCTACTTTCAGTCTTTCGAGAGCCAACGTTGCTCCTGACCACCGCTTTCTCTTTATATAACTATAAAGTTTCTTCTTGATTTTGATCAGCTCCCATTCTTCAAAATTGAGTTTAAAATTAACCTACTCAACCTTTTCTCATAAGACAGCAATCTCATTCTCAGGAATCAACTGAATGAATTTTCTCTGAACTGCTTTTGATGTAAGAATATTATTCCTTCAGTAAGCAGACCTGTGTGGTCCTCCAGTTACAGCTCATTAGAAACTCTGTACAAATTTGGCAGGACTTTCCTATTTTTATACTCCACTCCCTTGAAATAACATTCTTACCATTTGCCTTCCCAATTATTTGCTATACTGGTTGTTTATTTTGTGGCCATGTGCAAGGGCACTCTGAACCCTCCATATACTATGTTCTACAATCTCTCTTTAAATAATAATATGCTTTTCTTTTCTATCTGCTATGTTTCATGTTTCATGTAATCTTATCCTGAAAAAGCTATCACAGAATACTTCTCTTTAGTTTGGATGAACACTGTTCACTGTTCCTTTCTACTTTTAATCCCTTAGCCAATTTTGTAAATAAAAAAATGTAATCAACCTGTTTGGATATGTTCTAACACTGTGCCACAAGCTTTAGCCAATTTATACATCTGTTAACGCACTATCTCGTTTAATTCCATGAACTTAAATTTTGCCAATAAATCAATAGTATAATCATACTTTCCTTATCACTTCTCTCCAATCAAATGCCAGGCTATGATGGTCTCCAATAAGAGTCAATCTAATGACTGCTCCTTGACATTCAGTGGTGTTACCATCACTGAATCCCTCACTGTCAACATCCTGGGGGTTATCGTTGACCAAAAACTGAATTGGACTTGTCACATAAACAGGGTGGCTACAAAAGCAGGTCAGAGGCTAGGAACACTGTGGTGACTAACTCTCTCCTCTTGATTCCCCAAGCCCTGTCCCCCATCTACAAGGCACAAGTCAGGAGTGTGATGGATTACTCTCCACTTGCCTGGATAAGTGCAGTTCCAACAACACTCAAGAAGCTTGATACCTTCCAGGACAAAGCAGCCCCCTTGATTGCCACCATATCCACAAACATCCATTCCCTCCACCACCAATGCTCAGTAGTAGTAGTGTGTACTATCTACAAAAGCACTGCAGAAATTCTCCAAGGCTCCTTAAACAGCACCTTCCAAACCCACATCCGCTTCCATCTTGAAGGACAAGGGCAGCAGATACATGAGAGCACTGCCACCTGTAAGTTCCCTTCCAGGCTACTCACCTATCCTGACTTGGAAATGTATTGTTGTTCCTTCACTGTCTCCGGGTCAAATTCCTGGAATTCCCTCCCTCATGACATTGTGGATCAACCATGTGGACTGCAGTGGGTCAAGAAGGCAATGCATCATCATTTTCTCAAGGGCTACTAGGGATGGGCAATAAATGCTGGCCAGCCAGTGACACCCACATCCCACAAGTGAACAAAAAATATCACTTCAAATAATTCAATCAAGTTAGTCAACTGTAATTGGTCTGTAATAAAGCTATGTTGATTTTCATTTATTAATCCATTATTTCCCAAATGTCTACTAATTTTGTTCTGCATTGTTTGCTAAGAGTTCTACCACTACCGATATTGGGTTATGAGATCTTTAGTTGCAGGATGCACCCCTCTCCCTTTCTGAAATGGCTCTGCTAATTGTTTGAACCTTCCAATCTCCTGTCTCCACATCTGTATCCGAGGACAACTGGAAGTTTGTGCCCAGACCTTTTGTCATTTTCACCTTTTCCTCAGTAAACTATTATAGCATCTGGGCTGGATGACTTTTCTATGTTGCACACTGACATAAATCTCTTCGATCCAATGTCATTAATACCTCCGTCTTTTATTACTGCATTCTCTTTGGTGAAAATACATGCAAAAGACTCCGTCAGCCATGCCCTCTGTCTCAATAAGAAAATCTCCTTTACAACTCCTAATTGACTCCAATGTTCCTTTGATAAATTTTTTACACATATTTTTATAAGCCTTTTGTGTTCTTTTTTATACTAGTTACTCATTTTGCTCTGCGGTGATTGAAAAATGGTCAGCAGTGGAAGAATAGTCTTTAACAGTTCTTTGAGAGAAGTTCAATCTCTGCAATGAGATCTCCTTTGATGCCTATCTCTCATTTTTCACTGGTAGTTTGGAGCCTTTACCTTTTGAGATCTGCAAAACAGTGGTGTGTGTGTGTGTGTGTGTGTGTGTGTGTGTGTGTGTGTGTGTGTGTGTGTGTGTGATGTAATTTGAAATGGAATTGACCACATTTAATGCTGGCTAGTGTATTAATCATTCCTCATCCATTGTAACATTAAATTTTAATTTTATGTACACAGAAAAACAAGATGTTCACATGTTTTTACTGAACAATCTGAAGAACGGTGGAATACTAGACTTGATGTTGAAATATTTAAAAGCGCTTGGTCAGAAATTCTTGGCAAAGTGGCCCCCTGGACTGGCAGAGGTAGTTCTCTCAATCTATAACAGCTGGAGAAAACACTGCAGTAGTCTACCTAATCCTATCCTCAGAGAATGCAGCAACCAGCACATCAAGGTACTGCCATAAAGTTAAATTGTCTTGGCCTTGTTTCAGTTGTCTTTTGATTTTTGTAAAACAATGCTCCCTCAATTTTCTCACTGCATTTTCTGAATACATTGACTTTTTCTGGGTATGAATTTATCGATGTTGGCACCTTTTTGTTAGAAAGCTTTGTTATGATGTGTAATTGGATTGTTTCATGGCCAGACCAATCTTCAAGACGTGGATTATTCAAAATAGGGAACTATGTTTTGGGATGTTGCCATGTGGCATGCTTCTTCCTGAAAAATGAATCCTGTGAGTACATGAACTATGTCGAGGTCAAATTAGAATTGTAATTAGCTTTATTGTCACATACTTCAATAACTACACTGAAAAGTGTACAAGTTGCTGTTTACGGTGCTATCTTAGGTACAAAGGTCCTGAGGTACAGCTTCTTCAGTTACAGTTCTTGGGAAAAAGAGAAGTAAAGAAAGTCAAATTTAAAAATAAATTCTCAGATGGAGGAAAAAAAAGTTCAGAGCAACGGTTTTCCAACTCAGTCCATGTGGGACCCAGCCTCCAATCTGCTTTGGCGAAAAAATCCAAACTGTTTCTACTTAGCATGCGCTTGACATTGAGGTCAAACTTACCCTCCTACAGACTAACTCCCTCAAAAGTGGCTGTACAGTCCCTCATGTCTGTGCAGAATAATAAAAATCCTTTATGGTTCCACTTGTGGTAGTTTTGGTGAGTAGAGTTGGGGGAATAGTCTATGACCTGGCAATGCTGATCAGCCGACGTACTGCCATAAAGAGTTAGGTAGCAAGATGATGGCAGAGAGTGAATTTCAATCACTTGACTATTACTTTTATGGTTGACCTCCTATAATTTTACTAAAACATTATTTACAGAAATAAAAATCCTGTGAGACCCTTCCTAGCAGTGCTCTGGAACTGTGTAAAGTTCACCAAATAAACTGAAGTGGTTCAAGAAGGCAGCTCACCATCACTTTCTCAAGGGTAACCAGGGATGGAACAATAAATGTTCACTCAGGCAGTGGAGCACACAGCCTATGAATGAATGCAGAAAAACCTTAACGCATATACTTATGTAAATGTTAATGTTGATTAGTGCTTGGGAAAAAAAAGTTTAAATTGGTGTAACATAGTAGTCCTGTATCAACTTTACAGGAAAGGAATTCATCTCCCACATCTAAAATGATTGGAAATCGTAAAGAAACTTTTAAAAATTTAGGAGCTGTGGGGAAAGGAATACATTTACTCTACTGCAAAAATCTTTACTTTGTAATGGTGTTAAGTTATAAAAGTTTACTTTTTCACTGTTTGTATTACAGATACATTATTAGGTATTTAGAGATTCATGCATTAAAAATGTTACCTCGTACTTCTAGATTTGAATTGTTGTAAAATAACACTTGAAATCCTTGTCTGGCCCATCTTGCATAATTTATATATTTTGGGGAGCACTAGATCTTAAGGGTTGATTAAATTACTGGTTTCAGGTGAAACTTTAAGGTTTGGTATAGTCTGGGATACTTTGCATTTGGGAGTTAGCCTTCTTGGTGGGGACAATGTGAAACAACTGAAGCAGAGTTCTGAATGCAGCAGGAAGCATTTATTTTTATGGTTTATTTTGATTTTATTTTTAGCCACTGTATAAGTCTGTCAGATTTTAAAATCACTCCTCTGGGTAGGTGCTTACTCATCCTTGGGGTTTTCTTACTCAGCAAACACTGTCTCTGTTGAAGAGAGTCTCAAGAGACAGACCTTGAGATTAACCAGTTTATTACATGATGCATCATGTGGGGAGTCCACGTCCTAAGTATGGCTTGGCAGAACTCTGGAGTACGGCAGGAAGTTACAAGATTACGTAGGAAACAAGACCAGGCTGAAACACAGGCTGACCATTAATTACAAAGTATCAGGATGGTCTGAGGAAGTACCGAATCAGGGGTCACCTCGCAGGGTCAGAGAGAGCTACATGTTCTACAAATAAACAGGATTGAAAGTTATCACCTCACATGTTGTTTACAGAGATCTGTGATAAATGCAGGACAGATGTCCTTAATTAGGGGAACAACACACATTAGCAATATATCGTAGAGAGAGAGAGAGAAGCTAATTGACAAGAGGAGACACCTTGTAGCAATTAGCTACACATACTAGTAATGCATCACAGTAAGAGAGGAACTAATCTATGTGCGAGACAGCCTCCCACAGCTACATGCCAAATGCTATTGATCTGCTGGATGAGGGGCACTTCTGCAAAATGGTTCCTTAACCAGGAGGGAGGCCATGGCCAAGAAAATGGCTTGCACAGTCTCGTACTAGTTAAGATTTTATAGGTGCCACTTATCCTCCAGTACCATAAGATCATAAGACGTAGGAGTAGAAGTAAGGCCATTCGGCCCATCGAGTCCACTCCGCCATTTAATTATGGCTGATGGGTGTTTCAACTCCACTTACCCGCATTCTCCCCGTAGCCCTTAATTCCTTGTGACATCAACAATTTATCAGTCTCTGCCTTGAAGACATTTAGCGTCCCAGCCTCCACTGCACTCCGCGGCAATGAATTCCACAGGCCCACCACCCTCTGGCTGAAGAAATGTCTCCGCATTTCTGTTCTAAATTGACGCCCTCTAATTTTAAGGCTGTGTCCACGGGTCCTAGTCTCCCCGCCTAACGGAAACAATTTCTTAGCATCCACCCTTTCCAAGCCATGTATTATCTTGTAAGTTTCTATCAGATCTCCCTTTAACCTTTTAAACTCCAATGAATACAATCCCAGGATCCTCAGCCATTCCTCGTATGTTAGATCTACCATTCAGGGATCATCCGTGTGAATCTCCGCTGGACACATTCCAGTGCCAGTATGTCCTTCCTGAGGTGTGGGGCCCAAAACTGGACACAGTACTCCAAATGGGGCCTAACCAGAGCTTTATAAAGTCTCAGTAGCACATCGCTACTTTTATATCCTCTTGAGATAAATGACAACATTGCATTCGCTTTCTTAATCACGGATTCAACCTGCATGTTTACCTTTAGAGAATCCTCGACTAGCACTCCCAGGTCACTTTGTACTTTGGCTTTATGAATTTTCTCACCATTTAGAAAGTAGTCCATGTTTGTATTCTTTTTTCCAAAGTGCAAGACCTTGCATTTGCTCACATTGGACTTCATCAGCCATTTCCTGGACCACTCTCCCAAACTGTCTAGATCCTTCTGCAGCCTCCCCACTTCCTCAGTACTACCTGCCTGTCCACCTATCTTCGTATCATCGGCAAACTTCACTAGAATGCCCCCAGTCCCTTCATCCAAGTCATTAATATGGAACGTGAACACTGCGGCCCCAACACTGAACCCTGTGGGACACCACTTGTCACCGGCTGCCATTCCGTAAAAGAAGCTCATCCCAACTCTCTGCCTTCTGTCAAACAGCCAATCCTCAATGCATGCCAGTAGCTCACCTTGAAACCATGGGCCCTCACCTTGCTCAGCAGCTTCCTGTGTGGCACCTTATCAAAGACCTTTTGGAAGTCTAGATAGACCACATCCACTGGGTTTCCCTAGTCTAACCTACTTGTCACCTCTTCAAAGAATCCTAACAGGTTTTTCAGGCATGACCTACCCTTACTAAATCCATGTTGACTTGTTCTAATCTGACCCTGCTCTTCCAAGAATTTAGAAACTCATCCTTAACGATGGATTCTAGAATTTTACCAACAACCGAGGTTAGGCTAATTGGCCTATAATTTTTCATCTTTTGTTTTGATCCTTTCTTGAACAATGGGGTTACAACAGCGGTCTTCCAATCATCCGGGACTTTCCCATGACTCCAGTGACTTTTGAAAGATCTCAACCAACGCCTCCGCTATTTCCTCAGCCACCTCCCTCAGAACTCTAGGATGTAGCCCATCGGGGCCAGAAGATTTGTCAATTTTAAGACCTTTTAGCTTTTCTAGCACTATCTCTTTTGTAATGGCAACCATACTCAACCAGCCCCCTGACTCCCTTTAATTGTTGGGATATTACTCATGTCTTCCACTGTGAAGACTGATGCAAAGTACTTATTAAGTTCTCCAGCTATTTCCTCATCTTTCATCACTAGCCTTCCAGCATCAGTTTGAAGTGTCCCAATGTCTACTTTTGCCTGTCGTTTGTTTCTTATGTATTGAAGGAAACTTTTACTATCATTTCTAATATTACTGGCTAGCTTACCTTCATATTTGATCCTCTCCTTCCTTATTTCTGTCTTTGTTATCCTCTATTTGTTTTTGTAGCCTAAGTTTGTGAGAAGATTTGTAGCTCGGGTGCTCGTTGTTGTGGTTCTGTTCACCGAGCTGGGAGTTTTTGTTGCAAACGTTTCGTCCCCTTTCTAGGTGACATCTTCAGTGCTTGGGAGCCTCCTGTGAAGCGCTTCTGTGCTGATTCCTCCGGCATTTATACTGGTTTGAATCTGCCGCTTCCGGTTGTCAGTTGCTGTCCGCTGCAGTGGCCAGAATATAAGGTCTAGGTCGATGTGTCTGTTGATAGAATTTGTGGATGAGTGCCATGCCTCCAACAATTCCCTGGCTGTTCTCTGTTTGGCCTGCCCTATAATAGAGGTGTTGTCCCAATCGAATTCGTGTTGTTTGTCATCTGAGTGTATGGCTCCTAGGGATAGCTGGTCGTGTCGTTTCGTGGCTAGTTGGTGTTCATGGATGCGGGTTGTTAGCTGTCTTCCTGTTTGCCACCCTCAGACAACAACTCACCAGGACAAAGGACCCGATACCCAGCATGAGCAAAACCAACGTAGTGTACAAAATCCCATGCAAAGACTGCACAAAACACTACATAAGACAAACAGGAAGACAGCTAACAACCCGCATCCATGAACACCAACTAGCCATGAAACGACACGACCAGCTATCCCTAGTAGCCATGCACTCAACACGATGACAAACAACACGAATTCGATTGGGACAACACCTCTATTATAGGGCAGGCCAAACAGAGAACAGCCAGGGAATTCTTGGAGGCATGGCACTCATCCACAAATTCTATCAACAGACACATTGACCTAGACCCTATATACTGGCCACTGCAGCGGACAGCAACTGATAACCGGAAGCGGCAAATTCAAACCACTATAAATGCCGGAGGAATCAGCACAGAAGCGCTTCACAGGAGGCTTTTTGCAGCCTTCCCAATCTTCTGATTTCCCAGTGCTCTTGGCCACTTTATAGAATCTCTCTTTTTCTTTAATACATTTCCTGACTTCCTTTGTCAGCCATGGCTGTCTAATCCCTCCCTGGATAATCTTTCTTTTCTTGAGGATGAACCTCTGTACTGTCCTCAATTATACCCACAAACTCCTGCCATTTTTGCTCTACTATCTTCCCTGTTAGGCTCTACTTCCAGTCGATTTTCGTCAGTTCCTCTCTCATGCCCTCATAATTACCTTTGTTTAACTGTAACACCATTACATCCGATTTTGCCTTCTCTCAAACTGCAGACTGAACTTTACCATATTATGATCGCTGCTTCCTAAGTGTTCCCTTACTTTAAGGTCTTTTATAAAGTCTGGTTCATTACATAGAACTAGGTCCAAAATAGCCTGCTCCCTTGTGAACTCCATGACAAGCTGTTCCAAAAAGCCATCCTGTAAGCATTCCAAGAATTCCCTTTCTTTGGATCCACTGGCAACTTTATTTACCCAGTCCACCTGCGTGTTGAAGTCCCCTATGATCACCGTGACCTTGCCTTTCTGACATGCCTTCTCTATTTCCCGGTACATGTTGTGCCCCTGGTCCTGACCACTGTTAGGAGGTCTGTGCATAACTCCCATTATGATTTTTTTTGCCTTTGTCGTTCCACAATTCCACCCACACAGACTCCACATCATCTGACCCTATGTCATTCAGTGCCATAGATTTAATTTTGTTCTTAACTAACAAGGCCACCCCGCCCCCTCTGCCCACCTCCCTTTCTTTTCGATTAGTTGTAAATCCTTGGATGTTTAACTGCCAGTCCTGAACCCCCTGCAACAATATCTCTGTGATGCCTACCACATCATAATCATTCACAACGATCTGTGTCATTAGTTCATCTACTTTGTTACGACTGCTACGAGCATTCAGGTAAAGTGCCTTAATGCTAACATTCTAGTTCTGGACTCCCCGATCCAGGGAAAAGACTTTGTTTATTTATCCTATCCATGCCCCTCATAATTTTGGAAACCTCTGTAAGGTCACCCCTCAGCCTCCGACACTACAGGGAAAACAGCCCCAGCCTGTTCAGCCTCTCCCTGTAGCTCAGATCCTCCAACCCTGGCAACATCCTTGTAAATCTTTTTTGAACCCTTTCAAGTTTCACATCTTTCCATTTTACTTGTGTCCGTTTGTCCTAGATTCCCCAGCCGGAAACTTTGTAGTATCTACTCCATCGAGTCTATTTCAGAATCCTGTATGTTTCAACAAAATCATCTTTTATTCTTATAAACTGCAGAGAATATTGACACAATTTTACTCATCCTCTCGTCATTGACAACCTCAACCCACAAACTGATTTACTGCTATACCACTTCCAAGATAAATCTAACACTGTTAAAACAAGTATGGTCTCACTACAGCCCCATACAATTGCTGCAAGATTTCCTTTTACATATACTCCATTACACTTGAAACAAAAGCCAACATACCATTTGCAATTGGGACAACTTCACACTATATGCCATTACAAAAAACATTAAACAATTTGTGCAGGTTGCTTGTCCCTTCAAGATTTGTCCTTGCCAATTAAAATGTTAAATTATAAAGTTATAAAATTCTTTTATGTACTGAATTGCTGCAAAAAAAATGAATCAAAAGAAAAACGCTGATCTCCACAATTGTTTTTAAAAATTGTAATTGTATTAATGTACACAATCTATGGAATCTAACATTGTTCAGATCTTTAAGCTGCATCTGCAATACATTTTGTGTATTACATAATAGTATGTGTAGCAGATGAAGGAATGGAGAAGAGAATTAATTGAGGAGCGACAAAGAATCAGGGTGCTGCTACATAGACACATTTCTATTTTCTAGAACAGTTAAAATTCATATGATGTATGTTCAGTCGCCATGTTGTTAAGGAGGGAGTTCAAGTATTTTGACTTTGTGACACTGAAGAAACAGCAGTATATTTCCAAGTCAGCGTGGGAGATTCTTGGAGAGGAACTTGCAAGTGGTGGTATTTTTATATCACTGTTGCCCTTTTCTATATAGATGGTTCAGTTCATGAGCTTGGAAGGGAACCTTTACAAATGTCTGCACTGCACTTTATAGAAGATTCACACTCCTGCTACTGAGAGTCAGTGGTGAAGTGAGTGAGTCTTAGTGGATGACAATCACCCAGGCAAGTGAAAGTATTCCATTATAATCCCAATTTGTGTCTTGTTAGATGGTGGTAAGTTTACTGTTGCAGGATTCCTAGCCTCTGACATGCTCTAGTAGCCATTGTATTAATCTGGCTAGACCAGCTCATATCTGGTCAATGGCAACACCCAAAATACAGATTGTGGAGATGTTGGGCCGAAGGGCCTGTTTCCATACTGAAGGCAATCTAATCTAATCATTTAGTTGTGGTTGCCATCAAGATCCCATAAACTACTTACATTCAATGTCCAAGCTGATTACTGAAGAATGAGCGAGGTCCACGTTGGAACTAACAACGTAGGCAAAGCTAGGGTGGAGGACATGTTTGGGGATTATCAAGCACTAGGAAGGAAATTGAAGTACAGATCCTCAAGGGTCATAATCTCCGGATTACTGCCCGAGCCACGTTCTAATTGGCATAGGAATAAGAAAATTAGGGAAGTAAACACGTGGCTAAGGGATTGGTGTGGGAAAGAGGGATTCCATTTCATGGGGCATTGGCATCAGTTTTGGAATGGGGGGGGGGTTGGAAAATCAGTACCGTTGGGATGGTCTCCACCTGAACCAATCTGATACTAATGTTCTAGCAAAGAGGATAAATAGGGTGGTCAGTAGGACTTTAAACTTCTGAGTTGGGGGGGGGGGGAAGGGAAAGTGAAAGCGACAGGGAGTATGGAGTTAAATGGAAAGATAAGCAGGAAGATAGCATGTATGCAGGTGGATTTAACCTTGAGGCAGATTAGGAATGCAACAAAAAGGAAGGATAACTTCGGACATCTTATGACTTCCAATAAGAGTTTGGAGGGATATGGGCCAGGTGCTGACAGGTGGGACTAGATTGTGTTGGGATATCTGGTCGGCGTGGACAGGTTGGATTGAAGGGTCTGTTTCCATGCTGTACATCTCTATGACTCTAAGTCCCACCGACCCTCTGAAGAGTAACCCACCCAGACCCATTCCCCTAAACACTATGGACAATTTTTAGCATGGCCAATTTACCTGACCTGCACATCTTTGGATTGTAGGAGGAAACTGGAGCACCTGGAGGAAACTCACGCAGACACTGGGAGAATGTGCAAACTCCACACAGACAGTCACCTGAAGTGGGAATCGAACCCAGGTCCCTGGCGCTGTGAGGCAGCAGTGCTAACCACTGTGCCACCCTTGTCCTTGATTTGTCCTTGATTTATCCTTGATTATCATGCAATTCAACAACCACCTTAAAACCTTTATGTAGGAATATCTCTATATGATATCAACTAAGATCCTAAGCTCTAGATTTATGACACCTGCTAAAAAGGAGTAGTTGGAATAATAACATTTGGAAAAGTACTTTGTGTGATGAAACATATTTCTGAGCTTAGTTAGCTTCAATCACATTGAATGCACAATTGAAATTGTCTTTTTATTTAAACACTTGTAAAAATAACTATGGGGCATCGTGGTGGCTCAGAGGTTCGATTCCCACCTCGGGCGACTGTCTGCGTGAAGTTTGCACATTCTCCTCGTGTCTGCGTGGGTTTCCTTCGGGTGCTCCGATTTCCTCCCACAATTCAAAGATGTGCAGGTCAGGTGAATTGGCCAAGCTAAATCCCCCATAGTATTAGCTGCATTAGTCAGGGGTAAATATAGGGTAGGGGAATGGGTCTGGGTGGGTTGCTGTTCGGAGGGTCGCCGTGGACTTGTGAGGCGTAATGGCCTGTTTCCATACTGTAGGGAATCTAATCTGTTCTAACTATCATGCTTAGTCAGTGCTCAGTTTGAATATTATAGAATATTAATACCCACTGTATTTCTGAATGCTCAGAATACTTCATTATGCTCTGTTGTTTTCAGGACATGATGGTGATGTGCTTAGTGTGTATGGAACTACAGCTTGATCAGTGGCTTCTGACAAAGTCCAAAAGTACCACAGGTAAGAAGCACTTACTTCAAATGTGCAATTTTCTTTTTGAAGACAAACAATTAGTTGTTTATAGTTAACTATTGAATTTTCTTTGTCTTAATGCCACTTCAAATTATCTTGGTGCCTCCATTCATCGCAATTAATAAAACTACTGTCCAAAATGACCACCTTTTTAACAGATGTGAACCTCTTCAGCACTTAAGTGAAAACTTGACCAATTTTCGTGACTTTGCCTTCTGAATCGCAAAACAGTCATTTAGCCAGAACTGATGACTAACCAATTAAAGGTTAAAGTTTGTGGGATATTGCTGTATGAAAATTGGTTATCATGATTGTCTACATTTGTGACTGCACTTCAGGGGTCAATCCTTGGGATATTCAAAATACATGCCAGGTGCTATAATGATGCTGCACCTTCAGAAGGAGTTCAAGGCAACAGGTTTTTTGGCACTATCAAGGGAACTGCTAGTGAACTTTCTAATTAGCAGAGATGTCCGCTTTGCTGTGCTTCCTTTAATTGAGAAGCTGCAGGTTTCTTATGCTTTCTCCGTCCTTATCCCCAAACAAAAAGGAGAATTCTGAAGAAAGATATCACGTGTACTACTCCAGCATAGCTTGGAAACTGGCTGGCTGCATCCTTTTTAAGGGGCGTCAACAGATTTGAATCTCCCCTTACGTAATTCAGTGTTAGTCCCTTTGAACATTAAAATGGTAATAATTTTAAGGATCATTCCATTGCATTTTTTAAGAAAAAGGCTGCCAGTGTTTCCAATCTGTAATAAAAACATTGCACCATTTAAAAAAGAAACGGGTCAATCTGTATGTATAAACTGAAAGTACTTTGTTTTTGAACTCTCTGGTCTGAACCTTTGTTCAGAATTGAACATGAAAAATTAAGGCAATATTTTAAAGGAATTAAAAGATGTTTAGCAGAAAATTGTGTATATTAAATAGAATGTGAAGGGATCTTGTAAAGGTGTTCAGGGGTACATGCCAGGATCAACATTATTCCCATAGGTTAGGGAGTCTAGAACCAGGGCAGCCAGTCCAGAAATTAAAGCCACATCTTAATACGTAAAGTTAGGAAACGCTTCTACCCGCACAGGATATTTGAAGAGCAAAACTGTCTGCTGCAATTTGCAATTGATGGTACATTGGTTTATTTCAAATTTGCAATTGCAGTGCAAAACCATGAGGCCAGAGATGGATGCTAGTGTTTAAACTTCAAGATTTTTAAAAAAATCTACCTTTTTCCTGGCTGATTTGGAGCCGGAATCAGTTGTAAAAGATAGGTGCAGTTTAATTGGCCAATCACAAAACGTGAGGATTTAGAGAGACCTTGTGACAGTTAACACGTAATTGGAGCTCTATTGCGGTTGTTGCCTGGGAGCTTGTGATCTCAGAATCCTATCTCATGACCCCTCTTGGATTCTCGACCCACACTTTGGGAAACCCTGTAAAATTACCTCCCTGCTTTTCTCATTCTAATTTTCTAGAATTGAATGACACTTCTATATCAATTTATATTAACATATTTAATGATTTACTTCTCTCTACTCTTAAATTCATTTTTCTCTTCTGCAGCATTTACTTTCTTATCTCCTAAGAATAAGTAGTCTTATTTCTCCTAATATACTTTGCTATATCAAATTCGGTTTGAAACACTGTAGGTCATTTTCATGATCATCTTTTAGTCCTTCAAATGATCAATTTTATCCCCCTAATTTTGTATCATCTTCAAATTTTGCTATCATACATAATGATGTGGACTCAGAAACTGCAGGTATGTGATGACCAGCAATGAATTCAGGACTGATCCCTATGGAACAACACTTGTCTGTTTGAGAAATGTCCCTTGTCTCCAATCACTGTATTATGTGTATTAGGCATTTAGCAAACCATCCTGTTCCTAGCTTGTCACATTTGTTATGAATCTCTGTGTCACCTTATTGACTCGCTCCAATCTGACTTGTGCCCCATAACATTAAAATGGTTCTAACTAAGTTGTGTATTCCATTCTATGTCTCCTTATCCATTGATTCCAGCGTTTTACTGGGGTGATTTAGCTTCTGTCTTTAATGTACTGACTTTCATTTATTTTAATTGGAAGCCCCTCCTCAACTGATGTAATGGTCACAAAAATTCTAGTGCAGAATTTTAACTATTAAGCCAGTTTAATTTAAATTAATATTTTTATCCCTTTTCTAATTAAACTACTTTTACTGACATCAAAAAATTCATTGTCTGATTGCAGTGTTCTTGTTGAGTGTAACCTATGAGGGGAGCTTGTCCAAGTTGTAAAATCCTGTGTGTTATATTTAATTTTGATAAGGAAGTTTGATTTGAAAGGCATTCTTTTGGTGGTACTTGGGAAAACAACTTCTTATTTATATATGTGGAGAGAACCCACCACCTGTTTGCATTTAATCTGTTTGGTTTCTTTCTTGCAGTTTCCCCTCGAAAATGTTCCTCCAGCAACACTGCTGCACAGTTAGGGCCTGATTTTCCAGGCAGCCATTATTTAGGAGATTTGATTCAATTGGCCTTCACTTCATCACAGAGGGATCTATTTGAGAATGACTGGCTGGTTTTTGTGGTTCAAGTTTACTGGTTGAAAGCCAGATTTATGGCATTGCAGGTTTGTATTTGTGTTGATGTTGTATGAATAAGAATACCAATTCCTAATATTTAAATAATTTGCCAAATATTGTCTACTGTTTCCTATCTGAGGCAGAAATCCATGCTGGCTGTCCTTGATTAATCTGTGTTCTAAATGATCACTAATTTAATCTCAAATTATGAATTCTTAACAATAATGTTAGAGTTTTCAGTTCCCTGTTTGAATTTCTGTTTGCAGATTGAGATGACAAAGCACAACATGCTCTTTGACTATGAAATTTTGTGTTGAATGTTAACGATTGTAATGCTCATTTCTTTGTTTATGCTGCTTTGGAATCAATCTGATCAAGTTGCCCCTTAGCTTTAGCTTGAATGCCAAGTTCTAACTTGGTATTTATCAACATCTTGTGGTTAGACAGAATATGTCTAAAATATCAAGATGATAGATAATTGCTAATCCTGTGGTATGCTGCCCTAACAAGTCATGCAAGGTTGCAAGTTGTGGTGCAAAGGAGAAATTTTGCAATGCAAAATGCCTTTTGCCTTCCAACACAGATTTATGGGCTTGGTAGCCTGAATTGTTACATACAGGGAAATACAGTACTTTTCTGATTTCTTACCATCAGAGTTATAGTTGTGATCACCTGGCACAGATATTGTGCAGACCAGTAGTAGCATAAAACTTATGTTATAGACCAAACCAGATCCCTCCAAACATTTTGAAAAAGTAGCCCAGACCCTAACTTTGCAAGTAGTTTTAGGCTGGTGTAACACAGATATTCCAGGAGGAACGCAATTAATCAAACCAAGCAGTTTAAATAAACACAATTTGTCTACAAGATTACTGAATGAAACGCAAGCAAAAGAGAACAGAATACCGAATAATGTAACCTATCTGAAAATCCAACAAATTATACCAACTTAATGATGCTGTTCCAAATACTTGCATCAATCCCCATAAAACCCCCTCGGCACAAAAAGTAAAATCAAACACAGGGTTTTAGAGAAGAGAACTCAGAGACAGAGTACCAGCCTGGTCCTGCTTCCTTGGGTCCAGCAGCTTTTTCCACACTACTGTTAAAAACCAAACCAAACCAGAGGGAAACTGAGCTATGAGAACTGGCCACTCCCCTTTCATTGTACAAGTTCTTTTAAATTTGAAAGCCATCTGCCTGAGGCAGTACCTGTTATCAGACTTTTCGGAGTCTGTGTCTCTTATGAACTCTCTGGACAAAGAAAATCCAAGGACAACGTAACTTTGTAAAGTGGCAGCATTGTCGCACCTCCTCCCTTTTTAAAAAAAAAATCAATATCCAAAGATGGCCTCATTTTTTAAACTCCTTAATCCTAAATTGTTAGTACATTATAACACCTATATATTACATTGACGATAATCATGCAAACATGCACCACAACATTTTGTTTCAGTTTGTTTTACTTATGTCACCGAATTCCTCTGTTTCTCATTCAAGTCTTGATAATGTGTTGGCGATCTCATTTTCTTGTCCTGCCACATGCATAATTTTCACACTGAATGGCTGTAACAACAAGCACCATCTAAACAGTCTGGCATTTTTGTCCTTAAATTTCTCCACAAACTTCAATGGGTTATGATTTGTGTACAGAGGAACCTCGATTATCTGAATATCGGATTATCTGGCAAGATTGCAAGGTCCTGATACTTGGCTAAACTATTTTATCCAGCATTTGATTATCCGAAACTCGATTAACTATAAGAAATACTCCCTACCCTGCCCTTCGGATAATCAAGGTTCCTCTGTATATGATTGTCTCAGATATATTTCTGGTAACATAAACATTGAAATGTTGTAATGCCTACTCAAAGCTCAGAATCTCCTTTTCAACCATCGAATATTTCTGCTGATGAATGTGCAGTTTCCTGGAGAAATACCCAGTAGGTCTTTCTATCTTGTACGAGCACAGCACTGACACCTACATCATATGCATTGATAGCCACCTTGAATGGCTTTGCATAATTAAGTGTGGCTAAGACAGTGTCTTCTATGACCTCTCTGAGAAAAAAGCCAAGGACAACATAACCTTGTTAAAGGAGCAATATCATCACACCTCCCCCTTTTTAAAAAAAACAATCAATATCCAAAGAAAGCTTCATTTTAAAACCCCTTAATCCTAAATTATTAGCTTTCAGGCTTTCAAATGCCTTCGGCAGTCTGCTGTCCACTGAAACTTCTTGCCGTTCTTTAGCAATTCAGTGGGTGGATCAGGTCAGACTGCTAAAATTTGGTACAAATTTTCGATAAAATCCACTCATTCCCAGGAATCATAATACTGCTTCTTTTGTCGATGGTATGGGAAACTCCCCAATTACCTTTGTTTTTGCATCCCTTGGGGCTATTTGTCTGTGTCCAACAACATAACAGAGGAACGTGACTTGGGCTGTGGCAAATTCATCAAGCCTGCCTTCCCAAGTTGATGGAACAAGTCTGATAAATATTGCAAATGTTCCATCGATATGTGACGAAAAATCACCAAGTCATTGATATATATGACACAGTTAGGTAGTCCAGCAATGATCTTATTGGGTTAGCCTCTAAAATGTGACTGGCACATTTTTCATGCCCAATGGCATGACTTTAAGCTGATACAGTCCATTCAGTGATACCTGCCAGTATACTCTGAGCAAGTCCATTTGTCCCACCTTCTCAATACTGTCTTCCAAATGTGGAATCAGACATGCACCAGTCTTTGCAACTGCATTGACACTGTGATTGTCCACACAAGTGTTGAGTACGATCTGGTTTTGCAGCCATTACAATGGGTGAGCTCCAGTCACTGTAACTCACTTCGATTATGTCCTCTTGGAGTATGCATTCAATCTGTTTTGAACTTATGCCAACTTTAGAGGGTTATGCCTTTTGATACAATTGCTTTAAAATCTCATCTTTCTGCTGTAACTCAGTTAAATTTTTTGTGCCAAAGCTATCTGCTTTGTCATCTCTCTGCTCCTATTCTGTGTCAACCATCTGATCAAAAAGGGTCTCTGCTAATTCCACTTCAGCTTTCTTGTCTGTACTCTTTGATCTCTCCTGTTTCAACCGGTGACTTTGTGACCCACATAGTTGGGAAAAATTCCAGAATATGTGTTCTGCAATTATGCAATTGCCAGAGTTTCCACTGGCTTTTCAACCACAGTAGGCAACACTCATATTGGTGAATCAGTGATATCGTTACCAAGGATAAATTATATTCCTGGAGCTGAGAGTTTGTCCAGTACTCCTATCATGACTTCCCACTCTTCACTAGACACTCTAACCTCACTTTACATAATTGAGTGCTTTTTGTCTCGCCTTGAATTCCCGTTACTAGTACCTTTTCTGGCAAATGTTCTTCAGAGATACATATCTCCTCATCTTTAAGCATCACAGATTGAGAGGATCCTGTGTCTCTTAATATTGTAACCTCTTTACCTGCTACTCCTGGACTATGTGAGTAAACTTTACCTTTGCAGATATATGACTTAATAAGATCTGGCACTTCCTCCTTAACCAACCTCCTGACCAGCTTGTACATTCTGGTACAGCTTTCTAGCCTCCACTGTACTTTCCGTTACCACTCCAACAAAATTCACTGGCTTATTTTCTGACACTTGGCTGCCCAGTACTTTTCCTAACCCACCAACACTGATTTCATGTGGCCTACTTTATTGCAGTGAAAACACCGGAGCTTTTTAACTTGTCTTTCCACTTCAAAGGTTTCCTTTTTACCAAGAGGCAAGTTAGCCTTATCTTCACCAAGATCTACGTTTCCCGTTCGACACGAGTATTTCTCTTTTCCCCAATTTCTATCCCTCACAGATTGAAATGGATTTTGGAAGCCAAACTTTGCTTTATGGACAAACTCATAATCATCAGCTATTTCAGCTGCGAATCTTGCCGTTTTAACTCTCTACTCTTCCACATAAATTTTCACTATTTCAGGAAGTGAATTTTTGAACTGCTCCAAAATAACTGTATCTCTGAGAGTCATAGGTTTGCTCTATTTTAATGCCCTTCTCCTCCTATCAAAATTATTGATCATTTCAAACTCATTGTAGGTTTGACCAGGGTCCCTTTGTAGATTCCTGCAAGGTTGTCTGGAGGCTTCTGGCACACGCTCATATGCATTTAAGATGGCTTTCTTCATGTCCTCATACACCTAAGATACCTCCTCTGATCGTGATGCAAATACCTCACTAGCTCTACCTACAAGTTTTGTTTGGATCAACAATACCCACATGGTCACTGGCCACCACATTTGTTTAGCCACCTTTTCAAATGAGGTGATCAAGACTTCCACATCCTTCTCATCAAATTTAGGCAATGTTTGAATATGTTTAAACAGTTTCTCACCAGCCTTTGGCTACCATGGGTTCGCTCCTCCCCACTCTCTTCTTCGTTAAGGTTAACTTTGGCCTTCATTTCCATCCTTTTAAACTGAATTTCCTGTCTAAGTGCCAATTTTTGAAGTTCAGACTCTCTCTTTATTTCTCTCTCTTCTGCTTTTAATTGCAATTCCTTGTCTTTTGTCTCTAACTCAAACTGCTTCATTTTCAATTGAATTTTAGCCATCTCTAACACTTCTGATAGCTTTTCCAGCAAATTTAAATGCTGAACTATTGCTGTAATTGCCTCCTTGCATGAAGGAGAGATAGCTTCAACCCCAGTTTGTCTGCTAATTCCAGCAACTAGGCATTCATCACCTTTTGCAAAACGTGCAAAAGATCAATTCTTCCACACCCAGAAAACTCCTGGGGACTGAAAGAGCTGTTGCTATCCCAAGCACTGTTTAAACCAACTGAACTCAACAAAAGACTCTAAAACCTACCACTCGTTGCCTCTGAGTCTAATTGCAATTTGAAACTACAGAACAAACCCCGGATAAGCCCCCAGTCTGTTGTGGACCAGGCCAGACTGACTCAAAACATTTCAAGAAAGTAGCCCAGACCTTTTGCTATTTGTTTTAAGCAGGTTGGCTGTATAGGCAGTTGTAACACGGCTGAGGATCCTGGGATTGTATTCATTAGAGTTTAGAAGGTTGGGGGAGATCTAATAGAAACTTGCAAGATAATGCATGGCTTAGAAAGGGTGGACGTTTAGAGGTTGTTTCTGTTAGACGGGGAGCCTGGGACCCGTGGGCACAGCCTTAAAATTATAGAGGGTCAATTTAGAATGGAAATGAGGAGATGTTTCTTCAGCCAGAGAGTGGTGGGTCTGTGAAATTTATTGTCATGGAGCATAGTGGGGAGGCCAGGATGTTGGGTATCTTCAAAGCAGAGATTGATAAATTCTTGATCTCGCAAGGAATTAAGGGCTACGGGGAGAGTGTGGGTAAGTGGAATAGAAACGCCCATCAGCCATGATTAAATGGCGGAGTGGAATCGATGGGCCGAATGGCCTTGCTTCCACTCCTATGTCTTATGGTTTTATCCCAGGAGGGATGCAGTTGGCCAAACTACGCAGTTTTAAACAAACACAATTTTATCGAATGAAACACAAGCAAAAGAGAACAGAATGGCGAATAACTTAACCTATCTGAAAATCCAACAAATTATACTAACTTAATGATGCTGTTCCAATTACTTGGAACAATTCCCATAAACACCCCCTGGCACAAAAGATAAAATCAGTCTTAGAGGAGAGAAGTCAGAGAAAGAGTGTCAGCCTGGACCTGCCTCTTTGGGTCCAGCAGCTTGTTCCACACTACTGTTACAAACCAAACCAAACCAGAGGAAAACTGAGCTATGAGAACTGGCCACTCCCCTTTGATTGCAGAAGTTTTTTAAAATTCGAAAACCTTCTGCCTGAGGCAGTATCTGTTAGCTCTAGTCAAATTGGCCACAAAACCCTTCAACCCCAGACTTTTCGGAGTCTGTGTCTTTTACAACCTCTCTGGGGGAAAAAAAAGCCAAGGACAGCATAATCTTGTTCAAGGAGGAGCATTGTCGCACTTCCTACAATATATCTGAGTGTGTCTAATTGCTCTGAACAATTTTAAATTGAGGAGGCATGTGCTATGAAATTGTGCCTCCTCAGAACTGATTTAAATTTGCAATCATTATTGAGGGAAATGAATGATTAGTTTGAATATGGTCATGAATATGATAGGATAAATTTGCAATATACTCTTGCATCTTTTCTCCCCAACTACTGTTGTTATGTTTCAATTTTTTTTTCACAGGGAGATATGGAGCAAGCTCTGGAGAGCTATGACATCTGCACTAGTTTGTTTTGCAGTTCATTAGGAATTAAAGTGGGCAGCAGGAATAGTGATGGTTTTACTATCAGACTACCAAATCTACATGTGGATTCTGCCATATCATTGGAGGAGGTACAGACATTTGATTTCTTAAGTGAAACGTATTAAGTAATAAAGGCAGAAAACATTCCTTGCTTTCCTTCCCACTTGATGAGGTGACAATATATCTCACTACTTCAATGTACCTGTGCTATCTAATATTTCGCCTTGCCAAGACAATAGATCCAGCCTCTGCCAGACTATAAGCATTGTTATCACCATTCATTGAGATATCTGTTCAGCCTGGGTTGATTTCTGCTACTACCCTGTTTGCCCAGCCATTCCCAGATCTTGCTCAGTTGGATGTATAAGTGAAACTGCTTACTGGTTTGTTGAAAACTGTTAATACAAACATGTTTTTAAAATTTGAATGGATTTGCAAAGAAAAACAGAAAACCAACTCAATCCAACCAAGCATAAATCTACAGTTTATTCATTATAATCTTGTATATCATCTTCAGTTGTAAATAATCATGCAGATTCTTGGCAAGACCAAATGCTGGAGCAAAGCATTTGGAGATTACACCTCAGCAACTTCATTTAATTCTGAGTATGAGTGTCTCCTTGGAATTTCCCAGCATGAGTCTTTTCACATGTCCACATTCAACTCCCAGAATTCATTTGTCTGAGCAGTTATTATAGAGTTATAGAGTTGTTGTGCATGGAAGAAGACCCTTCGGTCCAACTTGTCCATGACAATCAGATATTGTAAATTAATCCAGTCCCATTTAACAGCATTTGGCCCACATCCCTCTAAACCCTACCTATTCATGTACCCACCCAGATCCCGATTTAACTGTCCAGAACAGATCTCTGCCCTACCACCTTTTGACTCTCACCATGCACTGTGGCACAGTCCTATATCTGTTCATTATCTGTACAGAGCACATTTAACAATCCCAACTTAGGAACCTAACTGAATCAAAAAGGTGTTTGGTATACGTTCCTTTAATGGTCAGTGCATTGAGTATAGAAGTTGGGCGGTAATACCGGACATTAGTTAGGCCACTTTTGGAATATTGTGTGCAATTCTGGTCTCCCTTCTATCAGAAGGATGTTGTGAAACTTGAAAGGGTTCAGAAAGGTTTACAAGGATGTTACCAGGGTTGGAGGATTTGAGCTACAGGGAGAGGTTGAATTGACTGGGCTGTTTTCCCTGGAGTGTTGGAGGCTGAGTGGTGACCTTACAGTGGTTTACAACAATTCGAGGAGCATGGATAGGGTGAATAGACAACGTCTTTTGCCTGGGATGGGGGTGTCCAGAGTGAGAGGGAAAAGACATAAAAGGGACCTAAGGGGCAACTTTTCCACTGAGAGGGTGGTGCATTTATGAAATGAGCTGCCAGAGAAAGTGGTGGAGGCTGGTACAATTACAACATTTTAGAGGCGTCTGGATGGGTATATGAATAGGTAGGGTTTAGAGAAATATTTGCCAAGTGCTGGCAAATTGAGTTGGATTAGGTTATGATGTTTGGTCGGCACGGATGAGTTGGACTAAGGGTCTGTTTCCGTGCTGTACATCTCTACGATTCTATAAAAGCAAATTATTATGGATGGTGGAAATCTGAAATATAATCAGAAAATAGTGTAAATAGTCAGTATCTGCAAAGAGGAAAGACAGAATTTCAAGGGCTTGGTTCAGATTGGGTTGTGCTTTTTTGCAGATTATGATTTTACATCCACATTTCATAACTGTCTTAACGTGTTATTTCTTTTTGTGTACCATCTGTCTCAGGAGATGGCTGCAGAACTTTTAAAATCTGCTTCCATTATCTTCAACAATACTAGATGGAAAATTTTTCCATCGAAGTATTTAACCTACTAAGATTTTGTAGTTGCTAAAATGTACTGTTCAGTTTTCTCGTTGCAATGTTTTCAGGGTGTTTTTAGTTTGAACCGTCTATCTCCTTCAACTGGTTTTCCTTCAGTTTCTCATGTTTCATGATCTTGTGTTTTTTTCCTTTGATACCAGATTGATAAAAAGCTCAAATCACTGGAGAGGTGCCAGTCACTCGAGGAGGTTCAGCGCTTGTATGAAATGGGCGAATATGACCAGGTTGTGAAGCTGCTGCGACCCACATTGACCCTTGGCGCGATTGGCAGAACAAAGCCCCTGGAATTTGTTGCTTCCATCCCTGAACGACCTGCTCAGCTTCTCCTGTTGCAGGTAATCCTAGTATTTTACCAGTTACATTTTGAATGTATTTATGTCAGATAGTCAGTAAGTAGGTCATTGCTAAGCATTTCTGTCCAAGCCATGATGACTGTAAAACCTACCTTATGAATCTGTATCCAGCCTCTTTTTTTTTCGCTACCCAATATACTGTGTGGATCTTGCCAGTTTAGCTGTGGACAAAGGTAGACTTTTTGTGCACTTGGGAACAGGTCTGTCTGGAGAAATTGACTGGTTTTGGTCTGCTCCTATCTGGGATTTGGTTCAAGTGCAGCAGAGTCCTGTTAGTGAAGTCTTGGATAAATTTTGAATTATAGAATGGAACAAGTTGTTCACTTGCCAGTGCCACGTGCTAGCCAGGGTAGAAATGAAAGAATAGACAGGATGAGCACGTAGCTTGAGGGAGGGGTTCAGATCTGTGGAACATTGGGACCGATTCTGGGGAAGATGGGACTATTACAAACTATTACTACATCTGACCCAGAGTGGAACTAATGTCTTTGGGGGAGTTTTTGCTACTGCTATTGGGGAGGTTTTAAACTAATGTGGCAGGGGGCTGGGAACCAGAAGAGAAGACAGAGAGATGGAAATGGGAGACTGTAAGGATCACAAAGTTAGCATTACCAAGGGAAAGAGTAGGCAAAGAGCAGATGAATGCAAAAGAACTGGCGGCCTGAAGTGCATATACTTTAATGCAAGGAGTATAGTGGGTAAGGCAGATGATCTTAGGAGCTAAAAATGTGTTGCTGGGGGGATCCAAGATGGCGGCGACCCAGCAAGACTGAGTCCACAGTGCTCTACCCAAAACTTGGGAAAAGTGGGCTATCCACCCCCACCAGACTCACTAAACCATTTATAATAGTTGTTAACCTTAAATAGTTACCTATTAGTACATTTAAATAGTCTAATACTTGCTGGAAAATGAGTAAAGGGAAGGGAACAGGCGGCTCTAAGAAAGCAGGGACCCCTCCCCCACCCTCTCCCTCTTCAGCTGCAACAAAGGTGTCTTCAGCTACTTCAGGAGATTCACCAATGAAGATGAGCTTTGAGGAGATGTTTGCCAGGTGGAAGGCGAAGATTGATGCTTTTATCGATGAGTCTCAGCAGGGCAGAGAAGCACTATCAGCCGAGCTGCAGAAGCAGGGCAGAGACATTCAGGAATTGGGGTGCCGAGTCAGAGAGGTGGAGTCGAAGGCCGCAGCCTCAGAGACTGGGATAAAATCAACAGCCGACCACATCCGTTTTCTCGAGAATCGAGTCCAGAACCTAGAAAACCACATTGATGACCTCGAAAATCGATGTCGTAGAAAAAATATTCGGTTGTTGGGCCTTCCCGAACAGGAAGAGGGAGGCCAGCTGACAGCATTCTTAGAGCATTGGCTGCCACAACTTTTAAATGTGCATAATGGATCAGGCCAGGTAAGGGTAGAATGGGCCTACCGGGTCACAGTACGTGGGCCCGGCTCAACCCAGCGCCCACGCCCGGTCCTGTTCCAGCTGCAGAGCTATAGGGAGAGGCAGATGCTCCTGGAAGCCTCAAGAAATCTGGGAAAAGATCCCCAAGCTATGACCCACAAAGGATCCAGGATCATGCTGTTCCAGGACTTCTCCCCAGCTTTGGTCCGAAAGAGGAAGGCATTCGATGAGGCGAAGAAGCGTTTAAGGGACTTAAATATCCAGTACTCCTTACGATATCCAGCGACGCTACGCCTTAGCCACGAAGGATCCACGGCACGGTGGCACAGTGGTTAGCACTGCTGCCTCACAGCGCCTGTAGACCCGGGTTCAATTCCCGACTCAGGCGACTGACTGTGGGGAGTTTGCACGTTCTCCCCGTGTCTGCGTGGGTTTCCTCCGGGTGCTCCGGTTTCCTCCCACAGTCACAAAGATGTGCAGGTTAGGTGAATTGGCCAAGCTAAATTGCCCGTAGTGTTAGGTAAGGGGTAAATGTAGGGGTATGGGTGGGTTGCGCTTCGGCGGGTCGGTGTGGACTTGTTGGGCCGAAGGGCCTGTTTCCACACTGTAAGTCTAATCTAATCTAATAACTTCGGATCACCGGAGAAGGCTAAGGAATTCTTGGACTCTCTTAAATAAGCTGTAAGAGATTGTGGACGCTGGTCTGCCTTTCCCATTATTTTGGTTTACATCCCTTCATCTTTTCTTATCTTTCCCCCTATGTGTGTATGTATGTATATATATATATATATATATATATGTTGGGGCGTTTGGTTAATGTTGATGGGGGGAGGTGGTTACCTTATTCTATTTTACTTCTGTTTTTAGGAGCGGGGTTGTTTTTCTTTCCCCTGTTATTTTGTGGTATTATATTTAAGTATTACGTGTTGAGATTGTAATCTTATAGTTATATATGGTATTAATATTCCCAAATATATTTAGATGTGGGTGTGGGTGGGGGTGGGGTGTTCACTGTTAACTCTAGCTTTATATTATATTTGAATTCTCCTCATTTTATTGAGGAACACCTGGGTCAAGGGTGGGGCACTGGTTGGAAGAGGGTAAGATGGACTGTGGGAGAGGAAGTGACGCTCCCTGGGAACAAGGGAGAAAATCTCCAATTCGGAATGTTTTATATTTTTTATACTTAGAAAGAGTTTTTTGTTATATTGTTTTGAGTGTATCAGAGAATCTTTACTTTTGTAAATCTTGTATGCTCCATGCTCGGGATGTTCTAGATGGAGTTTCCCCTCCCGAGGGGTCTCGGATCTGTCCAGATGATTATGGCTGAACAGTCGGTTAAGTGGTGCACCTGGAATGTCAGGGGGAGTAATTCGCCAGTTAAAAGGAAGAAAATATTATCAAATCTTAAGAAGGAGAGAGTTGATATAGCTCTCCTACAGGAGACACACCTGTCGGATAAAGAACACTTAAAATTACGACAGGGCGGATTTGATCAGGCCTTTTTTTCCTCTTTTAATTCAAAAAGCAGGGGAGTGGTTATCCTTGTCCGGAAGAACTTCCCTTTGAAAATTCTAAATCAGATAAAAGACGAATCTGGACGATATATTTTGATTAAAGCCCTCATAAATGGAGAGGAATATGGGATCTTAAATGTGTACTGCCCCCCGGCACACCCCTTTAAATTCATAACGGAAGCTTTTTCAAAACTGATGGCCTTTGGTGCCCATCATACAATTATAGGGGGAGACTTTAATTGTATTATGGATCCGGAAATAGACAGGATTCCCATGAGTGCCGCTGGAGTATCTCCCAGATCTAGACAACTGGCGGACCTGAATAAAGAATTAGGATTGGTAGATGTATGGAGATGTCTCCATCCACAGGGTAGAGATTTTTCTTTCTACTCTAATCCACATAAATGTCACACAAGAATTGATATGTTTTTTGCCCCATCGATTTTTCTAAACTCTATAGCAACCTGTAAAATAGGTACTATAGCAATCTCTGACCATGCCGCTGTATACATGGAAACTAAGGTAAAGAACAATGGGGCATCCGCTCGGCATTGGCGTATAGACCCCTTCCTGATAAAAGATAGCAAATTTTTAAAGTACTTCTCCCAAGAACTTAAAACTTTTTTAGAAATTAATACTGGTACGGCTAGCAATCCGTCAATGATGTGGGAGACCATCAAAGCTTATGCACGAGGTTTGATCATCTCCTATTCAGCGACCCAGAGGAAAATGAAGGGAGAGCAACAGCGTCTGCTCGAAGCTCGCCTAAAAGCAGCCGAAACAGCATACGCTGATAGACCTTCTATCACAAAATTGCAGAGGATTACAGCTCTTAGGACAGCTTTAAACACCGCGCTTACTCAAACGGCTAAAAGGGAAATATTATTTGCGAAACAAAGATTATATGAATATGGCGACAAACCGGGTAGATACTTAGCATTTCTTGCAAAGAAAAAGAAAGCCCCTCAAACTATTCCGACCATCAAGGAAAGTACAGGTACCCTGACTCATGATCATAAAAAGATCAATGCGACCTTTAAAGAATTTTATTCTGAACTATATAGATCGCAGGATTGTGAAGATAGGATTAGGAGGATGCAGTCATTTTTTAAAAATTTGACCTTCCCGGGCCTGACTCCGGAACAGGTGTCGGCCCTAAATACCCCTTTAACAGTCCAAGAAATACTTGAGGCAATTAGGCAACTTCAGAGCGGAAAAGCACCGGGCCCGGATGGTTTTCAAGCTGAATTCTATAAAGAATTTACAGGAATATTGGTTGACCCACTTATGGATATGTATAATTTTGCGCATAGTCAGGTCTGTCTCCCGCCCACGCTGAAAGAAGCAAATATTTCTCTTATCCTCAAAAAAGGAAAAGACCCAGAAGATTGTGCATCTTACAGACCAATATCCTTACTAAATGTAGACTTTAAAATTCTCTCAAAAATGTTAGCACTAAGACTAGAAAGGGTACTGCCATATATTATAAAGGAGGACCAGACGGGATTTATTAAGGGCCGCAGATCATCCAATAATATCAGAAGGGTCTTGAATATGATCCAAGCCTGTCATCAGGGAAAGATACCAGGAGTAGTAATTTCATTGGATGCGGAAAAGGCATTTGATAGGGTTGAATGGTCATATTTATTTTACACATTGGAAAGGTTTGGCGTTGGACAGGTGTTTACCAAATGGGTTTCAACATTGTATAATGACCCCAAAGCAGCTGTTATTACTAATGGGTTAAGATCGGATGGCTTCAGTGTGGGTAGGGGCTGCCGTCAAGGATGTCCTCTCTCACCGTTGTTGTTTACACTGATAATCGAACCATTAGCAGAAGCCATCCGGACTGATCCTAATATAACGGCCCCGAGGATTGGTACAGGTAAACACAAAATTACCCTCTATGCAGATGACATTCTCTTATTCCTCAGTAATCCTTTAATGTCAGTGCCTCGTCTAATTCAAGTTATTAATACATTTAGTGCATTCTCAGGCTATAAAATTAATTTTTCAAAATCGGAAGCCATGCCAATGGGTGGTCTGGCTATGATACCCCACTTAATGGACGGATCCCCTTTTCCCTTCCGTTGGTCCCTGGAGGGCTTCTTATATTTAGGTATTTTTATCACGCCAGTATTTGATCAGCTGTATAGGGCTAATTTTGTACAATTAATGGAAAGGATAAGGCAGGACCTCCAGCGATGGAGAGACCTTCCGATTTCCTGGCTAGGGAGAATAGCATTAATTAAAATGAATGTTCTGCCCCGTCTCTTATATCCTATGAGAATGCTCCCGCTGATGCTGCCAAGGCTAGCCCTACGTAAATTATATGGCTGGTTGGGCTCCTTTATTTGGAACCATAGACGGCCCCTTATTAAGCTGAAGAAGCTACAGCTTCCACAGGCAAGGGGAGGACTGGACTTCCCAGACTTTAGGAAATATCAGTTAAGCTCCCTACTAAGTTACATAGCTGATTGGGTTTCATCTGATCCACAATCAATTTGGCTGGATATCGAAGCCTCCCAAGTAAAATACCCACTTATTAACCTTTTATTTTCAGATAAGAGGAAAATCATTACAGACCACTGTAAAAATCCCATAATATTAAACACAATTAAGGCCTGGAATATAATGCGGCAAAATGAGGGTAACTCACATAAAACATCCCCCCATGCACCAATAGTAGGCGCATGGGGATTCCAACCGGGGATTACAGATGCCACCTTTAAACTCTGGAGATCCAGGGGCATTTCATGCTTAGGGGACCTATTTAAAGATGGGATCCTGATGTCCTTTGAGCAGCTGCGTCTGAAATTCGGAATACCTAATGGGGATCTCTTTCGATACTTCCAAGTTCGAGATTATATACAGAGGAAGACTACATTAATAGATAGTCTTTATAAATCAGACAGAGAACGTAATGTCTTACGACCAGCGGGGGCATCCTCCGTTAGTACTATATACCATTTGCTACATGATGGAGTCTCAGGAGACATGGATGACCTGCTTAAAACATGGGAGCAGGACTTGGGGCTAGAAATCTCTGAGGATATGTGGAATGACATTTGGGAAAATGCTAGAAGAATTGCTATCTGTAACAGAACTCAGGCTATCCAACTAAAGATACTTCATAGAGCCCATATAGCTCCGGCTCGACTGGCAAAATTTAAGGCAGGAGCATCTCCAATGTGTCCCAAATGCAAAATAGAGGTGGGTACTCTTGTACATTGTCTGTGGACTTGTCAGAAAATCCGCAGATACTGGACTAAAGTGGCAAATACCCTGACAGAAATTTTAGGAACGGAAATTAGGGTGGACCCTGTATCTCTCCTTTTGGGCTTTTCGAACCTCTCATCTCTGGATATGCATGGGAACAGACTATTTTCTATTCTCTCTTTCTGTGCAAGGAAAAATATTTTGGTGAACTGGGTGGCTGAGGGCCCCCCTGGACTTTCAAATTGGCACAGATTAATTATGGAATATATCCCCCTTGACTTCCTCACAAATATGGTGCACCGAAAGACTGAATTATTTTATAAAATATGGCAGCCCTTTTTGAATTATATAAATGCAGATATTTCGGCTATCCTAACAAGGGCTTTTATTTAGTGAAGATTTCAGACCGGGCTGCTCCGGGGCCCCTTGGGAGAGGAATCCTGCGCGAATACGGGTTTTATTATATTTGATGTTTATACATTCCGAGCATGTAAGAGACTTAGGTATACACTCTGGTTAGTTATAGGTTAGATTAGTAGAAAGTTGAGTTTTTTTTTCTTTCTTTTTTCGTTTCTTTTTTTTTCTTTTTTTTTCTTTCTTTTTTCTTTGTTAAATTATGACTATTGTATATATGATTTAATTGTACATCAATGTTTGTATTTGAGAGTTTTGTTTATTTTTGTAAATTTGCAAAAATGTTAAATTTCAATAAAAATATCTACAAAAAAAATGTGTTGCTGGAAAAGCGCAGCAGGTCAGGCAGCATCCAAGGAACAGGAAATTCGAAGTTTCGGGCATAAGCCCTTCTTCAGGAATGAGGAAAGTGTGTCCAGCAGGCTAAGATAAAAGGTAAGGAGGAGGGACTTGGGGGAGGGGTGATGGAGATGCGATAGGTGGAAGGAGGTCAAGGTGAGGGTGATAGGCCGGAGTGGGGTGGGGGCGGAGAGGTCAGGAAGAAGATTGCAGGTTAGGAAGGCGGTGCTGAGTTCGAGGGATTTGACTGAGACAAGGTGGGGGGAGGGGAAATAAGGAAACTGGAGAAATCTGAGTTCATCCTTTGTGGTTGGAGGGTTCCTAGGCGGAAGATGAGGCGCTCGTCCTCCAGCCGTCATGTTGTTATGGTCTGGCGATGGAGGAGTCCAAGGACCTGCATGTCCTAGGTGGAGTGGGAGGGGGAGTTAAACACCTTTCCTCATTCCTGAAGAAGGGCTTATGCCCGAAATGTCGAATTTCCTGTTCCTTGGATGCTGCCTGACCTGCTGCGCTTTTCCAGCAACACATTTTCAGCTCTGATCTCCAGCATCTGCAGACCTCACTTTCTCCTCGAAGATGATCTTAGGACTTGGATTGGCGCCAGGGAATATGTCATTATTATGATCATAGAGACTTGGTTGAAGGAAGGACATGATTGGCAACTAAATGTTCCAGGATATAGATGCTTCAGACAGGACAGGGACGGAAGTAAAATGGGTGGGTGGGGGTGGGGGGGGGGGGCGGGGGGGGGGGGAGGGGGAGGGGGAGGAGTTGCATTGCTGGTCAGGGATGATACCATGGCTGTGCTAAAGAAGGACACCATGGAGGGCTTGAGCAGTGAGGTGTTATGGACGGATCTGAGAAATAAGGGTGAAGTTACATTGTTGGAGCTGTATTACAGGCCTCCCAACAGTGAGCGTGAGGTCGAAGAACAAATGGGTAAACAGATAATAGAAAGATGTAGAGACAATAGGGTGGTGGTAATGGGAGATTTTAATTTTCCCAACATTGCCTGGGATACACTTAATATCAGAGGTCTGGATGGGGCAGAATTTGCAAGGAAGGTCCAGGCAAGTTTTCTAGAGCAGTATGTCAATAGTCTAACAAGGGAAGGGGTCATATTGGAGCTGGTGTTGGGGAATGCATCAGGCCAGGTGATAGAAGTTGCAGTGGGGGATTTCTTTGGGAATAGTGATCACAATTCTGTAAGCTTTAGAATACTCGTAGACAAAGATGAGAGTGGTCCTAAGGGAAGAGTGCTAAACTGGGCCAAGCCAATTATATCAAGATTAGGCAGGAGCTGGGAGATGTGGATTGGCACCTCTATTTGAAGGAAAATGCACATTTGATATGAGAGGCATTCAAAGATAGTGCAGGATAGGCATGTCCCTTTCAAAATAAGGGATAGGAAAGACTAGACTTGTGAACTGTGGATGACAGGAGAAATTGTGTGACTAGAGAAGAGGAAAAGGGAAGTGTACGTAAGGTCCAGGCAGCTCAGAACAGAATGGGTCTTGGAGGAATATCAGGAGAGTAGGACCAATCTTAAATGAGGAATCAAGCGGCTAAAAGGGGTCATGCAATAACTTTAGCGAGCAGAATTAAGGAGAATCCCAAGGCCGTTTATTCTTATATAAGAAGCAAGAGGGTAACCAGAGAAAGGGTTGGTCCAGCAAAGGATAAGGAAGGAAGGTTGTGTGTCGAACCTGAGAAAATGGGTGAGATTCTCAATGATTACTTTGCATCAGTGATCACTGAGGAGAGGGACATGATGAAGATTGAGATTAGAGATAGAAGTTTGTTTACTCTGGATCATGTTGACATAGGGCAGGAAGATGTATTGGGTAGGCTAAAGGATATTAATCCCCAGGACTGGATGCAGTCTAGCCTAGATTGCTGAAGGAGGCAAGAGAGGAAATAGCTGGGGCCCTAGCAGATATCTTTGTAGCATCCATAAACACAGGTGAGGTGTGGGAGGACTGGAAGGTTGCTCATGTTGTTCCCCCTGTACAAGAAGGATAGCAGGGATATTCCAGGTAACTACAGACCAGTGAGCCTAGCGTCTGTTTTTGGAAAGTTGCTGGCGAAAGTACTGAAGGATAGGATCTGTTTATATTTAGAAAAGAATGGGCTTATCAGTGATGGGCAACATGGTTTATGTGAAGTCACATGGTGTGCAGGGTGTTTTAGCTAGGCGGATAAAGAATTGGTTGAGCAATAGGAGACAGAAAGTAGTAGTTGAAGGGAGTTTTTCGAATTGGAGAAAGGTGATCAGTGGTGTTCCACTGTGGCTCAGTGCTGGGGCCACAATTGTTTGTGATATACATAAATGATCTGGAAGAGGGCACTGTTGATCTGATCAGTAAGTTTGCAGATGACATGAAGATTGGTGGAGTAGCAGAAAGCATAGGGGACTGTCAAAGAACACAGGAGAATATAGATAGACGGGAGAGTTGGGCAGAGAGGTGGCAGATGGAGTTCAATCCAGGAAAGTGTGAGGTGATGCATTTTGGGAAGTCTAATTCTAGAGCGAACTATACTGTGAACGGGAGAGCCTTAGGAAAAGTTGATGAACAGAGAGATCTGGGAGTTCAGGTCCATTGTTCCCTGAAGGTGGCTGCACAGGTGGATAGAATGGTCAAGAAGGCATTTAGTATGCTTGCCTTCATCAGATGGAGTATTGAGTATAAGAGCTGGCAGGTCGTGTTAAAATTGTATGAATTTTGGTTCGGCTGCATTTAGAGTACTGTGCACAGTTCTGGTTGCTACATTACCAAAAGGATGTGGATACTTTGGAGAGGGTGCAGAGAAGGTTTATGAGGATGTTGCCTGGTATGGAAGGTGCTAGCTATGAAGAGCAATTGAGTAGGTTAGGATTGTTTTCATTAGAAAAAAGGAGAATGCGGAGCAGAGGGATACAGATGCTGAGAAATTGGGTGATAGGTTTAGACAGTGGATTTGGATCGGCTCAGGCTTGGAGGGCCAAAGGGCCTGTTCCTGGCCTGTAAACTGTGTTTATGTGGATCAGCATAGTTTTCACTGAGTTCCATGGTGGCAGTACTTCTCCAGTATTCTGGATGTAATTTTCAGAGCTGATGCTATACAACAATAATAATAGAAACAAATTGATATGTGGAATTAACACTGCACTGTAGAGCTACATTGATGTTGTTCATTCAAGCAGTTCACTTACAACTTTTATTTGAGTTCTCCTTCTTTAATGTGTATTTACTATTTGCATTCATCCTAACTGGGTGATCAGATTAGGATGGAAAAAAAAATCCCTTTTCTTGTCCACAAATAATTGAGTCAAGTTTGATTAGTTTGATTAAACTCTCTCTCTCACTTTTTGTCAGGACTCCCTGCTCAAACTAAAAGATTACAGGCAGTGTTTGGAGTGTTCTGAAGTTGCACTAAATGAAGCCATTCAACAGATGAATAACGTATCATCCACATCCTCTAAGGAAGAGTGGGTTTCGACAGTGACTCAGCTGTTGACTGGGATTGATTATTCCTTGTCTGGCGATAACAGTATCCTGGAAGAACAGTGTTTGAATCCTTGTTTTGTCAGGTTCGCCAACAATCTCATCCAGGTAAGGAGGTGCACCACAGTCAACATGGCGTGCTACACTCGTGTCATCTATGAGAAGAATATTTTAACACTGTGTAGGCCAACATATGATATGTGTTGATATGGAAGTTTACTTCATAGTTGTATTGCTTTGAAAAGAATAGAAAAAATGCTGAAGGATAACGTAAATGTACCAGTTGTTTAGGTTGGCCAACAGGCAGCCACCCCAGTGTAGTACAGAGGGATTGCTGGATTGTGGATGAGACTCAAATTTAGTCCCCAGTCTGCCTGCCCATGTGGATGAGAAAGGTGTCTTGGAGACAATTAAGAGTTATTCCCAATATCCTGGTCAATATTTCTCCCTGAATCAACATCACAAAAAATCAATTACCTGGCCATTGTTGGTTTGTTGTTTGTGGGAGTTTACGGTGTGTAAATTGGTTGTCTCATCTTTTACATTATGACAGTAATTGCATTTGATTTAAAAAAAAACTTAACTGATTGTACAGCAATTTGAGATTTGAAAAATGCCATAAATGATTTTTTTTTAGTGAGGATGTGCAATGATCTGGGAGGAATCCTTTGTGAACTGAGTGCTAAGTTAGGAATTTAGTGCAGGAGGCTGTTACTGTAGGTTGGGTAAATTCAGCATGAGATGCGCAAGGAGCCTCCACATTTGACCAACCAGTAGTGGGTACTTGCTACCTGTATGGTTGAGAAAACAGACTGCTGGGTGGATGAGCAAACCACCATTGTATCATGGCGCAGAAAGCCATTGAAGTTGAGGGACAATAGACAATAGACAATTAGTGCAGGAGTACGCCATTCTGCCCTTCGAGCCTGCATCACCATTCATTATGATCATGGCTGATCATCCTCAATCAGTATCCTGTTCCTGCCTTAACTCCATAACCCTTGATTCCACTATCCTTGAGAGCTCTATCCAACTCTTTCTTAAACAAATCCAGAGACTGGGCCTCTACTGACTTCTGAGGCAGAGCATTCCACACAGCCACCACTCTCTAGATGAAGAAGTTTCTTCTCATCTCTGTCCTAAATGGCCTGCCCCTTATTTTTAAGCTGTGTCCTCTGGTTCGGGACTCACCCATCAGTGGAAACATGTTTCCTGCCTCCAGAGTGTCCAATCCTTTAATAATGTTATACGTCTCAATCAGATCCCCTCTCAGTCTTCTAAACTCAAGGGTATACCAGCCCAGTTGCTCCAATCTTTCAACATAAGATAGTCCCGCCATTCCAGGAATTGACCTCGTGAACCTAAGCTGCACTCCCTCAATAGCCAGAATGTCTTTCTTCAGAACTGCACACAATATTCCAGGTCTCACCAGGGCCATGTACAGCTGCAGAAGAACCTCTTTGCTTCTGTACTCAATCCCTCTTGTTATGAAGGCCAGCAAGCTATTAGCTTTCTTCACTACCTGTTGTACCTGCATGCTTGCCTTCATTGACTGGTGTACAAGAACACCCAGATCTCTTTGTACTGCCCCTTTACCTAACTTGACTCCATTTAGGTAGTAATCTGCCTTCCTGTTTTTGCCACCAAAGTGGATAACCATACATTTATCCACATTAAACTGCATCTGCCATGCATCTGTCCACTCACCTAAGCTGTCCCTGTCACCCTGTAATCTTCCAACATCCTCCTCACATTTCACCCTGCCACCCAACTTTGTATCATCAGCAAATTTGCTAATGTTACTATTAATACCATCTTCTATATCATTAATATATATTGTAAAAAGCTGTGGTCCCAGCAATGATCCCTGCGGTATCCCTCTGGTCACCGCCTGCCATTCCAAAAAGGAGCCGTTTATCACTACTCTTTGTTTCCTGTCAGCCAACCAATTTTCAATCCAAGTCAGTACTTTGCCCCCAATACCATGTGCCCTAATTTTGCTTACTAACCTCCAATGTGGGACTGTATCAAAGGCTTTCTGAAAGTCCAGGTACACTACATCCACTGGATCTCCCTTGTCCATCTTCAGAGTTACATCCTCAAAAAATTCCAGAAGATTAGTCAAGCATGATTTCCTCTTCATGAATCCATGCTGACTCTGACGTATCCTGTTACTGCTATCCAGATGTGTCGTAATTTCATCCTTTATAATAGACTCCAGCATCTTTCCCACCACTGAGGTCAGACTAACTGGTCTATAATTTCCTGTTTTCTCTCTCATTCCTTTCTTAAGTGCTCAGGAAGGAGAGCTGTTTTCTTAGAACGTTGTCAGTGTAAACCAGACTGGAGCCCAGTGTCCTGCAAATCTTATAGATCGGCTTTTGAGTGAAAGGAGACTTGTAAGTTTAAAGAGAACAGTTGAGGCAACAGAATAGAGTCTTAAGGAACAAAAGGGGATGTGATAATAAATGGATAGTACTGTCATGGGGAGAGATATTCTTCTACGGAGGTGACCTCTGAAGACTGTTACCTGCCAAGAGTTGTGATTAAGGACTAAAATAAAACCAAGAACTGCGGATGTCAGAAATTTGAAACTGAAGCAGAAAATGCTGGAAAATCTGTTCTGAAAAGGTGTCACTGGACTCGAAGCACTCATTTTGTTTTCTGTCCACAGATGCTGCCAGGCCTGCTGAGTTTCTCCAGTTCAAGGATTTCTGTTAGGAGTGGACTAAGGTGGGAAGGTTAGATCCGGTTCTCATGGTCCACTTAGAAATGCATCCCATGCAATAATAAATTTACAATAAAAGTGAGAGTGGGGGTCGGAGGAGAGTGGAGGAAGGAGGAGCGAATAAGGTCCAAAGTAAAATGCAAAGCCTCAAAGGTTGTAATCTCTGGATTATTAATTGAGCCACAAAGCAATTGCCATATGGTCACGGCGATTAGAAAATGAAACGCATAGCTCTAATAATGATAGCAGAAGGCAGAGTTTGGATTTCCAGTGCTCAGGAAAGAGAGAGCTGTTTTCTTAGAACGTTTGGAGCCCAGTGTCCTGAAAATCGTATGACTAGGCTTTTGAGTGAAGGGAGACTTGTAAGTTTAAAGAGAACAGTTGAGGCAATAGAACAGTCATGATCTGGGTAAAGACAAACATGTAGGACACGAAGCGACAGAGAGTCTAATTGTAATAATGTGTCGACGAATATGCTTATGTGGCAAATAATAATTAAAAATAAGCACTTGGTCTGAACGTGTGAAGCATCTGCAATAAGATAAATGCTGCAAGTGGCATTAAATAATTTAGATCTAATTGCTGTGATGGCGATACAATTATAAAGTGACCAAATTTGACAATAAATATTCCAGGAAGCATTTTAACTTTTTTTTTAACATAAGCTGAGACTGTCGTATTATTGATGGTTTAGTTGGGGTGGCATTTGATAAGTGCATTCAGGAAAGCTTACTCAAGCAGTACATAGGACTGCAGATGCTGGAGATCCGAGCTGAAAATGTGTTGCTGGAAAAGCGCAGCAGGTCAGGCAGCATCTCCTGCTCCTTGGATGACCGGCTGCCTGACCTACTGCGCTTTTCCAGCAACACATTTTCAGCTCAAGCAGTATATAGAGGATCGTACTCTGGAAGGGGCAAAACTTGACTTACACTTGGGAAATAGGGCAGGGCAGGTGACTGAGGTGACAATGGAGAAGACCAGTGACCATAGTTCATTTAATTTTAAGATAGTTATGGAATGGGACAAAAAAGAGCTACAAGTTCAGGTTCTAAATTGAAGGCAAGGCAAATTTTGATTTAATTAGACTGGAGCTTGCAGGGATTGACTGGAGTTTTGTTTGCAGGCAAAGGGACCTCTCGCAAGTGGGGGGCATTTAAAAGTGAGAACTAGAGTTCAAGGTCTATATGTTCCTGTGAAGGTGAAGGGCAAGGTTGGCAGGAATAGGGAACCCTGGATGACAAGAGATACTGAAGCTGTAACCAGAAAAAGGGAGGAGGCATGGCTCAGGTACAAGCAGGTGGGATCAAGGGAATCCTTGGAAGTATATTGGAGATAGACGAGTTTACTGAAGAAAAAAATCAGCAGGGCAAAAAGGGGCAACAAGGTAGCCTTAGCTGAGAAGATTAAGGTGAATCCAAAGAGGTTTCTTAAGTATAATAAAGGAAAGAGAATAACTAGAGAGAGAATACGACCTCTCAAGGGCCAAATTGAACATGTACGTGTAGAACCGCAAGGGATGGGTGAGATCCTCAATATTTCTCCACTGTGTTTACTGTAGAGAAAGATGTGAAGATTTGGGAACTTCGGTAAGTTAGTAATGATATCTTGATAACAACCTATAGCACAGTAGAGGAGATGTTGAATATATGAAGGTGGATAAATATCCTGGTCCTGACCAGATATACCCAAGAACACTGCAAGAGGCTAGAGAAGAAATTGCGGAGACCCTGTCTGATAGTTTTGTATCGTCGTTAGCCATGGGTGAGGTCCTGGAAGACTTGATGGTAGCGAATGTTGTGCCCTTGTTTAAGAAAGACTGCTAAGAAACAACTGGGAACTATAGACCAATAAACCTAACAGCTGTGGAGTGTAAGTTACCTGAGAAGATTCTGAGAGGTAAAATATATATGCATTTGGAAAGGCAAGGTTTGATTAGGAATAGACATCTCCCATGGCTTTGTACATGGGAGATCATGCCTGATAAATTTGTTAGAGTTCTTTGATGAAGTGACCAGGAAGTTTGATGAGGGCAGAGTGGTAGGTGTAGGCTACATGGATTTCAGTAAGGCCTTTGATAAGGTTCCACATTGTAGGCTGCTCTGGAAGGTTGGATTGCACGGAATCTAGGGAGAGCTGGCAAATTAGATAAACATTTGGCTTGATGATAGGAAGTAGAGGGTAATAGTGTAAGGATGCTTGTCGAACTGGAAGCCCGTGACTAGAGGAGTGTCTCTTGGTCGGTGCTGGGCCCATTACTGTTTGTTGTCCATATCAGTGATTTTGATGAGAATGTAAAAGGCATGATTAGTAAGTTTGCAGATGACTGAAGATAGGCGGTATTGTGGCCAGTGAGGAAGGTTATAAGAAATTGTAGCAGGACCTTTAATCAGCTGGGCAAGTGTTCTGAGAAATGGCAAATGGAGTTCAGTTAACCCTATTGCGAATCCTCTTGCAAGGATGCCTGCCTTGAAGAAGGTTTCCTCCTCTCTCTACAAGAATCTCAGGGAGTCCATCTCCCACTGCAATTCCCAGGTCATTTCCTCTGCCCTGAAGCTCTTCAACCATGTCGTGAAACAAACTCGCTACCACAGCCACACTTGCTTCCTCAGTGCCTGCCTCCGTAACCAACTCATCCCACACGGACTCCGCACCACCTTTAAACCAGCAGAGTTCGGAACCAAACAGGACAAATAGTACAGACTACAGATTCAAAAACACCAGCAACAGTTCTCCTTCAAGATCCTCCGCTCCACGCTCACAGCAATGCACCGGCACCTAACCTCTCTACAGTCATCCCTGCCTCAGCTGAGGGCCACACTCTCTCAGAATTGCAAAAGACCCACTCTGTACTACATCCTCAGGAGAATTCATACTCTCAATAAACAGTATTTCAATTCCATCTCAAGCATCAAAAACTAAGTACAACAAACTTTTATCTACCCACCTCCATAACCAGCGCTCCTCAAACATCCCAGAAGATTCCCCTGGCCTCGGAAACTACTCAGACACCATTAGCCATGCGGCTGATGCAGCTGCCACCCTCACGCTGATTGATGATGTCTCTTCCACCCCCATCATGGCCACTCCCACAACAACTGCCCCATACAATTCCTCATGCATCACACGTGACATCACTTCCGCCCCTCACATCATTGCTAATGCCACATGCTCAGTGACTTCCGCCACCCCTACTGCCGTGGTTACCACCACTTCTGCCCCCACCAGCGCCACTCACCTGCATTCTGCTGACCCGCCCCCCCACAGACCCCATTGTCACTATCCCCACCCCCCAGTAGGGGAACACTAACCCACCCCCAATCCCCCCCCACCACACCCACACCAGTTACAGGTTCCGTCCCCACTCCCAGCTCCACACCCACACCAGATCCCAGCTCCCAGCCCTGCCGAGTTTTCACCATTCCTCCAGACCTCCCCGTCACTGAGGACGAACGATCAGTCCTCAACAAAGGACTCACATTCATCCCCCTCCGTCCACGCACCAATGAATTTAATACACACTGTGACGTCGAACAATTCTTCCGTCGCATTCGCCTCCGAGCTTACTTTCACAATCAGGATTCCCGCCCACCTTCCGAGAACCCCTTCGCCCACCTCCAACACACTGCATCCACCTGGACACCCCGCGCTGGCCTATTACCTGCCCTCAACCTCTTCATTTCCAACTGCCGCTGGGACATTAACCGCCTCAACCTGTCTACCCCCCTCCCCCACTCCAACCTCTCACCCTCACAACGCACAGCCCTCCAATCCCTCTGCTCCAATCCCAACCTCACCATCAAGCCAGTGGATAAAGGGGGCGCAGTGGTAGTCTGGCGCAATGACCTCTACACCGCTGAAGCCAAATGCCAACTCGATACCTCTTCCTACTGCCCCCTCGACCATGACCCAACCCCCCATCACCAAACTATCATCTCCCAAACCATACAGAACCTCATCATCTCAGGAGATCTCCCACCCACAGCTTCCAACCTCATTGTCCGGGAACCCCGCATTGCCCGGTTCTACCTCCTTCCCAAGATCCACAGGCCTGACCACCCTGGCCAACCCATTGTCTCAGCATGCTCCTGCCCCACTGAACTCATTTCCACCTACCTTGACACTGTCCTATCCCCCCTAGTCCAGGAACTTCCCTTTTACATTCGAGACACCACCCACACCCTCCACCTCCTCCAAGACTTCCGTTTCCCCGGTCGCCAATGCCTCATCTTCACCATGGATATCCAATCCCACTACACCTCCATCCGCCATGACCAGGGCCTCCAAGCCCTCCGTTTTTTTCCTCCCCAGACGTCCCCAACAGTACCCTTCCACCGACACTCTCATTCGTTTGGCTGAACTGGTCCTCGCCCTTAACAATTTCTCCTTTGAATCCTCCCACTTCCTTCAGACCAAAGGGGTAGCCATGGGCGCACGTATGGGCCCCAGCTATGCCTGTCTCTTTGTTGGCTACGTAGAACAGTTGATCTTCCGTAATTACACCGGCACCACTCCCCACCTCTTCCTCCGCTACATTGATGACTGCATTGACACCACCTCGTGCTCGCGCGAGGAGGTTGAGCAATTCATCAAGTTCATCAACAGATTCCACCCTGACCTTAAATTTACCTGGACCATCCACCCTGACCTTAAATTTACCTGGACCATCTCTGACACCTCCCTCCCCTTCCTGGACCTCTCCATTTCCATTAATGACGACCGACTTGACACTGACATTTTTTACAAACCTACCGACTCCCACAGGAACCTGGATTACACCTCTTCCCACCCTACCTCTTGCAAAAATGCCATCCTGTATTCCCAATTCCTCCGTCTCCGCCGTATCTGCTCCCAGGAGGACCAGTTCCACCACGGAACGCACCAGATGGCCTCCTCCTTTAGAGACAGCAATTTCCATTCCCATGTGGTTAAAGATGCCCTCCAATGCATCTCGTCCATATCCCGCACCTCCGCCCTCAGACTCCACCCTTCCAACCATAACAAGGACAGAACACCCCTGGTGCTCACCCTCCACCCTACCAACCTTCGCATAAACCAAATCATCCGCTGACATTTCCGCCACCTCTAAAAGGACCCCACCACCAGGGATATATTTCCCTCCCCACCCTTTTCTGTCTTCCACAAAGACCGTTCCCTTCGTGACTACCTGGTCAGGTCCATGCCCCCCTACAACCCACCCTCCCATCCTGGCACCTTCCCCTGCCACCGCAGGAACTGTAAAACCTGCGCCCACACCTCTATCCAAGGCCCTAAAGGAGCCTTCCACATCCATCAAAGTTTTACCTGCACATCCACTAATTTATTGTATCCGTTGCTCCTGATGCGGTCTCCTCCACACTGGGGAGACTGTGCGCCTCCTAGCAGAGCGCTTTAGGGAACATCTCCGGGACACCCGCACCAATCAACCACACCGCTTTGTGGCCCAACATTTCAACTCCCCCTCCCACTCTGCCGAGGACATGGAGGTCCTGGGTCTCCTTCACCGCCGCTCCCTCACCACCAGACGCCTGTAGGAAGAACGCCTCATCTTCCGTCTTGGGCATCAATGTGGACTTCAAGTTTCCTCATTTCCCTTTCCCCACCTCACCCTAGTTCCAAACTTCCAGCTCAGCACTGTCCCCATGTCTTGTCTGGACTTGTCCTACCTGCGTATCTCCCTTTCCACCTATCCACTCCACCCTGTCCTCCCTGACCTATCACCTTCATTCCCTACCCCACTCACCTATTGTACTGTATGCTACTTTCTCCCCACCCCCACCCTCCTCTAGCTTATCTCTCCACGCTTCAGGCTCTCTGCCTTTATTCCTGATGAAGGGCTTTTGCCCGAAACGTAGATTTCGCTGCTCCCTGGATGCTGCCTGAACTGCTGTGTTCTTCCAGCACCACTAATCCAGAATTCAGTTTAGATAAGTTGAGGTCTTGCATTTTGGAAAGTCAAATCAAGGTAGGAGTTTCATGGTGAATGGTAGGGCCTTAAGGAGTGTAGTGGAACAGAGGGACTTTGGAGCTCAGGTGCATGGTTCTCTGAAAGTAGAGTCACAGCTAGACAGGGCAGTGAAGAAGGCTTTTGGCACATTGGTCTTCATTAGTCGGGGCATTGAGTATAGAAGTTGGGAAGTTATGTTGCAGTTGGAGAGGGCATTGGTGAGGCCGCACTTGGAGTGTTGTGTTCAGTTTTGGTCACTTTGTTACAGGAAGGATGTTATTAAACTGGAAAGAGTGCAGAAGAAATTTACAAGGATGTTTAAGGTGTAGGTTTGCTCACTGAGCTGTAGGTTTGATATCCAGACGTTTCATTACCTGGCTAGGTAACACCAGTGGCAACCTCCAAGTGAAGTGAAGCTGTTGTCTCCTGCTTTCTATTTATATCTTTCTCCTGGATGGGGTTCCTGGGGTTTGTGGTGATGGTCATTTCCTGTTTGTTTTCTGAGGGGTTGATAGATGGCTATGTGTTTGTCATTTCACTTGGAGGTCACCACTGATGATGTTACCTAGCCAGGTAATGAAACGCCTGGATATCAAACCTACAGCTCAGCAAGCAAAGCTATACCCTAAACTCAACCTGAGCTACAAACCTTCACAAACCTTGCACAAGGATGTTGCCAGGACTCGGTGGTCTGAGTTATAGAGAGAAGTTGGACAAGCTCGGACTAGCTTCTTTAGAGGGTAGGAGACTAAGGGGAGATCTTATCGAAGTATATAAGATCCTGAGAGGCATGAATAGGGTGAATGTGCTCAGTCCTTTTTCTTGGGTTGAAGAATCAAGGACCAGAGGGCATCAGTTTAAGGTTAGAGGGGAAAGAATAAAAGGGAACCTGAGGGGCAATTATTTTTACACAGATGCATTTGGAATGAGCTGCCAGTGGAAGTGGTTGCGGCGGATACAGTAACAAAATTTAAAAGGCATTTGAACAAATACATGGATAGAACAAGTTTAGAAGGATATGGGCCAAATGCAGGGAAATGGAATTAGTGTGGCTGGACACTTTGGTTGGCATGGACTAGTTTGGGCCAGAGGGCCTGCCTCTGTGCTGTATGACTCAATGATTCACCACCCTCTCAGTGAAATATAATCTCAGTGGTCAATCCCGTATTCTGAGAATAATGTACTTGGTTTGAGACTGTCTTTTCAGTATCAACTCTGTTAAGTCCTGTCAGAATTTTATGTCAGTCAGATTTTTCCTCCTCGAACTGTGTCCATTTTTCCTCGCACTTCAATGAAGCACTTTTATGGCCTCTTTTTATTCAAGGGTTTTTAAAATGCAATCTATTTCTTGTTGGCCAAAGTAGTTTGGGGTAACATATTAATCAGTGCAGTATGACCAGGATCAGTGCTATTTACATTCACTGCCGATAAAACAAGTAGTTAGGAAAGTAAGGGATATGCTAGCCTTTAGTACAAAGGAATGTACCCAAATAGACAGTGCCTTTGTCTCCTCAACTACAAGATCCTTTCACGGTGCCAAGTGCAGGGAAATTGGGGTTAGTGTGGGTGGACATTTCAGAGTTAAAACCAGGTTATAGTCCAACAGATTTATTTGGAAGTACTAATTTCCGGAGCGCTACACCTTCATCAGGTAGCTCATGGGGCAGGATCATAGGACACAGAATTTATAGCCAAAGATTAGTGTCATACAAGTAAAATGATATATGATTTTACTTGCATGACAGTGTAATCTTTTGCTATAAATTCTGTGTCTTATGATCCTATTCCACAAACACCTGAAGAAGGAGCGGTGCTCTGAAAGCCAGTGCTTCCAAATAAACCTGTTGGACTATAACCTGGTGTTGTATGATTTTTAACTTTGTCCACCCCAGTCCAATACCGGCACCTCCACATTATGACATTTTGGTTGGCATGGACTGGTTGGGGCCAAAGGGCCTGTCTCCATGCCATATGAATATAAAACTTTTGAAAAGTCAGACAGAATAGAAAAAGATGGAGGAGGAAGGGTAGCCTTCATCGTTAAGAATGACGTAAGAATCTGAGTGAGAAAGGCTCTTGGTTCAGAAGATCATGAAGTAGAATCCTTATGGTTGGTGATCAGGAATAGCAACAGTCAGAACACACTAGTGGAGGCAGTTGAAAAGACAGAATATTAAAGAATAAATTATTGGAGCTTGTAACAGTTATCGGAGACTTCTATAAATGGGCCAATGAAATTACCAAAGGTGGTCTGCAATATAAGGTTAGTGCTTTTCTGACAGTTGTCTGGAACAATATACTGTATTAGCAGTTTTTGAGAAGATTTGTAGCTCTGGTTGATGATAAATATGTAAGTTAGCTCACTGAGCTTGAAGGTTTATTTTCAGACATTTTGTCACCATACTAGGTAACATCATCAGTGAAACTCACTGATACCTTGTATGGTGACAAAATGCCTGAAAACAAGCTTTTAAGCTCAGCAAGCTAACTTACATAAAATATACTGTATTTTGGAAGCAACTTGGGGATAAAGATATTTTAAATCCAGTATTGTGAAATAACTCTGGGTTAATTGGTCTCATTGTAAGATTTGCTGGACAATAGAGATTGTAATACAACAGAATTTCATATAAAGTTTGAAAGTAACATGCTCCAGTCCAATGTAAAAATCTTAAATGTAAACAAAACTGATTGTACAGGTAGAAGTAAGGAGTTGGCTAAGGTTGATTTAGACATATAGGCAAAATGATATGGTTCTCAGTAAACAAATATTTGAAGAGCAAGTCAAAGCATTCACGAAGGTGCATTCAATTGAAAATCAAGAACTGTGTGAGAAAGACCCATCCTTGGCTTAATAGGGAGGTTAAGGCTAGATTTGGTTAAAAATGAGAGAGATAAATTTGCAAAGAATAGTTGCAAGCCTGAAGAGTTCTAGCATTTTAGAAACCAGCCAAGGACCACTAAACCATTGATTACAAAGGGAAAAAAACCTGAGTCTAAATTAGCTAGAGATATAAAAACAAATTGTAAAATAGAAGTGAGTAGATAAAGTAAACACTTGTCCCTTAGGAGCAGGGAAAAAATAAATTATGTGGAATGAGGAAATGGTAGACATTGTCCAAGCATTTTGTCTCTACACATAGTAGAGACACAAGTTATTTACCTGAAATAATGGTAAGCTAGAGATCCAGAAAGGTGAGGAAATCAAGGGAATAGCAGCACAAACTCAAGAGACTAAAACTGATAAAGCTGCAGGACCTGATGGCATACATTTTAAGCTTCTAAAAGAGAGCACTTCAGTGAGATTTCTGTACGTAAGATCACAAGACCATAAGACTTAACAGCAGAAATTGGGCCATTTGGCCCATCATTGGCTCCACCATTGAATCATGGCTGATAGGCTTTTCAACCCCATATTCTTGCTTTCTCCTCATAACCTTTGATCCTCTTGGCAATCAAGAGCTTATCCATCTCTGAGGCCAGGTCATTGAGTATATTTAAAACAACAGCCTTCTGTGGCAAAGAATTCCACAGATTCACCACTCACTGGCTAAAGAAGTTTCTCCTTATCACCGTTCTAAAAGGTCTTTCCTTTAATCTGAGGCTGTGCCCTTGGCTCCTCATCTCTCCTGTCAATGGAAACATCTTCCCGACATCATCTTTGTCTGGGTCGTTCAGTATTCTGAAAACTTCAATCACGTTCCCCCCCCCCATCCTTCTAAACTCTTATCGAGTATAGCCCACAGAGTCTTTTTTTAGATTACTTACAGTGTGGAAACAGGCCCTTCGGCCCAACAAGTCCACACCGACCCGCCGAAGCGCAACCCACCCATACCCCTACATATAACCCTTACCTAACACTACGGGCAATTTAGCACGGCCAATTCACCTGACCCGCACATCTTTGTGACTGTGGGAGGAAACCGGAGCACCCGGAGAAAACCCACGCAGACACGGGGAGAATGTGCAAACTCCACACAGTCAGTCGCCTGAGGCGGGAATTGAACCCAGGTCCCTGGCGCTGTGAGGCAGCAGTGCTAACCACTGTGCCACCGTGCCGCCCTGAACATTCTTGAACATTCAATGTCCTTGAACATTCCTCATATATTAAGCCTTTCGTTCCTGGGATCATTCTCGTGAACCTCCTGTGGACCCGCTCCAGGGCCAGTACATCTTTCCTGAAGGTAAAAACAATGACTGCAGGTGCTGGAAACCAGATTCCAGATTAGTGGTGCTGGAAGAGCACAGCTGTTCACGCAGCATCCGAGGAGCAGTAACATTGACGTTTCGGGCAAAAGCCCTTCATTAAGAATAAAGGCAGAGACCCTGAAGCGTGTAGAGATAAGCTAGAGGAGGGTGGGAGTGGGGAGAAAGTAGCATAGAGTACAGTAGGTGAGTGGGGGAGGGGATGAAAGTGATAGGTCAGGGAGGAGGGTGGAGTGGATAGGTGGAAAACAAGATATTGGATTAGTGGTACTGGAAGAGCACAGCAGTTCAGGCAGCATCCGAGGAGCAGCAAAACCAAGTCATGGGGACAGTGCTGAGCTGGAAGTTTGGAACTAGGGTGAGGTGGGGGAAGGGGAAATGGGGAAACTGTTGCAGTCCACATTGAAGTGTTCTGAGGTGGAAGATGAGGCGTTCTTCCTCCAGGCGCCTGGTGGTGAGGGAGCGTGGTGAAGGAGGCCCAGGACCTCCATGTCCTCGGCAGAGTGGGAGGGGGAGTTGAAATGTTGGGCCACGGGGCGGTGTGGTTGATTGGTGCGGGTGTCCCAGAGATGTTCCTTAAAGCGCTCCGCTAGGAGGCGTCCAGTCTCCCCAATGTAGAGGAGACCACATCGGGAGCAACGGATACAATAAATGATATTGGTGGATGTGCAGGTAAAACTTTGATGTGGAAGGTTCCTTTAGGGCCTTGGATGGAGGTGAAGGAGGAGTGTGGGCGCAGGTTTTGCAATTCCTGCATTGGCAGGGAAAAGTGCCAGGATGGGAGGGTGGGTTGTAGGGGGGGGTGGACCTGACCAGGTAGTCACGGAGGGAATGGTCTTTGCGGAAGGCAGAAAGGGGTGGGGAGGGAAATATATCCTTGGTGGTGGGGTCTTTTTGGAGGTGGTGGAAATGTCGGCAGATGATTTGGTTTATGCGAAGGTTGGTAGGATGGAAGGTGAGCACCAGGGGTGTTCTGTCCTTGTTACGGTTGGAGGGGTGGGGTCTGAGGGCAGATGTGTGGGATGTGGCTGAGATGCGTTGGAGGGCATCTTTAACCACGTGGGAAGAGAAATTGTGGTCTCTAAAGAAAGAGGCCATCTGGTGTGTTCTGTGGTGGCATGGGGCCCAAAATTGTTCACAATACTCCAAATGTGGTCTGACCATAGCCTTATAAAGCTCCCTCCTTTTATATTCTAATTCTCTTGAAATGAATGACATCTGTGCCCTCTCAGTCTGGTTCCTTTTATGGGAACAGCTTCTCCCATCTCCTCTGTCCAGTCTGCTCATGATTTTGACTTCCTGTATCAAATCACTTATTAACCTTCTCTCCAAAGAGTACAGTCCCAACAACTTCAGTCTATCCTCATAACTGAAGTTTGTCCTTCTTGGAACTAGTTTTGTGTTTTTCTAACTCATTAGGTTTCCCATATTTGCAAAACATTATTTACAAAATTTGAAATGGTGCGCTTGATTCTGCGTCTGAATTGTACACGTAAATACTAAGGCAATCTCAACACTGACTTTATTCAACCCTACCTGTTGCCAGTTTGATTTGTCCATTTTGCTGCGTTTTCCTTGATTTCATGTATTCTTCCCATAGCTATTATTTTACTGTTCATCTGTCGAAAGCCTTTTGAAAACCCAAGTATGTTACACTTGCATGACCCTTATCTCTCACTTTTAGACCATAAGATATAGGAGCAGAATTGGGCCAACCGAGTCTGCTCTGCTATTCGATCATTGCTGATATGTTTCTCAATCCAATATCCTGCCTTCTGCCTGTAGCCCTTGTTCCCCTTACTAACCTTGCTTCTACTTTAAATAACTGAGTGATGTTGGTTAACCAACACCTTCCCTTTAGAAGTTACACTGACTACTCATCATTATATTTTTAGTTTCCAGCTGTTTCTCAATTATATCAAGGAAAGATTCCATCGTCTGTCTTGTAAATGATAAACAAATTGGTCTACAGTTTCCTGAACTTGTTCATGCTTCCTTTTTCAGTTATTAAAATCTTATTTCCTGCCGTTCAGTCTTATGGACTATTCCCTATTTTTCTAATGGTCCATATATACAATCTTCACACTATTTAAGTAAACACATTTGTACATCATTTGTATAGACTCTGCTGTTTCCTCATGTACAGTTGAAAAGGTTTCTCCTCCAAGTTAATCTATCAATTATCTCTCCTCTTTCAGAAATGACTTTCCAAGGAATGATAATAAAAATGCAATGTTACATTAATTGTGCTAACCTGTCTGGACATTACAGTGTAATCATCTCTTTTGAGGCAAAGTCACTCATAACTGGTTCTGACATTTTCTGTTTTTGTAAGTTTATTATGTATATCCATTAGTCACCCTACCTTTTATACAGCCTACTGACTATTGTGATAAAGGTTTCTAACATATTATTACCTGGAAACTTGGCTTCTAAAGTAGAAGTAAGTGGATTTCTGGTCTTTAGTTCTGTGGAGGAGACTTGTCTTTTTGAGTGCAAGAAAATGCTTTCTTAAGTATTGGGTCAAAATAGCCAGACCAAAAAAATTAAATGCCCAAACAAGTCATCTGATGGAACAGTTGCTGAAGTGCTTACTAGTTTAAGATACACCTGTAAAGAGAGAGGTGGAGAAGGAGCCTGCAAACAGTTCTAAGTGTGAATAAACATCTTTAAAAGATCCAAGCCAGCAGAAATGCAATTAAATTTGGCAGTTTCCAGACCATTGGAGCTGAAAATAAATTTTGAACTATTTTTGCAATTTAAGTAGCCAGAACTATTTTCTTTGAGTTGAGTGAAGGTTAGTGAGCTGGTCTATGTGTCTCTGAAGAAAAGGAACTTATGATCTATCAAAGCCAAGTTTCACTCCAGTATTACTAGCAGTTGAAATCATCAACACAGACAAACATCAAATATTTGCTGTTCACATCCTGTAAAAGGTTGAAAACAAAATCCTTGTGTCTGTGTTGTAGATCATTGACTGCAGCATGGGAGTACCTGAAGATTCCAAAGAGCCAACTGTGTCGTCAGTGCTGCCTTGGATCACATTGTACAGGATCATAAAACACGAGGAGGAGGAGTTTGACACTCTTCGCCGCCAGCATTGTAAAAACGAAGACTCTGGTCTGTGTTACTTTCTGGATTTAGGGATAAAGGAAGTTCAGAGCAGAATCTGTGATGTTTAGGCGTGCTAATAATGTTACTCTGCTTTATCTTCCAAGTGCTGTCAGCTTTCAAAAGGAATGGTGAACTGTTTTTGCATACTATGCTATGTTTCAGTGTTGTGATTAGAAAGCCAAGTGTTTAAGGAAACTCTATATGAGCATTGAAGGCACTGCTAGAACTTGCTGGCAGTGTTTAGTGATGAATACAGATGATATGCTGCCCTATTTATCCTCAAATACAGATACACTAATGTGGCTTGATTTCTCTGGCTCTTGGTTTCTTGATGACTCTATGTAAAACCTGCTTCATAAATTTGAGACTTTCCATGGATTTTCCTCACTATTCTCAATGAGTAATGTGTAGCTTGACAGGTGTTAACTATATAGTATTTAGTTCGGGAGCAGGCGCCAGAGAGGAGAAGTACAATGGGAGTAGGCCATTCAGCCAGTCAAGCCTGCATCAGCATTCATTACTGCTGATCATTGACTTCAATATCTTTTTCCCCCACACTATCCTCATACATTTTGCATCATTAGTATTGAGAAATATGTCCATTTCTTCTTCTTGCCTGACAAAACTCTTATCAACCTGTTTTGAAATTTTCAACTGGTCCCCAGTGTTCACAGCCCTTTGGTTGAGAGTCCCTGTTTTCCACTAACATTGCAAAAACATGTGGGACATCAACCCTGAACCTGTATTAATTTTGTAAAACTATCCTCTTGTCTGGTATCCCATCAGAAACAAATCCCTCTACTTATTGTATCCTTTCACAAATTTCTTTGCTAAATTACTCCTTAATCCTCTATACACCAGAGAATGCAAGCTTTATCAGCGTAACCTTTTTAAAAAATTGCATTGTTCAGATGCAACAGAACTGCTCAAACTCTATGCCACTATCACCTTGCTGAGGTGTGGACTCCAGTATTAAACTGTGTTCTCAATGGAGTCTAGCTAGAATGTTTTGGCATGACTTTGGCACTTTAGGCTCCAGCTCCTTGGTATGTGTGTACTAATTAGTGCTTACTGTAAAGAGATCCAAGAATCAAAATTCTTCTCTACACACTTACTTCTACTCTTAATTCATATGTTCATTTATAGTTCTGAGCTTCTCAACATTTAGAAAACATTTCTGGCCTATCTTTGTTGGCTCTCAAGTAAAAGACCTCGCACTTGTCCTCATTGAACTCCATAGCTCTTGGGCAAATGAGGTGATGTGGATTGGGCTACAAGCAGCAGAATTCTGCAGAATCTGGAGTTTATGAAAGGAAGAGAGAAGGGGATGGAGCTTGTGAAGACTTGTAGCAGTTTGGAGGGGATGAGGGTTTCAGTGGTCTGATTATGACTGAGATTCAAACTGATGCCTGATGTCTTAGAACTGAGAATTAAAGGGAATCTGAGATTGTGAACATGATTTTAGAGTATAAACTATCTTGATTTGGGGTGTTGTTTGATGACCACCTCCTGTTACTGGACATTTCTGGATACTGGGGATAGAGTTTGCCATTTCTGACCAATGGTGAGCAGATGGAGAGCTCATTTTCTAGTTTGGAGAAGTTGTTTTCTTCCTTCTCTCATGATGATGTCAGCTACTTGATGTGGCATCGGATGGCACTCAGAACTCAAGTGTATATTCTTCATCTGAGAGTCCATACAGTAGGTGTTGGTAGGCTGTACCCTATGGAAAGCATTTCGCAACTCAATTCTGCTCGGGAAGTTATGTTTCCTATTGGTTTGAGTAATTGTAATTGTAACTGGCTTGAGTTTGAGAAACTTGGATGTTTTGCTTAGGGATGTTGAGGCTGGTTGTATCATGCTGACAGGTTAATACAATTGACTATCACAACCCTATTTAGATTTGTTCAATGTTACCACCGTAAACAATGTTTCCAAGAACATTTCTGTTTTTGTTAATACCCCTGTATTTTGTAGATCCTGAAACTCCAATGCTGCCTTCCTCTCTGATGTTGCTGAACACAGCACACGAGTACCTGGGGCGAAGATCCTGGTGCTGTAATTCTGAGGGAGCACTACTGAAGTTCTATGTAAGTACCCTTGATTAGAACATGCCATGACTCTGGTGGGAAGAGCTGCAGAAAATCAGGCGCCACCATTCAATGTGAGATGTGACCAATTTAATCATAGGGATCATTAGTTTGCCTGACAGTGACCATTAACTAAAGTAAAAGACAAAACAAAAGATGATTAATTATGGTAAACTTATGCTTTAACGTGGCAAAAGAGATTATTAATTGGCAAGCCTAAATTATACCATCTCTAAATTCAAACTCGGATGTGTGTATTCTCAAATGGCATGGACATGACATATGAGACTAACAGTTATTAGGGAATATGGTGACATAACACACGGAAAAGGAAGCAAGTCTGTGGATCGACTCTAAATCACAAAGGGAAAGAAGGTGATTTTGAAACAGTTCTTTTAGTTTTTGGTGATGATACCATGTTGCTTACCGCAGTGATCCTCAATTTAGTAGTTGGTCAGTAGGTCTTGATTTCTTTTCCACTGAGGGAAGATGTGATCTGGCTTGAGTACAGGCCTTTTGGAGATCTGGGTGTAACCTGCAATGTGGTATCATTGTCAAAAACCAAAAAAAAAATCAAAAACTAGAATCTTATCCATAGACATTTTTTCTTTTTGTACACTTTTCACCAATGATATTCCTGAACTATATTTGCCTCATCTGTCCTGCCCATCCTTTTTGTGAATGAATTTGACCAAGTCACAGTCTTGCCTTAGCTTTGCAGTAAAACTGTTACTTAAAATAATCCAAATGCTCTTGCTGAGCTGCTTGTTTGTTTTAACCCAACTTTCTCATAAAAGTGTAAAATCCAGCTTCTTCAGGTAAAAATATGCCCTTGTGTGACCAATAAGTGACCACGCAGTTCCACTTTTCCACTTTGTTTCAATCCTTACAAACATAACATGAGGAACACTGGAATTCCTTCCTTGATTTTTGTGCTGTTTGAATGAGCTAGACTTTTATGTAGGATTAGATTTGAGAGAATGTATTTATCAGGTAAAGCTGAACAAACTCCAGCTCTTGCTTGAGAGAAATCTTCAGAATAGTTTGTTGAAGACAACTAAAAAGGGTATGATAAGGTAGGCACATAAGGTCAGCACTTGAGGACTAGAAGCAGGGACCATCAATATAACACAATTCCTAAAAATTCTAGTGACTTTGAGCAGAAAAGTCTTTATTCAGAGGGTGACTAGGATGTGGAGCTTTTGACCAGAAGGTGCAATTGAGGTGGAGGGAAGAGGGAGCTGGAAAAGCATACGAAGGAGAACTGAAAAGTGATTTGCTGATTTGGTTAGATTAACTAAGGTGGGAGAAGTCTGTTGTGGATTAGAAGCACTGACGTTGACCATTTGAGTGAAATGGCCTCTATTTGTGCAGTGGAGTTTAATATTATTTGGTTTACTGTTGAGAAATATGCTTTTCTTTATAGGTTCGAGTCCTTCAGAAGGAATTGTCTGCATCAAGACCAGAAGATGCCCACCCCTTTAAAGAAGAGCTGGAGACTGCCCTCGAGCAGTGCTTTTACTGTTTATATGCCTATCCTAGCAAGAAGAGTAAGGCTAGATATCTGGAGGAGCACTCTGCTCAGCAGGTGTGTAGTTATGAATAAATTACATACAAGCCTAGGTAAAGTAAGATGTTTTATCATGGAGAAAGCAGTACCAGAAAACTTTCCACTCAGCTGTGAAATTAGTCCCTGAGTACTGATTATTCTGGAATTGCTTTCAAAATGTCCACAATGAATCAAACAGCCTCTTTCTGCATCTTTACAACTGTGATCTTGTACTGCATTCTGTCTGTTTAGTGATTACAAGTCATTTATTTTTAATTTAATGATGAACTGGAGAGAAGAATTTTACTTCGCAAATGTGGGCTATGATGAGTTTCATAGAATCCCTACAGTGTGGAAGCAGGCTCTTTGGCCTATCGAGTCCATGCTGACCTTCCAAAAAGCAATCCACCACACCCACCCTGTAACCCTGTATTTCCCATGGCTAATCCACCTAGCCTGTATATCCCCAGACACAATGGGAAATTTAGCATGTTTAATCCACCTAACCGGCCCAACTTTGGATTGTGTGAGGAAACTGGAGCATTGGAGAAAACCCATGCAGACGCCAGGAAATAATCCACACAGACAGTGGTTCAAGGGTGGAATTGAACCCAGGTCCCTGTGGCTGTGAAGCAGCAGTACTAACACTGGACCACTGAGTTTGTGGCTGAACAGATAAAGATGTTGCAGTGTAAACAAGGAGTATTGAAACTTATGCCTGGGTTATATGCAACCATGAAACTATTCTCCATTCCATTTGCACTTTGATTTGTCAGCAATCTATTCACTTGAGTAAAATTGAATTTGGAAGTCTGAAAAGGACTTTTTAAAGTACTGTTCATGAATGCATCCTAGGTCTGTTGTCATCAGCAACTTGAGGTACCTGAAAATGAATGAAAAGACTGATTTTGGTTGCAAGTGACTTCCAAGGCTTATGGGTTCCATGAAATTGGAAAAGAAAACAACTTTGGCCCATATAGCAACTGTAGCTGCAATCCTCCACTCTTTGCATCATTACCCTTAGCTGTGTTGCAGTAAGGAGCCACCAAACAGGAGTACAGATGGTTCTCCATGGGAGCATTCATGTATTTCTTTACCTACCTTCCGAGTGGATGTTCTTCAAACCATGTCTGATGGCTTAACATTAATTATCACCTTGTCTTTCCTCCTGTATCTTTCAACTATATAGGTGGAACTGGGTTGGAATGATGCAGAATTTATGTTTGATTATTTCAAGCCCAAGAATTGCCCAGAATTCGACAGCTACAAGACCAGCACTGTGTCTGCAGATCTGGCAAACCTTTTGAAGAAGATTGCTGCGATAGATCGAGATGAGGATAACCTGCCCCTCTCAATTGAAAGCGTAACAGCCTATATTGAAGGCTCTGTTGACACGGTATTGGCAATACTACTTTTAGTGCAATTACCAAGAGTTAAATTTCAGAGTTTCAAGTAAACAGTATCTTATTAAAACAGAAATTACATTATCCAATACGTAAAGAATGCAACATGTGATGCATTACTGAGCTAAACAATCCAAGGATATTAAGATTTTGACTTCTGAACTGTGTTTAGTTAGCTGATTTAGGACAGAGTAGTTGTATACTCCTTTTAATGTCTGTGTTAGAAAGGAATGGGTCAACTGGCTACTGCTCTTGACTGCTACTCCATATAAACTAAAAGAGAATGTACAATTAAGTTCAGTAAGACATTATTCCCTGGCCAAGTAGCATGTGTAATGCCATCAGAGCGTCATGGTGTGTGATTCCTGTGCCAATGCTTCTAAAACTTGGTACTTCATTTTTATCAGGCTTTTTCTTCCATTTTTTCCAACATTACTTTATCTGATTTCTGCTCACTCGCCTAAATGTTTATGCTGTAATATATGGTTTCTATTCTGTATTTTTCCCTTGTATTTACCACCTCATGTTTACTTGTTTTTGATAAAAGATGCAATTTATCGCCCCCATTCAAACAATTTCCTCAATGCCCTCCTGAAGACATTGAATGCCCATTTGACATTTCATTATCCTTATTTTCGGAGTATCTGTAATTCTTATTTGTTCTGAAAATGAATTGCTGGAGACACAATTGTTGCTGCAGTCTGAAAAATATGCAATAATCGTTTGCCTTTGTGCTTTACTCAGCTTCCTGTCTTTGCTGTCATTTTCTGTTTAATGTCTTGTGCTTTAATTTAGTTATATAATTTATTCAATTTTCCCTTCACATTGGCATTTTTCTAATCTTCTGGCACAAATTTCTCTTTGCTCTGCTTTATATTATCGCTATATTGTTTTGCTTAACTAATTGGACCTGCACAAGGAGCGTAGAGATGTCTTAGTTTCTCTTTCAGCTAGATAGAGTCCTGAATTAATTTTATATCAAACATTTTAAATGTCAGTTTTGAACAATGAATGGAAGATAGATATTGGAAATCTAACCATTTTTACTCAAGTCAAATCCCAAACTAGAATGTTTTTTTGTGGAGCATGAGCAAGGGAGAAGATCCCAGTGTCAACTGCAATGTTCTGTTCACACAGTAGTGAAGTGAATGAGTCACAGTTCACAGCTTTGTTCTGGCAGTTTACTTTTCTAGATTTTTAAGTTAGATTCATGTTTGGGTTTCTGCCTGTGAATGCTGTTCTATTTCACGAAGGTGACAGTTCGACGTCTGATTAAAGCAGATCTGACATGGTTTCTTTCTGTCTTTGACTTAAAGGTGCCAGCCCTCCCTGAAGGAGCAGATTCTGAACTTCCTCTTGTTAATGAGTTGTATTACCTTCTGGCTGATTATCATTTCAAGAACAAAGAACAAGCTAAAGCTATAAAATTCTATATGCATGACATCTGTGTCTGTCCAGCAAGGTATGATCTGTGAATTACATTGGTATTAGCCTGAAACTAGGAAAATCAACTGCGATTGCATTGTGGGATTCTCAGCATTTGAAAGATCATTAAATTGTGCTGGACTTGACTGAATACCTGTCAGTTCATATCATGTATTTTTGGTAAACGTTAAACTGAGTTTAAATGGCTGTGGGAAAGTTTTGTAGTACAGTAAAATGAAAAGGACAGTTTATTGTTAGAGATATTTGGTATGAAACATCTCCTTGATACTGGAGTTGTTCAGTGCCTGTTCTATTCTCGAAAGCTTGTTGTTGAAGGAAAGAACTGAGCAAATCTTCATGTAAATGAGTATATAGTTAAATGTTATAGGCATGCGCCTCTGAACTGAACAACCATAGTTTTAGTATCTGTTTACAGGAAGCTGAAATGAATCTTTATTTAATTCCCATATCAGCATTAAATTAAACAGAGTCATGTACAAGCAAGAGTAGAAGGCTCTTGTGGCATAGTGGTAATGTCCTCTTACTGTGTGGGCCAAAGGTTTTTTGTTTGAATTTCGTGGAACCCATACACCTTGGAAGTCACTTGCAACCAAAATCAGTCTTTTCACTCATTCTCAGGTTCTGTCAGCTCCCAGAGATGTGATATAACTGAAATAATTCCACAGAGGCTGGTATCCTGTCACCAATTCACCCTTTATTTATACATAGAAAGTCCTTGATACTTATCCAGCTCCCTCAGGGCTAGCACGCTAAGTGAACAGGATGTCTGACACTCCTTTTATATCTGTTATTCAGAGCTCCCTGACTGGACCAGATTAACAACTCCACTTTTATTCTATGAAATCCACCTAGCTGACCTGGTTGAAATCATTACAATAACATGTCTGAACAAATTGAATAAAAATACCTACAATCAATGTGCCCCTATTGGAAGAAAAACTTCTTTCCTTAGAATGTGGACCTTACTATCACACCAAGTGTTTGAGGCAAATGATGTTGCTAGCTTTGCACTAAACATCTAAGTATGTAAGAGAGAAAGGAATAGAAGGATAAATTTGGGTAAGCTAAGATGGAAAGAGGTACTTTGTTTGTATGTTGAAGGGATGTGAGCATATCAAATATTGGGAGTCATGGTCTTGAACTGCTACTACCATGTGGGGAAGATAATCCCTTGATGGACATTGTTTCTGGGTCTAAATTTATTCAAAGACAGAATAGTGTGTGGCATGGAGGGTCACCTGCAGGGGGTGGTGTTCCCATGCATATTGGTGGTGGAAGTTATGGATATGAGCGGTGTTGTAGTGCAAAGAGGAGTTATAACTGGTGGAATGTTTTTGGGGGATTAGGTGAGTTACTCACTATCATTTTTGAGGAGAAAGTGAGGGGTGCAGATGCTGGAGATCAGAGCTGAAAATGTGTTGCCGGAAAAGCGCAGCAGGTCAGGCAGCATCCAAGGAACAGGAGATTCGACGTTTCGGGCATAAGCCTGAAGAAGGGCTTATGCCCGAAACGTCAAATCTCCTGTTCCTTGGATGCTGCCTGACCTGCTGTGCTTTTCCAGCAACACATTTTCAACTCACTGTCATTTTTGCCTTGTTGCAGCCACAGTATTTATATGGCTACTCCAGTTATATTTCTGATTCATATGAAACCCCACGATATTGATGATGAGTGAATTCAGGTATTCCAATGCTATTAAATTTCAAAGGCATATAATTTAATTCTTTCTTGCTGCTTTTAGCCATTTCATGGCACTTGTGCAACATGAATCTCTTGGCAATTTAGAGCAGAGGGGATGGAGGCTTGGGCAGCTACATGCTTCCCTTGCAGGATGCGGGAGGTAAGGGTCAGCACTAGTGTCCCTGCTGACTTCACCTTCAAGAAGTGCACCAAACTCCAGCTCCTCACAGACCATGTTCAGGAACTGCAGCTGGATGAAATTTGGATCATTTGAAGAGGCTGAGGGGGTGATAGAGAGGAGTTATAAGGAAGCAGTTATATCTAAATTACAGAATAAAGGTAGCTAGATGACCATCAAGAGAGGGAAAGGGAACAGGCAGATAGTGCATGGACCCCCTGTGGCTGTCAGCCTCGACCATAAGTGTACTGTTTTGGATACAGTTGTTGGGAGGGACCTACCAGGAGAAAGCCTCAACAACCAGGTCTCTGGCACTGAGCCTGACTCTGTAGCTCAGAAGGGAAGCTGGGGAGATTAGGAGAGTGATGATGATAGGAGATTCAATGGTCAGAGGAACAGACAAGACATTCTGTGGTTGCATACGAGGCTACTGGATGGTATGTTGCCTCCCAGGTGCCAGGGTCAGGGAGGTCTCTGATAGAGTCTGCGGGATTCTTAAGGGGAGGGAGAGCAGCCAGAAGTCACGATACATGTCGGTACCAACGTCATAGCTATGAAAAAGGGAGGAGGACCTGGAAAGTGAGTAAAGGGAGTTAGGTTGGAAGCTAAAAGGCAGGATGACCAGAGTAGTAGTTTCAGGATTGCTACCAGTGCCACGAGCTAGTGAGGCTAGGAATAGAGACTGAGTGCAGATGAAAATGTGGCTGCAGGGCTGGTGTAGGAGGGAGGGCTTCAGATATGTGGATCATTGGTATACCTTTTGGGATATTATTGGGGAAGATGGGACCTGTACGAGAAGGACAATTTGCATCTGAACTGGGGGGCGCCAATAACCTGGGCAGGAGATTTGCTAGACCTCTTCGGGAAGGTTTAAATTAATTTGGCAAGGGGGTAGGAACGAGAGGTATGGATTAGATGTTGCAGTAGATAATGAACAGTCAGATACAGTGTACAGAGAATCTGTGAGGAGGGATAGACAGTTGATAGGGCAAAGTTGTAGTCAGTGTGATGGATTTTAGTGCATGAAATGTCAGGAATAAAGATGATGAACTTAGAGCATGGATCAGTGCTTGGAATTACGATGTAGTGGCCATTAAGGAGACTTGGATATCACAGAGGCAGGAATGGTTGTTGGATGATCCAGGGTCTTGATGTTTCAAATGGAATGGAGGAGAGGGGAAGTGGCATTGCTAATCAGGGATAGTATCACAACTGCAGAAAGGGAGGCTGTTGAAAAGGGTTTGTCAACAGAGTCAGTATGGGTGGAAGTCAGAAACAGGAAAGGAGCAGTCACTTGATTGGGAGTTTTCTACAGACTCTCCAGTAGCAACAGCAACATGGAGGAGCAGATCGGGAGGCAGAGTTTGGAAATATGTAGAAGTAACAGGGTTGTTGTTTCCCTGATATTGATTGAATCCTCCTTAGTTTAAATAGTTTGGGTGGAGCAGTTTTTGTCAAGTGTATCCAGGAAGGATTCCTGACTCAGTATGAAGACAGGCTGACCAGAGGGCCATATTGGATTTGGTGCTTGGCAAAGAACCATGTCAGATGTTAGATCACTTGGTGGGAGAACGTTTCAGTGAAAGTGATCACAACTCGATGACCTTTACTATAGTCATGGCGAGGGAAAGGAACAGATGGTATGAGAAAGTATTCAATTGGTAGGGGGTGAATTACAATGCTATTAGGTAGGAACTGGGGTGCCTAAATTTGGAACAGATGTTCTCAGGAAAGAATGAAGAACAAAGAATAGGCCTAAGAATAGGCCCTTTGGTCCTCCAAGCGTGAGCCAATCCAAACCTATTGTCTAAATCTAAACCTGTCTATACCCTTCATGATTTTGTTGACCCCAATCAAGTCCCCCCATATTCTCCTTTTTTCTAATGAAAACAATCCTAACCTACTCAACCTGTCTTCATAGCTGGCACCTTCCATACCAGGCAACATCCTCGTAAACCTTCTCTGCACCCTCTCCAAAGCATCCACATCCTTTTGGTAATGTGGCGACCAGAACTGTGCACAGTATTCTAAATGCAGCCAAACCAAAGTCTTGTACAGTTTTAACATAACCTGCCAGCTATTACACTCAGTACCCCGTCTGATGAAGGCTAGCATACCAAATGCCTTCTTAACCACTCTATCCACCTTCAGGGTACAATGGACCTGAATACTCAGGTCTCTCTGTTCATCAACTTTTCCCAAGGCTCTCCCGTTTACAGTATAGTTCGCTCTAGAATTAGCCTTCCCAAAGTATAGTTCGCTCTAGAATTAGCCTTCCCAAAGTGCAGCACCTCACATTCTCCTGGATTGAGCTCCATCTGCCACTTCTCCGCCCAATTCTCCAGTCTATATTCTCCTGTATTTTTTTGACAGTCCCCTATGCTTTCTGCTACTCCACCAATCTTCACGTCATCTTCAAACTTACTGATCAGATCAACAGTGCCCTCTTCCAGATCATTTATGTATATCACAAACAGTAGTGGCCCCAGCACTGATCCCTGTGGAACACCGCTAGTCACCTTTCTCCATTTTGAGAATACATGCTAGAAATGTGGCGGTTATTTAGGGAGCACTTGCTGATCGTGCTGGACAAGTTTGACCCACTGGGGCAAGGAAGGGATGGTAGGTTGAAAGAACCTTAGGTGACTAGGGATGTGGAACATCTAGTCAAGAGGAAGAAGGAAGCTTACTTAAGATTGAGGAGGCAAGGATCAGACAGGACACCAGAGAGTTACAAGGTAACCAGGCAGGAACTGATCAGGGATAGTGGAGGGAACTGGCGCCTGGAGTCGGAGGAGGTAGGGGACTACATTGTTTCAGTATTCACTAGTGAGAGGGACCTTGTTGATTAGATTACTTACAATGTGGAAACAGGCCCTTCGGCCCAACAAGTCCACACTGACCCTCTGAAGAGCAACCCACCCAGACCCATTCCCCTACACCTAACACTACGGGCAATTTAGCCTGGCCAATTCACCTAACCTGCACATTTTTGGACTGTGGGAGGAAACCGGAGCACCCGGAGGAAACCCATGCAGACACGGGGAGAATGTGCAAACTCCACACAGACGGTTGCCTGAGGCAGGAATGAAACACAAGTCTCTGGCGCTGTGAGGCAGCAGTGCTAACCTCTATGCCACTTGTTGTTTGGGAGGACCGCATGAAACAGACTGATATGTTCAAATAAGTTGATGTTAAGGAGGAAAATGTGCTGAAAACTTTGCAAAACATCAGGATAGATAATTCCCATGGGCCAGGCAGGATATACCCAAAGTTACTACAGGAAGTAAGGGTAGAGATTGCTGTGCTTTTGGCGATGATCTTTATGTCCTCACAGTCCACTGGAGTAGTGCCAGATGATTGGACAGTGGCAAATGTTATTCCCTTGTTAATGACTGGGAATGGGATAATCCTGGGGATTACAGACCTGTCAGTCTTACGTCAAATATTGGCGAGGATTCTGAGACACAGGACTTATGATTACTTGGGAAACCATAGTTTGATAGTCAGAATGGCTTTGTGAGTGGCAGGTCATATCTCACAAGCTTTATTGAATTCTTTGAGGATGTGACAACACACTTTGATGAAGGTACAGCAGTGGATATGGTATATATGGATTTTAGCAAGGCGTTTGAGGTTCCCCATGGTAGACTCATTCAGAAAGTAAGGAGGCATGGGATACAGGGAAATTTAGCTGTCTAGATACAGAATTGGTTGGCCCATAGACAACAGAGAGTGGTAGTAGATGTAAAGTATTCAGCCTGGAGCTTGGTGATTGGTGGTGTTCCGTAGGGATCGGTTCTGGGACCTCTGCTCTTTGTGATTTTTATAAATAACTTGGATGAGGAAGAGGAAGGGTGGGTTAGTAAGTTTGCCAATGGTTGGTGGAGTGGTAGATAGTGTGGAGGGCTGCTGTATGTTACTTTGACAGGATGCAGAACTGGGTTGATGAATGGCAGATGGAGTTCAAGTTGGAAAAGTGTGAAGCGATTCACTTTGGAAGTTGAAGTTGAATTTGAATACAGAATACAGGGTTAAAGGCAGGATTCTTGGCAGTATGGAGGAACAGAAAGATCTTGGGGTGCACGTTCATAGATGCCTCAAAGTTGCCACCCAAGTTGATAGTGTTGTTAGGAAGGTGTATGGTGTGTTGGCTTTCATTAGCAGGGGAATTGAGTTTAAGAGCCACGAGGCTATGCTGCACCTCTAGAGAGCCCTGGTTACACCACACTTGGAATATTGTGTTCCGTTCTGGTCGCCTCTTAACGGAAGGATGTGGAAGCTTGAGAGAGAGTGTAGAGGAGATTTACCAGAAATTGCCTGGACCGGAGGGCATGTCTTACGAAGAAAGGTTGAGGGAGCTAAGGCTTTTCTCATTGAAGCAAGGAAGGATGAGAGGAGCCTTGATTGAGGTGTACAAGATGGTGAGGTCGGCACAACATTAAAGGCCAAAGGACCTGTACCGTGCTGTACTGTTCTATGAATGTTTATTTGCTACTTCGTAACCTGAAGCTGAAAGTTGTCTGGGACCTGTTACATACAAGTACGGGCATGTGCTATTTCAGTATCTGAGGAGTTGTAATAGTACTGAACACGCCAGTCACCATCCTGTTGTGGAATTTGATTGCAGGAAGGTGACTGATGAATAGCTGAAAATCGTTGGACCTAGGACATTTCTGTGAGGAAAGGGGGCTCTTGTGATGCAATAGTAGTGTCCTTACCTCTGAACCAGGAGGCCTGGGTTCAAGTCCCAACTGCTCAGAGGTGTGTAATAACATCTGAGTAGTTTGACTAGAAGAGACATACCTGGAGGAATGTGGGCTCTTGAGGTATAGTGCTCCTATTTCCTATTTCTGAGCCAAGGTTCAGATGTCCTACCTATTCCAGAGGTGTGTCATAGCATATCTGGACAGGTTGTTTAAAAAATATCTACTCTGAAGAACGTTGACGGTTATATTCTGGAGCTGATTTGATTAGCCTCCAGAAAGATGATATCTTTTCTTTTGTGGCAAGTATGACTCCACCAAAGTAGAGAGAGCGTTTCCTGCCTTATTTGCAATTGACTTAAACTATCTTCAAGCTCCTTGATGTTGTACTGTCACCGCACTGTCTAGGTGTCGAAGGTAGTCACTTTCACCTCTAGTCCTCTGAAATTCAGCTTCTGCTCATCTTTTGACTGAGGACTGAACATGATTAATCAATAGGTTGCCTAAACGTGCTCCTTGACCTGTTAAGCACTTTATAATTTTGCTAGCTTGACACTTGTATCCCTTTGAAGCCTCTCTTGTAGGATTATTCTTTAGAAACATTCACTCTGTTTTGACATGTTCGAAAACAAACATGAGCTCATGATTAAGCACTCAAAGCGTTGGCTGTCATGTCTCAGGAGGAAACTGCCAGTTTATTTTGGTATGTTTCATGTCCTCGGAACGTTTCACACTGCTTTTCTACCTCCTGAGGAATTACTACTGAACTGTAATTACTAGTTGCCACATTTGGATATATAACAATATCTACAGCAGGGTTTATCAAGCAACATTGAGGGAATGATCAGTTAAGTTGTCACATTATTATTTGAGGGAACTATTGGCTAGGGAACCAGGAGAACTCTAGGGGGAGTTGCATGTTATACTCTTATGAAATCTTGTATGTCAGTCTGAGCATCTGAAAAACAGGACCTCAAATAACACTAATATGAAACATTGTTGAGTGTTGTGCTACTTTAAGGGAGCTAGGTAAATTCCCTGAACTCTCCATTTTGGTGAACGCCAAGCATGCAAGACCCTATTTGTTTAGTGTTCAGTAGATTAGCTGTTGTGGTTCTGTTCGCCGAGCTGGGAATTAGTGTTGCAAATGTTTTGTCCCCTGTCTAGGTGACATCCCTAGTGCTTGGGAACCTCCTGTGAAGCGCTTCTGTGATGTTTCCTCCGGCATTTATAGGGTTTGTCTCTGCCGCTTCCAGTTGTCAGTTCCAGCTGTCCGCTGCAGTGGCCGGTATATTGGGTCCAGGTCGATGTGTTTGTTGATAGAATGTGTGGATGAGGGCCATGCCTGCAGGAATTCCCTGGCTGTTCTCTGTTTGGCTTGTCCTATAATAGTAGTGTTGTCCCAGTCGAACTCCTGTTGCTCGTCATCTGCGTGTGTGGCTACACGACCAGTATCCTTAGTAGCCACTCATCCAGTAAAAAATGAGGTCTGCAGATGCTGGAGATCACAGCTGCAAATGTGTTGCTGGTCAAAGCACAGCAGGTTAGGCAGCATCTCAGGAATAGAGAATTCGACGTTTCGAGCATAAGCCTTAGCCACTCATCCACACATTCTATCAACAAACACATCGACCTGGACCCAATATACCGGCCACTGGAACTGACAACCGGAAGCGGCAGAGACAAACCACTATAAGTGCTGGAGGAAAGATCACAGAAGCGCTTCACAGGAGGCTCCCAAGCACTGAGGATGTCTCCTAGACAGGAGACGAAACGTCTGCAATACAAATTCCCAGCTCGACGAATAGAACCACAACAACGAGCACCCGAGCTACAAATCTTCTCACAAACTTTGAACTAGATTACCTTTCTGACCCTACACATCTCTCCTTAACATAGACTGAAGGAAGGCAATCACACTATTCTCCATGTTCTGTATTTTAAGAGGCTTTTAATGGTTCTGAATTTCACACTGATGTCAAGCAATGTGCAAAAAAAGTTTTATTTTTGAATTATGGACTTAAAAATGTCAAAAGCTTTAAACTAAGGAAACTGGAAAATGTAGTTTTTAGGATGATTTACTGGACTAATTGTGAGTTGTATCTACAATGCTGCCTTCAACAGTGGAGTGGGTAAGGGGATGATGATAGATGCATCAATTCCATGTGTCTGTGTTCAGGGCAGTTTTGCCCAGAGGCAGTCAACGAGTTGTCGTGGGCACAGGAAAGGTCAGTGCAGTTCAACCACTTGATTGGTTTTTGAGGAAGCGGTTACAACCTCGCAAAGAGAGTGCACCTCAATCTCTTTCCCTTTCCTGTGTGCATAAGTAACAGATCATTTTCCAATAGCTGTTCTCTTTCACCATCTCCCCTGCAAATTGCTGTCTCTGCAAATTGCCTGTTAAAAGGAAAGGAGGGAAAAGCAGCTTTGAGACTCTTTAAATGGAGCCAATTCTCTACCTGTGAATGGAAAGCAGCATTAGTGTGTGAACAATCTCCCCTTGTCAGCAAAGAATGGAAAGAAGTGGAAGAAATAGAATTGTGTGATCCAAGTTGGTCTGTTGAGCTGTTTTTTCTTTCCTTTCCCCTTTTTGCACCTATAATATCATTGTCTTGTCACTTTGTGTGTCTGTTTGTAGATGTCTTGAAATTTTAAAAGTGGGAAGGGGTTGTTATGGAGTTGCAATTCATTCTTGCTGTTGGTTAGAAGCAGTTTAATACGAAAGTAGCTATTTGCTGTAATCAATGAAAATAACCTGGTGTGCATATTCTTTTGACCTGAATTAGACAGAGAAAATTGAGCATTTACGTTTTAGTCATGTTTTCACATTGATGACCATTTTTGGAATAGTGGGCTTGATTTCCAATGAATGACCCCAGTGAGCAAAGATATGTAGGGGCAGCTGTTCCGGTTCCACGCATGGCAATTGGCATTGACTTCCGATTCTGGAAGTTGCTAATGCATAAAGGGACCTGTGCAGACAGTTGAGGGAATGTTGCTAATGATTTTCAAGGCATTTAGGGATGGCTAATGAATACAGTTTGGCTGATTGCCTGCAGTCCAAGAAATAGTTTGAAAGAAGGTGTGCTTCTTAACCCTTCCTTTAAACATTACATGCCATGTGTATAGCGTACAGATTGCTGTAATGTTGTCGTCTTTGGCCAAAGGATGAATTTGTGTTCAGACAATACCCTTGTAGGGAAGAAGAGTATTGATATGGAAGTTGTTTGGGTGGTATGATATTTACAACATGTTGATTGAAATGTCGAGGTTTCATTCAGTCACCAATTTATTGGCTGTTATCCATGTATTTCTCTACATGGGAAATATGCCAGTAAGCGTTTGTTGCTAATCCAGGTTTCTGTTTTCATATTGTTCAACACATACTGACAAGGATCTCTAAGGAGATCACGATGTTTTAAAAATTGATTCATTTTGTGGGATGTGGGCATTGCTGGTTGTCTGTCCCTAGTTACCCTTGAGAAGGTGGTGGTGAGCTGCAAACCTCGAACCACTGCAATTCACCTGCTGCAGGTGACCCATAAAGCCACTAGGGAGGGAATTCCAGGATTTTGACCTAGCGACAGTGAAGGAATGGTGATATATTTCCAAGTCAGAATGATGATTGGCTTGGAGGGGAACTTACAGATGCTAATGTCATTTATCTGCTGCCATTGCCCTTCCAGATGGAAGTGGTTGTGGGTTTGGAAAGTGCTGTCTGAGGATCGTTGGTGAATTTTTGCAGTGCAGCTTGTAGATAGTACACACTGCTGCTACTGAGTGTTGGTGGTGGAGGGAGTGGTTGCTTGAGGATGTTGCACCAGTCATGTGGGCTATTTTGTCCTAGATGGTGTCAAGCTCCATGAGGGTTGTTGGGTCTGCACTTGTCGAGGCAAGCAGGGAGTATTCCATCACACTCCTGACTTGTGCTTTGTAGATCGTTGTCAGCCTGTGGGGAGTCAGGAGGTGATTTACTTGCTGCAGTATTTCTAGCCTTTGACCTGCTCTTGTACCACTGCATTTATGTGGTGAGTCCAGTTGAATTTCTGATCAATGATAACCCCCAGGATTTTGATACTGGGGTGTTCAGTGATGATAATGCCATTTAATATCAAGGGTGGTTAGACTGTCTCTTATTTAACAAAGTTCACTTGAGAATGTAACTAATTTTAACCAGGCCCAAACGTATCCCTAAATCTTGCAGATATTTTGTGATAGTCATCTATTAGGTCTTCTAGATTAACAAAGTTCACTTGGAAGTGTAACTTCAAAAAAGTTCTGGGATTTATATATGAAAGAACTGAAACCAATATGGTCATTCTAAAAGTTGAGAGACTTAACAAACAATCCAGGGTTTTTTCCATCTATAATTTCAGTTACATGATATTGTAGACTTTTGCTATAAATTCCATGTCCTACAGTCTTACATTCCATAACCACTTGATGAAGGAGCAGTGCTCCGAAAGCTAGTGCTTCCAAATAAACCTGTTGGATTATACCCTGGTGTTGGGTGATTTTTAACTCTAACATTTTGGATTGTTCAGGTAGAAGAGGGATTTTTTATACTTGCAAAGTGCAATTAAAAAAGACCCAATCAAAAAAAAAACTTGTATTTTGATCGGAAGGACCCATAACAATGAGAGTTGGAACAAATGGCTGAGACAGGTTGTGGCTGTTCCACTTCTGCTAAAGCTAGCCTGGACCTTGATGTGTTAATGGGTTAGGAGAAAGTGAGGACTGCAGATCAGAGCTGAAAAAGAGTGTTAATGGCTTAGTCAAGTATGAAAAATATTTCTTTCATTCTACACGTTTGACGATGCAACATCAGGAAATCTGATAGGAAATGTTGACCTATCTCATATGGAGAGTTTGTTGTATGTGCTGACTTTAATATGCAGATTAAGATAGCGATGGATCATTTTGTCTTTCAGGACAAGCAGTTCTCTTCTGTGGGAAAAAAAAATCGGCTGTGTTCTGTTGTTGGTGTTTTTTTTGTTCCATTGCCACATCTTCTTTTCAATGCTGCTGCTTAACATCCAGGTGCTAAAAGTGAAAGCTTACCCCTTTTCTGTCCTTCACTGATTTAAGGAGGGGAAGATCAAATTCTACATTCAGAACTAGACATCTTTTAGTGTGAAAGGATAAAGGACAGTGATGGATCAAGCGCCACTTATTAATATTATTTATGGTTATGCTAGAAATCAGTTGTATAGCTAAAGAAGAAACTAACTGATGGTATAATTTTTGAGTCTTCAATTTAAGCACAAACTTCCAGATGTTGAATTTTTTTTTCTATTCTGCAGGTTTGACTCGTGGGCAGGTATGGCTCTGGCTCGTGCTAGTCGTATCCAGGACAAACTGAATTCAAATGAATTGAAGAGCGATGGACCTATCTGGAAGCACTCAGTTGCTGTGCTGAATTGTTTTAAACGAGCATTAGAGATAGACAGTTCCAATCTCTCATTGTGGATTGAATATGGCTCCATGTCCTATGCACTACACTCATTTGCTTCCCGCCAACTGAAACAGTGGAAAATGGAATTGCCATCAGAAGTTGTCCAACAGGTAAGAATCTAAAGCTGTTTACACTCCTGTCACAAACATAGCAGGAGAACAGCTAAGTGATGAAATTGCAAACTTGTACAGGTCGTTCTGTTATTACGCAGGTTTCATTAACACAAATTTGCTGAATGTGATTGACAATTTGGGGTTGCTATTTCTCCAGCATGAACTTTTAAAATGTGTGTTGTCTGTAAAGCGCAATTTACCTGTAATGTGGGGTTGCACAAGAATGCAACGATTGCATTATGGAAGAACTGACTATATGTAAATTACCCCATAGGTTTCTTGTATTCTATTATCTAATCTTTTACAGCTACATAAGAAATAGGAGTAGACTCTCTGGCCCCTTGAGTCTGGTCTGCTATTCAATAAGATCACGGCTGATCTGATCATGGCCTCTACACCAATTTCCCTGCATAACATCCACAACTCCTTGTTGATCAAAAACGCATCTAACTTGACCATAAGTATGTTCTATGATCCATTCCTCATTGGTTTCCTACGAGAGAATTCCAAAGATTAATGGTTCTCAGAAAAAAATTCTGTCTCATCTCGATGTCTAACCTCCTTATTTTGAGACGATGCCCTGGGCTCCAGATTCTCCTTTGAGGGTAAACATTCTCTCAGCATGTACCCAATCAAATCCCAGAAAATTTTGTATGTTTCAGTAATATCACCTCTGATAAACTCCAGTGAGTATAAGCACAATAGTCAAAATACTACAGCGGCAGCATGCTGATCTACCTCTGAAAATCCTGAAAGTGGCTGCAAACGTTCAGTAATGGAAGTGAAAATTCAAGAAGGTTAATGAAAATAGAATGGAGGAAACAGTGAAAAGCTACACCTCCACTCTACAGGCTGGTTCTCTCCATTGTTTATTGCTGGTAGACTCACTCGTCTACTAAAGGATGATCAGGAAAGACTGGACAGGACAAAAAATCAGGAGTGGCTTTGTGTTAAAGAGAGGTTGCACTGCTGGAGAAAGATGATGCCCCAGAGACTTATCAATTTGACTAGAGCTAAGAAACAGAAAAGGTTCAATTGTGTTGTTTGGATAATGCTTTTATTTGTCGCATTCATTGCCCATTGCTAATTGTCCAGAAGGTCATGAGTTGCCTACTTGAACTGCAGCACTCCTTGGGCCATAGGGACAACTATGCTGCCATTAGGGAGGGAGTTCAGGATTTTTATCCAGTGACAATGAAGGAATAGTGATATAGTCCGTATAGTTCCAAGTCGGAATGGTATGTGGCTTGGAAGGGAACTTTTAAGCAGTTTCCCATGAATCTGCTGTCTTTGTATTTCTAGGTGATAGAGGTGTTGGATTTAAAAGAGGTTATTGTAAGAGGCTTAATGAGCTACTGCAGTGCCCCTTGTAGATGATACACACTAGAATCTGTAGGCAATCAACTAGTGGGAAAGATGTACAGAAACAAATTTAGGAGGAAGTTACAGTTAGAAGGAAATTAAATGCAAACAATTGTTGAGTATTTACATTGGGGACTTTAAATATCTGAATATAAACTGGGTTAGTAGTTTTTTAAAGGACACAGTGGGGCAAGAGTTCTTTTAATGAGTTCAAGAGAAGTTTCTACACTATTATGTTTTCAGTCCAGTGAGAAACGAAGCACTGCTTGACAATGGGAAAGGATAATGAACAATCCAGGCAAGAATAAGTAATCAGGTTAAAGCCAACTTCATTGGTGGAAAGAATGGTTCTAGGCTGAATTAGCTGGAGTCAAAAATTAGTGGAATAACAATAGCTGTAGTGGTCTATCTCCAAAGAAGAGTGGGTACGATCACGACTCTGTATATTCCCTCAAGTGGAAGGTAAGGCAAACAAATTCAGAGTTCCCTGGATGACGAGAGAGAAATTAAATTTTAAAAAAGAGAAGTGTGCTTATGATTGATTTTGGGGAGGAAATACAGTCAAGACCAGGCACTGTATAGAAGTTTCAGAAAGGAGCTGTAAAAGAAGTTACAAGCAAAGATGTGATTTGAAAGAAGACTGGTGGCTAACGTAAAAGTGAATCCCAAAATCTTCTATTGCATATAAGTCGTAGAATGCTAGTAAACGAAAAGAAAGTCTGGTTAGGCTCCAAAAATGCAAGTTACACGTGGAGGCAGAGGACATAGCTGAAGTGTTAAACAAATATTTCACATTTGTCCTTGCCAAGAAAGAAGATGCTATTCAGACCACAGTGAAAGAAGCAGTTCAGTTGTTCAAATAGTTTTAAACTGATGAGAAGGCATTGGATAGGCAGTCTGTTTTTAAAGTTGACAAAATAGCATTACTGGGTAAAGTGTGTCCAAGGAAACTGAATGAAGTGAGAATGGAAATGGCAGAGGCACTGGGACTAATTTCTCAGTCTTCCTTAGACTCAGATGGTGTGAGAGGTTTAGAGAATTGTAAACAAAATGATTGGGTTAGATTACTTAGTGTGAAAACAGGCCCTTCGGCCCAACAAGTCCACACTGACCCGCCGAAGCGCAACCCACCCATACCCCTACACTTAACATTACGGGCAATTTAGCATGGCCAATTCACCTGACATGCACATTTTTGGACTGTGGGAGGAAACCGGAGCACCTGGAGGAAACCCACGCAGACACGGGGAGAATATGCAAACTCCACACAGTCACCTGAGGCTGGAATTGAACCCGGGTCTCTGATGCTGTGAGGCAGCAGTGCTAACCACTGTGCCCTTGTTCAAACAAGAATTAAAGATAAGCCCAACAGCTGCAGATGAGTCACTTCAACTTCAGTTGTAGATCAGCATCAAAACCAGAGGGCATAATTTTAAGGTGAGAGGAGAAAGATATAAAAGACAACAAAGGTTTAAAAAGATATGGGCCAATGCGGATAAGTGGGTCTAAGTTTAGTTTGGGAAACTGTGCCAGCATGGCTGAGTTGAACAAAAAGGTCTGTTTCTGTGCTGTATGACAACTCTAGAGATTATAATTTGGGACAAATTTATTCATCACGTGCGGATTAATTAAGGAAAGCCAGCATGGACTATTTAAGAGATGATCATGTTTGAATAGCTTTGGAGTTTTCTTAAGAGGGTTGATCAGAGCAATGCTGTGATGTGGCGTACATGGACATAAGAACAGAGGAAATTGTACCAGGAGAAGGACATTCAGCCCCTCAAACTTGTGCATCATACAATAAGATCATGGTTGCCCCAACCCTCTTCCATAGCCCTCAACTCCTCAGTTTAAAACACTCTCTACCTCCTTTTTAAATGTGATTTAGCTTCCATAACACTCTGGGGTACAGAATTACAGATACTCTCTGCATTCTAGAAGAAGAAATTTGTTCACATCTGTTTTAGATCAATGACCCCCTATGTACTGTAACTATGAAGATCTGGCTCGGGAAATACCTTCTCAATATTTAACCTGTCAAGCTCCCTCAAAATCTTGTATATTGCAATCAGATCTCTCAATAGTCTCCTAAAGTCCATTGAATTAAGGTCTAACTGTTTGGCTGTTCTTGATAAGTCAGTCTGTTCATTCCAGGAATCAGCTGAACAGCCACCAGGGATCAAAACAGTACTCGGTACTCCAGGTATGGACAGGCCAACAGCCTATACAGTTGTTACAAGACTTCCCTATTTTTAAACTCACCAGCAATAAAGGCTAAAATTCTATTTGCTGCCTTAATCACTTTGTATATGTGCAAGCTAACTTTTGTTTCATGAACAAGAACGCCAAGATCTCTCTCTGTGCTGCCTATTTTGAAGTCTGTCTATATTTAAAAATTTACTTTTTGGTTCTTCCTACCAAAGTATATGGTACATTTTGTTGCATTTTGTTCTATTTACTAAATGCTTGTCCATTCACTGAACCTAATTATATATTCCCATACAGATTCCTTGTGTTCTCATCACAAAATGCCTTCCCACCTATTTTTATAACTTCATGTTCGGAAACATTACCCACGCTCCACGTCAATACTATAGGTAGTAAATTATTGAGGTTCTAGGACTGATTGAAGCACTCCACTAGTTATATCTTTCCAACATGTAAAAGATCCATTGATCCTGACTCTCTGTCTTCCATAGATCAACCGCTGCTCAATCCATGCTAATATATTATCCCCAGTACTGTGAGCTCCCATCTTGTGCAAAACCTTTTATGTGCCACCTTGTTGAATGCATTCTGGAAATCCAAGTATACTACATCTGAAGAAAGGTCACTAAACCTGAAACATTAACTCTGCTTTCTCTCCACAGATGAGGCCAGACCTGAGTTTTTCCAGCAATTTCTGTTTGATTTCTAGCATTTGCAGTTTTTTTTCTGTTTTTGTTTGGAAAAATCTACTCATGGATTAAACAACTGAAGAGCAGTGGTGTATGCTTAAAGAAACATTTAACACAAAACAGAACAGTTTATAACTCTGAGAAGAAAAAGCACCACTTTGCAGAGAAAAACAGCCATGGACAAGTAAAGAGATAAACGACAGCATAAAACTAACAGACCTTAGAAAAATGCAATAAAAAACCCAGCTCAGATATTGCTAAATGGGAAAGACGCTAAGACAAGCTACGGGCCACAAAGCAACTAGTAGGGACATCAAAGTCAATAACAAGAAATGATATAGTTAAAGGGAAAGTGTGGTTAGAAGCAATTTTTAAAAAAACACAAAGAACTCAGAATGCTGGAAATCAGAAACACAAACATATTACAGGAAAAACACAGTATGTCTGGTAGCATCTATGGTGAGAAATCGGAGTTCAAGTTCCAGGTCCAATGACATTGCTTCAGGACCTTTTTTTCTCCATTGATGATAGATGTTGCCAGACCTGCTGAGTTTTTCCAGCAATTTCTGCTTGTAGTCAGGAGCAGTGTTGGCTCACTAAAAACTGTAAGTGGGGATATTGTCAATGACTATGGGGAAATGGCAGACCTGTTGAGTGACTACTTTCCCTCCGTATTTACAATAGAAAAGGAGGATAGCTTGCCCAAGGAAATTAATTGTGGATTGGGAACAGGGACTGAATCAAATTAATAAAAGTAAAATATCGGTAAAGAGGAAATGAATGGAACTAAAGGATGACAAGTCCCTGGACTGAATGGTTAACACCTGAGGATATTGAAGTAGGGAGCATGTTGCAAACACCCTAAGTATAATCTTTTGAGTTCCCTAGACACAAGAGTTGTTGCTCTGAATTCAAAGATTGCATGTCACTCTGCTTTTTAAGAAAGGTGAAGGATGTAAACCGGGGAATTACAGACTGGTTGGCCTGACATCTGTCATGGGAAATGATCGGAGTCTGTAAATCGAGGGTGGGGTAACTGTACAGTTTGAAATTTTTCAGTTAATCGGGGAGAGCCAGCATGGTAGGTCATGCCTGAGAAACCTCATTGAATTTTTTAAAGAAGTGACTAAGGTTGGACAAGGGAATGTCTATGGATGTTGTTTATATGGGGTTCCAGAAGGCACTTGATAAAGTCTGTTAAGTAAGTTAGAAGCCCAGAGAATGGAGAATAAGTTACTGACCGGCTGAGAGACTGGTTGAGTGGCAGGTGATAGAAAATGGGGATAACGTAGGTGCTCAGACTGGCAGGATGTGACCAGAGGTATCCCACAAGGATGTGCGTTAGAGCCTCAACTATTCACATTACTTATTAATGATTTGGATAATGGTGTAGAAAGTTATGTATGCAAATTTGCTGATGACACAGTTAGGCAGAATTGTAGAAGAAAGGCTCATGCCCAAAACGTCGACTCTCCTGCTCCTTGGATGCTGGCTGACCTGCTGCGCTTTTCCAGCAACACATTTTCAGCTCTGATCTCCAGCATCTGCTGTCCTCACTTTCTCCTAGAATTGTAGACAGTGTAGATAATAAAATCTAATCATAAAATTACAAAGGCATAGACTAAATGAATGGGCAAAATTGTGGCAAATAGAGCTTAGTATAAGCAAGCGAGGTTAGATTGTATGATGTTAAATACAGTGGATGCCCAAAGAAGCTTGGTGGTTCAGGTGCATAGATCTTGACAATGTAACAAACAGGTACAGAAAATAATCAAGAAAGCTAATGGAATTTTGACCTTTCTAGAGGACTGGAGTACAACGATGCAAACATTATGCTGCAGTTATACGAATCCCTGGTTAGACCCTATTTGGAATACTGTGAGCAGATCTAGGCACCACACCTTAGAAGGATATATTAGCCTTGGAGGGAGTACAGTGTAGATTTACAAGAATGATACCTAGACTTAAGGGGTTAGGTTAGAGGATGTGGTTGTTATAAGATTATACAAGAGACGTTTGCTTTCTCTAGAAATTAGAAGGTTAAAGGATGATCTGATTGGAGTCTTAAGGATATTCATAGGAAAAGACAGAGTAGATAAAAGATAAACTAATTCCACTGTTTGATGATTCTTGAACTCTGAGTATAGTATGAGGATTAAGGTTGGACCATTCTGGAGAAATATTAGAAAGCATTTCTACACAGGAAGGGTGATAGAAGTTTGGAATCCTCTTCCACAAGTGGCTGTTGATGTAGGATCAGTTGTTAGTTTTAAATCTGAGATGGATAATGGTTTGTTAAGCAAAGGTGTGAAGGGATATGGGCCAAAGGCCAAAGTATATGGAGTCAGTCCACAGGTTAGCCATGATCTCATTGAATGGTGCAACATGCACAGAGTGGCGTACTCCTATTCACGTGTTACTAGATGGTGCTGCAGAGATAATATCACTAGGCTAAAGGAGCCTTCCACATCCATCAAAGTTTTACCTGCACATCCACCAATATCATTTATTGTATCCGTTGCTCCCGATGCGGTCTCCTCTACATTGGGGAGACTGGGCGCCTCCTAGCAGAGCGGTTTAGGGAACAACTCTGGGACACCTGCACCAATCAACCACACCGCCCCGTGGCCCAACATTTCAACTCCCCCTCCCACTCTACCGAGGACATGGAGGTCCTGGGCCTCCTTCACCGTCGCTCCCTTACCACTAGACGCCTGGAGGAAGAATGTCTCATCTTCCGCCTCGGAACACTTCAACCCCAGGGCATCAATTTGGACTTCAACAGTTTCCTCATTCCCCCTTCCCCCACCTCATCCTAGTTCCTAACTTCCAGCTCAGCACTGTCCCCATGACTTGACGGGACTTGCCCTACCTGCCTATCTTCTTTTCCACCTATCCACTCCACCCTCTCCTCCCTGACCTATCACCTTCATCCCCTCCCCCACTCACCCATTGTACTCTATGCTACTTTCTCCCCACCCCCACCCTCCTCTAGCTTATCTCTCCACCCTTCAGGCTCACTGCCTTTATTCCTGATGAAGGGCTTTTGCCTGAAACATTGATTTCGCTGCACTTTGGATGCTGCCTGAACTGCTGTGCTCTTCCAGCACCACTAATCCAGAGCTAGTAATAGAGGCCCAGACTAATGCTCAGGGTTCAAATATGACCAAGGCAGCTGATGGAAATTACAATTAATTAATAAAAGTGGGATTCAAAATTAGATGCAGCAATGGTGACCATGAAACTATAATTTATTGTAATAAAAACTCGTTTGGTTTACTGATGTCGGGGTGGGGGTGGGAATCCAGGGAGATAGTGAGGAAAGAGATCAATTGGTACAGTTGAGAAAAGAAGCGAGTCAAACAGGCAGGGCAGGTAGGGACAAAGTGGAGAATAAGGTAGGACTGATGAATTAAACTGTATTTCAATGCAAAAGGCCTAACAGGGAAGGCAGATGAACTCTGGGCATGGTTAGGAACATGGGACTGGGATATCATAGCAATTACAGAAACGTGGCTCAGGGTTGGGCAGGACTGGCAGCTTAATGTTCCAGGATACGAATGCTACAGGAAGGATAGAAAGGGAGGCAAGAGAGGAGAGGGAGTGGCATTATTGATAAGGGATAGTATTACAGCTGTGCTGAGGGAGGATATTCCCAGAAATACATCCAGGGAAGTTATTTGGGTGGAACTGATAAATAAGAAAGGAATGATCACCTTATTGGGATTGTATAATAGAACCTCTAATAGTCAAAGAGAAATTGAGAAACAAATTTGTAGGACATCTCCGTTATCTGTAAGAATAAAAGGGTGGTTATGGTAGGGGATTTTAACTTTCCAAACATGGACTGGGGCTGCCATAGTGTTAAGGGTTTAGATGGAGAAGAATTTCTTAAGTGTGTACAAGAAAGTTTTCTGATTCGGTATGTGAATGTACCTACTAGAGAAGGTGCCAACCTTGACCTCCACTTGGGAAATAAGGCAGGGCAGGTGACTGAGGTGTCAGTGGGGGAACACTTTGGGGCCAGCGACCATAATTCTATTAGATTTAGAATAGTGATGGAAAAGGATAGACCAGGTCTAAAAGTTGAAGTTCTAAATTGGAGAAAGGCTAATTTTGACGGTATTTGGCAAGAAATTTCAAAAGCTGATTTGAGGCAGATGTTTGCACGTAAAGGGATGGTTGGAAAATGGGAAGTCTTCAGAAATGAGATAACGATATTCCAGAGAAAGTATATTCCTGTCAGAGTGAAAGATGGTAAGGACATGTCAGGGAACTATAGACTGTGGTGAGCAGGTTGTTAGGGGAAATCTTGAGGGACAGGATGTACACGTATTTGGAAAGGCAAGGACTGATTAGAGATAGTTAACATTGTTTTGTGCGTGGGAAATCGTGTCTCACAAACTTGATTGAGTTTTTTGAAGAAGTAACAAAGAGGATTGATGAGGGCAGAGCGGTAGATGTGATCTATATGGACTTCAGTAATGCATTCGACAAGGTTCCCCATGGAAAACTGATTAGCAAGATTAGACCTCACGGGAAGAACTAGCCATTTGGATACAGAATTGGCTCAAAGATCAAAGATAGAGGATGGTGGTGGTGGAAGGTTGTTTATCAGACTGGAGGCCTGTGACCAGTGGAGTGCCTCAAGGATTGGTGCTGGGTCCCCTACTTTCTTCATTTGTATAAATGATTTGATGAGCATAAGAGGTATAGTTAGTAAGTTTGCAGCTGACACCAAAATCTGAGGTGTAGTGGACAACGAAGAAAGTTACCTCAAATTACAACAGGATCTTAATCAGATGGGCCAATGGGTTGAGGAGAGGCAGATGGAATTCAATTTAGATAAATGTGAGGTCTGCATTTTGGGAAAGCAAATCTTAGCAGGACTTAGTGTTGCTGAACAAAGAGACCTTGGAGTGCAGGTTCATAGATCCTTAAAAGGGAAGTTGCAGGTAGATAGGATAGTGAAGAAGGCATTTGGTATGCTTTCTTTTATTGGTCAGAGTATTGAGTATAGGAGTTGGGAGGTCATGTTGCGGCTGTACAGGACATTGGTTAGGCCACTGTTGGAATATTGCGTGCAATTCTGGTCTCCTTCCTATTGGAAGGATGTTGTGAGACTTGAAAGGTTTCAGAAAAGATTTACAAGGATGTTGCCAGGTTTGGAGGATTTTAGCGATAGGGAGAAGCTAAATAGGCTGGGGCTGTTTCCCCTGGAGTGTCCAAGGCTGAGGGGTGACCTCATAGAGGTTTATAAAATCATGAGGGTCATGGATAGGATAAATAGACAAGGCCTTTTCCCTAGGGTGGGGCAGTCCAGAATTAGAGGGCATAGGTTTAGAGTGAGGGGAAAGATATAAAAGAGATCTTAGGGACAACTTTTTCACAGAGGGTGGTACGGATATGGAATGAGCTGACAGAGGAAGTGTTGGAGGCTGGTACAATTGCAACATTTAAGAGGCATTTGGATGGGTATATGAATAGGAAGGGTTTGGAGGGATGTGGGCCGGGTGCTGGCAAATGGGACCTGATTTGGTTGGGATATCTAGTTGGCATGAACAAGTTCAACTGACGAGTCTGTTTTATGCTGTACATTTGTGACTCTGCTTGCTGTGTCAATATCTGCTCTTGGCTTGTCTCTACAATCTGATCAAGCAGTACGTCTGCGAATTCCACTTCAACTTTCTTGTCATACTCTTTGATCTCTCCTGTTACAGCTGGTGACTTTGTGACCCCATTCCCATACAGTCAAGAGAAATCCCAGGATATGTGTCCAGCAATAGTTCAGTAACTTCTCTTTCCCCTTCAGGGTTTCCTTTTTACCTTGTGGTAAATTATCCTTGTGAAATTCACCAAGATATATCTTTCCCCTTCCACGTGAGGATTTCTCTTTACTCCAATTTCTATCCAATTTGGGCGGCACGGTGGCACAGTGGTTAGCACTGTTGCCTCACAGTGCCAGAGACCCGGGTTCCATTCTCGACTCAGGCGACTGACTGTGTGGAGTTTGCACATTCTCCCCGTGTCTGCGTGGGTTTCCTCCAGTTTCCTCTCTCAGTCCAAAGATGTGCAGGTTAGGTGAATTGGCCATGATAAATTGCCCATAGTGTTAGGTAAAGGGTTAAATGTAGGGCAATGGGTGGGTTGCGCTTCGGCGGGTCAGTGTGGACTTGTTGGGCTGAAGAGCCTGTTTCCACACTGTAAGTAATCTAATCTAATCTAATCTAATCTAATCTATCCCTCTTGGATTAAAATTGATTTTGGCAGCCAATCTTTAATTTATAAACTAACTTTCAATCATCAGCCACTTCAGCTGCTAACCTTGCTGTTTTAACTCTCTGCTCTTCCACATGAGTTCTCACTACTTCAGGAAGTGAATTTTTGAACTCCTGTCTAAGTTGTAACTTAAGTTCAAACTCCCTGTCTGTCTTGTCTTCCTGTCGTTCCTCTCTCTCTCTCTTTTTGTTCTGCTAATGCAATTTATTTGATTTCTCTTTCCTCTGTTTTTAATTGTTATTCAAACTGTTTTATTTCTGTTGCCCTTTCCTTGTCTTTTGCCTGTAACTCAAACTGCTTCATTTTCCATTGAATTATAGCCATCTCTAAAGATTCTGATCGTGTTTCCAGGAAACTTAAATGCTAAGCTATTGCTGTAATTTATCTCTCCTTTCCTCACAGAAGGAGGCAGCTCCAGCTGCTAATTCGGCTGACTCCAGCAGCTTAGTGTTAATCGTCTTTTGCAAAACCCCCAAATTCACATCTTTCTCCCCCCACCCTGAAAACTCTTGGTGACTGAAAGAGCCATTGCTATCCCAGGTACTATTTAAACCAACCTAATACAACACCTGGAACAAAAAACATTCACACCCACAGCTCGATTTTGTGTCCAACAACCCTAATCCCAATTTGGAACTATAGAACCAATCCTGGATGAGCCCCCTCCTGTTGTGGACCAGGCCAGATCCCTTCAAAACATTTGAAGAAAATAGCCCAGACACTAACTTTGCTAGTTGTTTTAAGCAGGTGTAACGCGGATATTTCAGGAGGGATTCAGCTGTCAAACCAATCTATTAAATAAAACCAAATTTATTTACAATATTAGCGAATGAAACACAAACAAAAGAGAACAAAATACAAAATAACTTATCCTATCTGAAAACCCCCCAACAGATTATATCAACTTAATGATGCTGTGCCCAATACTTGCAACAATCCCCATAAATACCTCTTGGTATGAAAGATAAAATCAAACACAGGGTCTTGCAGGAGAGAGAGAGAGAGAGAGAAAAGCATGGAACACCCTCTTCCATGTAGTTGTTTCTTGGATCAGCAGCTTCAACTGCCTGTGTGCTTTCAGTGAATAGCCAGACTGCCAAAACCAAATGAAACCAGAGAAAATCACGACCCTTTCATTGTACAAGTGTTTTTTTTAATACTTGAAAGCCTTTTGCCTGATGCAGTATCTGTTAGCTATAATCAAATTGCCCCTAAAACCCTTCAAACTTAGACTTTTTGGAGTCTGTCTCTTTCATGACCTATCTTGGGGGGAAAAAAACCCAAGAGCAATATAACCTTGTTAAAGGAGCAACATCATCGCAATATTGTTGACTGTTTACTGCCCTCTGAAATGATGCAGCAAGCCAATCAGTTCAGTGTCAGATTGGAATGGGCAGCAAATGCAGTCCTCACAATGACCTCCATACTTCATGGAAGGATATAAAAAAATACAATGAGTAGCAATTCCTCCTTCTGTTGATGGTTGATGGTTGATTTCTTTGTTATGACAGTCTGAAAGAGTTTGTTGCAAGTACTGTGCTTTGGATGAGGGAAGAAAGCTTCTGTTTGTCATTGTTACAATACTTTGAATAATTCAGCTGATGCTGAGCTTGTGCTTTCTGTATCTGGATGTAGCAGAAAGAGGGATGCTGATTCTACCTTGAAGACCATAATGGATAAACAGTGATAAACTATTCGCTGATTTCCTTGATAATTCATTACATGGGAAGTGCATTGTGTCATCTGTAAAGTCATATAAAATACTGGTACAGCAGTGACTTTCCCTGAACTAACATTCCTGTGATAGTGATATAGTGTGATATGGAGTGGGAAAAAGTGAGGACTGCAGATGCTGGAGATCAAAGTCGAGTGTGTGGTGCTTGGAAAGCACAGCAGGACAGGCAGCATCCGAGGCAGATTCCTGATGAAGGGCTTATGCCCGAAGCATCGATTTTCCTGCTCCTCAGATGCTGCCTGACCTGCTGTGCTTTTCCAGCACCACACTCTCAATAGTGTGATATGGAACTTTGTTGAGTAGGAATTATGGAATTCGAGACATTTGATGAAACAAATTTATTTTAACTTGAATCACATGGTGTGGGTATTTTTAAACTAAATTTTATGGCTAAGATTGAATATTAGTTTTCAAAATTTCCTTCTCAGTGTTTATTTGTCACGTATCTGTTTTATCTTTCATTTCACGTTCCGTTCATTATCTGACTCAGGGACAGGCAGTTAATATACTGCTGAGATTCCTACCAACATTGACTTGTAACTAGGTGACTTAAAGTGATCTGTGTCTTCTCATTCAGTGTGGAAATATGTTTGGGTCAAAGAGGAGCAGTTGTGGTTTTGCTATTTCAGATCACAGATGATTTACAATGTTCAGTGAGCTTGTGGTCATTGTCTTTGTTGTGCATCATAGATGGAAGAGCGAAGGGACAGTATGCTCGAGACAGCTAAGCAATGTTTTCTATCAGCAACACACTGTGAAGGAGATGGCGATGAGGAGGAGTGGCTCATTCACTACATGTTGGGCAAGATAGCAGAAAAGCAGAAACAGCCGCCGAAGGAATATCTGGAACATTACAAGCAGGTCAGTGGTTCCTTGTACAATATTAAATTTTTCTGGCATCGGAGGATTCTCAGCTTATTATATCTAAAGAACACTGGGGCTACATCAGTAAAATTATGAGTGATGGCATGACTTGCCCAATTGCTATGTTTGTAATAGGACTTGTTTATGATGGCCTTGTGCACTAAAAGTGGGAGAGCCTGCTCTAGCCTACTCAGTTAAAAGGTTGCTCTCGAATACCAGTGGGATCTAGATAATCTTGTTATACAGACATCAGGCTAACCTTTAGAATTTCACAGCAAATTGGCGCAATGCTTCATAGCATTTTTTTTAAGTGTGTTTGGATGAAATGTTATGTCTGATAGATGCCATGCCTGAGGTCCTTACCTTTTTTCTTTACAGTAAGTTGTCAAGCTCATACAAATCTTCTCAAAACTCGCTCATACAGTACAATGTCAACAACATCTACCAAACTCATTTAATCTTGTAATCTTGATTTCTTCAGGTATGACTCTGGAGTAACCCTTCTGTTTCTGCACATGTTTATGTGTCCTACACCTAAACTGATAAAGACTCTCAACAGTGCCATTTCAGAGGAGCAGAATATTAAAAGGCTGAGAACACAGTGGTTTACGTTAACAAGGGATGGTGGGTGATGTGGTCATATTACTAGACACGTAATTCAGAGGCCAATCCTGCAAGAACATGCATTCACATATCGTCATACCAGCCAGTGGAATTTCAATTCAATTCATTAATAAATCTTGAATTTAAAGATTATATCATGGTGATGATGGTGATCATGGGCTTCTAATTAATTGCCATTAAAACCCACCTTTTTCATTAGTTTTCTGGGCTGCAGATGATTCCAGATCCACTAAGTGGTTGTCTCTTAACTGCCCTCCTGAAATGACCTAACAAGCCACTTTATTCATGGACATTTAGGGATGGGCAGTAAATCTGGCCTCGTCAGTGGTACCCGTAATTGTTCCCAAAAAAGTACAAATAGCCTAACTGTATTCTTGGTTTTGGCAGAAGTCGAACAGTGAAGATACATTGTCTAGGTGTTTTTTATTTGTTCTGCATGTCAGATCAAAGAGGTTCTTAAAAATGTTAATCTTGATCATTTTTAAAATTTCCATAAATTGGACTTGACAAGGGCTGAAATTCAGCTGCAATCTTGTGCTACAATAACATTTCACTTCTGAAATGGTAATGATTTCTCGAACCCCTCATTTTATTGAGGCAACCTCATGGAAGTCGATCCCAGAGCAAATAAAAATGACACAATGAGCTGTTGCTAGTCAGGTAGTATCCTACAGTGGGATTTTCAGCAACTGCAAAACTGACTAATTGATGTTGAATCACAGGGATATTAGAATTTATTCCCTTTACTATAGTAAGCATCATTATGAAGAAATACAGGACAGCAGATGTCTTGCTTCAAAGTCTCTGCATATGGTGCTATCAAAAGTTCAATGAAAATGACTCCTGCATTTATTTTCTAGTTGATTCCTAATTCAGTTAATGAGGTATTTGCACACAAAAGGATGACAATGTGAGCTGTCAGGGAAACTTGCTCAAGAAGACTGTAAGTTGATAGGTGTGTCTAGTGAGAGACGAAACTGAGTTGCGTATCTGTCCAAGCATTAACTCGAATGTGGGATAGAAACTTAATAGGATGTTGGGGGAATTCCTGACCTTTGTGTAATTTACGTTTGTTCAGTCAAAACATACCCAGTTGTAAGAAGAGGTAAAGCATTCAAGTTCATCCTTTGATAGATCACCTGTATAATGGACAAGTTGATATCTCAATCCTGTGGGTCTCCAGAATTACATACAACAAATTTTTTGAACCCTGATTTTAATAGCTTGGAAGAAACACTGTGGTGGCAAGGGGACAGAAAAAATTCGGGATGGGAGACTTCAATATCCATTATCATGAGTGGCTAACCATCACCAGTACTGACAGAGTTGGTCAAGTCCAAAAGGACATTACTGCTATACTGGGTCTGCTGTAGGTGTTGGGTGAAAAAAATACTTGCCCTCATTCTCATCACCTAACCTGATGCATCTGTCAAGACAACATCAGGAAGAGTGAGCACTGCAATCCGTATGGAAGCCGAGTCCTGTCCTCACATTAATGACACCCTCCATTGTGCTATGTGCTATGACTACCATTACTAAATAGGTTAGATTTTGAACACATCTAGCAACTGAAGACTGGGCATTCCTGAGGTATTTGGATGATCAACAGCACCAAATTCCTTTTGAATCATTCATGGATGTGGTTGCCCCTGGCTGAGCCAGCATTTACTATTCAATCATAATTGTCCTTCAAGGAAGTGCAACTGCAAAGTCTGGCATATGCCTCATTCTTCCATCAAACCAGGGGTTCACTTTGGTTCAGGATGAGCACAGGAGGACATGCCGAGGGTAGGACCAGACATACCTCAAATCGAAATGAGGCTGCAACATAGGATTACCAAGGTATCAATTAGCATATGCAGCAAGTGCTCGACAGATAATTCAACAACCAAAGGGTCAGATTTAAGCTTTGCAGTCCTTCCACATCCAGTTGTTAATAATGGTGGGCAATTAAACAACTCACTGGAGAAGGTGGCTCCACAAACCTCCCCATCCTAAATGATGGGGGAGCTCAGCGTATAATAAGGCTACAGAAGATAAGGCTGAAACATTTGCAACAATATTCAGCCCAGCAGTGACAAGTGGCTGATCAATCTCAGCCTCCTCCAGAGTAATAGAGTCATATAGCACAGAAAAGACCCTTCAGCCCATTGAGTTCCCAGGCATCATCAGGCAATTTGATTCATTCCACATGATATCAAGAAACATCTCAATACACTAGATGCTGCAAAGGCTCTGGGCCCTGACAAAGTTCCAGCTGTAGTCCTGAAGAATTCTGTTCTGGAACTTGCTGTGGCCCTAGCCAAACTGTTTTAGTGCAGCTACAACACTGGCATCGTCTCTGCAGTGGTTAGTGTTAGGGTTTCACAGGTACGTCCTGTGCACAAAAAGCACATCCATTCAGTCCTGCCCGTTATGCTCCATCAGACTACTCTCTATCATCAGTGAATCAGAAGGGAGACAATGGCTTAGTGTTATGATCGTGAGACTATTAATCTGGAAACTCAGCTCATGTTTTGGGAGGCCAGGTTCAAGTCCATCCACGCCAGATAGTGGTATTTGAATTCAATTTTTAAAAAATGTCTGCAACTAAAAATCTACTGTCGATCGTCAGAAAAACCCGTCTGGCTCACTTGGTCTGGTTTACACATGACTCCAGATCCACAGCAATGTGGTTGACTGTCAATTGCCCTCTGAACTGGCCTAGTAAGCTACTTAATTGTTTCAATTGCAATGAACTCTCAACAAAGAAATGCAACCAACAGGCCACTTGGCACTGGAAAAGACAGCAGCAGAAACATCCCTGTCAACCTTGCAAAGTCTTCCTCCCCTACAAATGGGAGCTAGTGCCATAAGTGGGAGGGCTGTCTCACAGGCTAGTCAAACAACAGCCTGACATAGTCATAGTCACTGTAATCATACCTTACAATGTTCCAGGAATTAATTGGCAACAGCTAGTGACTATCCAGCTTGAGCTGACAAGTGGCAAGTGATCATCATTAGTCATGTGATGGGAGGTGTCATATCAGTGCTATCAAGCAGCACCTGCTCAGTAATAACCTGATTGGTGATGCTCAGTTTGGGTTCCGCCAGGGCCACTCAGTTCCTGACCTCATTACAGCCTTGGTTTAAGCACAGATAGAACAGCTGAATTCCAGAAGTGAGGTGAGAGGGACAACCCTTGACATCAATGCCACATTTGATCGAGTCTGGCATTAGAGACCAGAGTTAATAGGAATTGGAGAAACCCTGTGCTGTTTGGATTCAGACTTCACACCTCGGAAGATGGTTGTTGGATGTCACTCATCTCAGCTCCAGGACATCTCTGCAAGAATTCTTCAGCCTAATGTCCTAGGCCCAACCATCTTCAGCTGCTTTATCAATGAGCTTCCCATTATCGTAAAGTCAGGATTAGGGATGCTCATTGTACAATGTACTGTACCATTTGAGTCTCCACACATGCAAAAGCAGCCTGTGTCCAAAATTGGCAACAGCAAGTGACTATCCAGCTTGAGCTGACAAGTGGCAAGTGATATTCACATCACAAGAACCAGGCAGTGACCATTTCTAACAAGAGAGAATCTAACCACTGCCCCATGACATTCAGTAGCTTTAACATTGCTGAATTCCCCCATATCATCATCCGAGGATGTTCACCATAATCTCAGCTGGATAGCTGTGGCTACAACAGCAGGTCAGAATGTATGATTCCTTTAGCAAGTAACTCTCCTCCTGAGGTACAAGTCAGGAGAGTGATGGCATTCTCCCCACTTACCTGGATGAGTGTAGTTCCAATAACACTTGAGAAGCTTGACATCATCCAGGGCAACTCATTCTACATGATTGTTTTGTGATGTGGTGTCATACCCTCCCTCCACCACCACCAACAGTCCAGAACAAATGTGTACCATCTGCAAGATGCACTGCAGAAACTCACCAATGTGTCTTAGGCAGCACCTTCCAAACCTGCACATATTTCTATCCACAACAACACGAGCAGCAAAAACATCTGAAAATTCCCATCCCCACCACACCCCATCTTGACTTGGAAATGCAGCAAACTTTGTTTTAATTAGCACCTTAGGAACTGGCACTCAATAAACCGGCAAAAATTATATACCTCAAATATTGCAAAGTTTGCAGTATTGTTCTGTCCAGTTATCATAGTTCTTTATTTACCTCAATATAAGTATACTTGTTCAATTGAATGATCACATGAAATATCAACAGTTGATTCAATTTCAAGTTAATTTCTCCGTAAATACTGCAATCTACCATCATGTCCAAAGTCGTCAGTTGAGGGTGCAAGCGAGCAGGGTCCCTGCCGGTAAGTTTTATTTAAGGCAACGTTGCATTGTTATTTAACTGACGTTGTAAATGAAGGATACCAGTGATGTGTATGACCCTTGCATTATATTTCTATTACTTAGTGTGTGTTTTTACATTGATTATGATGACCTCTTAATCAACTGGAATATTTAATCACCTGGCACACTCATCATTAGTTTGCTATAAACCACAAGATTCATTGTCGCTGAATCAAAATCCTGGAGTTATCTCTGTAACGGCATTGAGATTGTCGCTAGACCAATGGACAGTACGAGGAGTCTGCTCATCACCATGTTGTCGAGAGCAATTAGGGATGGGCATTAAATACTGGCTTCTGACCAGCTGTGTCCACATCTCCCGTCTGTATTTTTAAAAGCTGCATTTTTGTTTTGTTTGTATAAAATTCACTGCAATCCTGAGTTGCCCCCTCTTCATGTCACATCAATAATCTGGCCTACCCAGGCGCAGGGAATGTGGTAATGTTCCCACCCACCACCACTTTGTTCTAGTTTCTCAATGCTTCATTTACATGATAATTTGTTACAGTTATTCCTGTCACTGCAATCTGATGTTTGACCCCATCTGAGGCAAACCAGTTATATTAGAAATACTAGAAATAGACACAGAAGTAGGTCATTTGAATCTTTGTCTCTGGTGCTTTTCTGTCCATGAGAACTGGATTTGATTCACTTTCTCTCTCATCTGAGTCTTTATTATACTTCTTGAAATTTTGTTTTTGAAGCAGCTATCTAATTCTCAGTTTCTCATAGACTTTGCCTTGAGCTCGTGGCTGAGATCCAGTCCAAGCACCATTATCCTGTGAATATTTTCTTCTAACTTTCATTTACTGCTTTTTGTTCCAACCTTAAATTTGTGCCCCTTGCAATTGTCTCTGCAACCAATGGAAGTAACACACCATTGTTTAAATTTTTTGTATCTTAAAGAGCTTTATCAGGTTACCCATCTTGGCTCCCTTGATAAATCTCTAATGTCTTAAATCACTTTACATAATTGTAACCTCTCATCTCTGGTAACATCCCAATGAGCCTATTCTCAGTCTACAATTCTCAAACTGGGGTTCATGGACACTTTGTAGGGGATCCATGAAAGAATGTATTAGTGAGAGTCATTTTTACACAGTAGGACATTGTTGTGATTTCCTTTGTCCACTCAAACAGAACAACCAAGAGCCCATGCGCTGGGCCTGGTGCACTCCCACGCTGCGAGACCTGATAAGAGATCGTGTTTGGCAAGCTTCAAACTTTAACTGAGAATCCCACAAGGGGAGATGATTGGTCCCAAAGGCATCAGGAATGGATACTTTTGACTAATACTGGAGGAAGGGTGGGAAGATGTCACCAAATTAGCCTTGTCCAAGGTCCTAGAATGACTTTTTCATATTGAACTAGGAGTAAGTAAAGCTGTTCTATTTACTGGTTGTGTCCTGATGGCAGAAATGCCTGCCTGTGAGGCAGTGTAGCAGTGATATGCCACTGCATCCAGGCTACTAACCAGACTGAGAAGAAATTTCCTAAAGTATGCAATGACTGTGCAGATCAAGCAGAAAGTGGAGATTTACACTTGCTGTGCAATATTGTGAAGAGTGCGACACACTTGAAAGCATTCAGAAGACCATGCCTGGTGTATCCTGTAGTCTGTCCCGGCGTTTGAAGTGCATTTTCAATGTGACCTTTATTGCATTCTCCTGGGTCTAATTTATATTTGTTTAACCTATTTTTCTAATCAGCCTGTTCAGAGATATTATTACACACTCCTGGAACAGGAGGGATTTGAACCTCGGGTGTCTCAGCCTAAAAGAGAGCCCCCTTCCCTGGGTCTTGTGGGATTTGAAGGATTTTGGGCGCAGGTGGGAAAAGGCCAAAGTTGAGGCCAAAAATCAGGTTGTATTAAGTTGTGGAGTAGTCAGAACTGTGAAGGATGAACTGGTGTTGACCATGCTCCTGCTACAGTTGATGCAGACCATCTTGGTTCTCATTTGAGGTTGAGAATAACATGGCCACCCCTGATAACCTCCAGATGAGAACGGTAAAGTTTAGAGCAGATATGTAAACCTTCAGAGTTGTTAAATTTAACTCACGGCACAAGTGCTACTTAACTCTTCAATTCCTATCGTGTTCTCTTACTTTCAGGAAGTTGGGGAAACTCCCGCATTCAAAATTAATTTGCAAATTCCACATTAAAATTATTATGGACTGATTTTAAAATATTAAAATTAACAAGCTCCTTATGTACTGCTGTTAAATGTGGAAGTCTGGGTTGGAGCCAACGTCGTGAAACATTCGCTTTGCCTTGTTTCAACATTCCATCAACTTTTGTTAAGAAAAACTTGCTTCAAAGTTTATCCCAGTGTGACAAGTGACTTGATTATCTCTCTGCAATTTTTTACAAAATTTTGATAAGTCAGCAGTATGTTCCTTTTATATTTGTTAATGGGATGCGAGGCTCTCTGGCAATGCTGCTATTTACTGCTTATCCTAAATTTCCCTTGAATGTGGTGATGAACACACACAGTACTGTTAGGGAAAGTGTTCTAGGATTTTGACCAAGACACAGTGAAAGAATGGCAATATAGCTCCAAGTTGGGACTGTGTGTTTCCAGTAGTGAACCTTCAGTTCTCAGTCTAGATTAGAGTGGTGCTGGAAAAGCACAGCAGTTCAGGCAGCATCTGAGGAGCAGTAAAATCAACATTTCGGGCAAAAGCCCGTCATCGGGAATACAGGCAGAGAGCCTGAAGGGTGGAGAGATAAGCTAGAGGAAGGTGGGGTGGGGAGAAAGTAGCATGGAGTACAATAGGTGAGTGGGGGAGGGGATGAAGGTGATAGGTTGGGGGGGGGGGGGGCGGTGGAGGGTGGAATGGATAGGTGGAAAAGAAGATAAGCAGGTAGGACAAGTCATGGAAGAGCTTCAGGGCAGAGGAAATGACCTGGGAGTTGCAGTGGGAGAGGGACTCCCTGAGATTCTTGAAGAGAGAGGAGGAAAACTTCTTCAAGGCAGGCATCCTTGCAAGAGGATTCGCAGTAGGGTTAAAATCAACGAGGTAAAAACAATGTTGAAAAATGTGATGCTGGAAAAACACAGCAGGCCAGGCAGCATCCGAAGAGCAGGAGAATTAAAGTTCGGGCATAAGCCCTCCTTCAGGAATGAGGCTGGTGTGCCAAGTGGGCTGAGATAAAAGGTAGGGGGGAGGGGATTTGGGGGAGGGGCACTGGGAGCACGATAGCTAGAAGGAGGTGAGGGTGAGGGTGATAGGCCGGAGAGGGGGTGGGGGCAGAGAGGTTGGGAAGAAGATTGCAGGTCAAGAGGGCGGTGCTGAATCCGGGGGTTGGGACTGAGATAAGGTGGGGGGAGGGGAAATGAGGAAGCTGGAGAAATCTACATTCAAAACAGTGACTGCAGATGTTAACCTTCAGTTCTCAACAATGTTCTGCCCTTTCCTTGATCAGTCACCACGCTGAGCTAGAAGTTTGTGGATTCAAACTTCATACCAGAGCATGTAATTTCGGCTGACACTTCATTGCAGTACCAGGGGCTGCTTTGTTGTTGGAAGTGCCCTATTTCAGGTGAAGCTTTAAACTGAGGGTGCATATGGGAGCTTCCATGGCACTAGTCCATGAAGTGCGAAGGATTGCTGTTGTTCATGCTGACATAGTGGGCGGCACGGTGGCACAGTGGTTAGCACTGCTGCCTCACAGCGCCTGTAGACCCGGGTTCAATTCCCGACTCAGGCGACTGACTGTGTGGAGTTTGCACGTTCTCCCCGTGTCTGCGTGGGTTTCCTCCGGGTGCTCCGGTTTCCTCCCACAGTCACAAAGATGTGCGGGTCAGGTGAATTGGCCAAGCTAAATAGTGTTAGGTAAGGGGTAAATGTAGGGGTATGGGTGGGTTGCGCTTCGGCGGGTCGGTGTGGACTTGTTGGGCCGAAGGGCCTGTTTCCACACTGTAAATCTAATCTAATTTATCTTTCTTCAAGCCACTCAAATAGATTAGCTAATCATTACTTTATTGCTGTTTATGGAAGTTGCTCCACATAACTGGAGTGCTGTATTTCTCCACATTATAATGCTGACAGTGCTTTCAAGGACATCAGTTATGGTTAAAATTTAGGGTGTCCCGAGTCATGAAAGGCATTCTCTAAATGTGTTTTTCATTTTATAATCTGCACTGCTTTCTGTACAGGCGGCGCATAACCTACATGAAGATGCAGCACATTATCCACGGAAGATCCATTACCACAATCCACCAGACCTGGCTATGGAAGCTCTAGAGGTACTGAACCAAATGTGCCAAGCAAGATGTTTAGGCTCTGAGTACTTGAATATCTCCTGAGACTTAAAAAGTGATTGTTTCAGGGTATAAATAATTCTCTGCTTCCAGTAAGTGTGGGTTAGAGGTACAACAATATGGATTGCATGCAAGACTGCTAATTTTTGTTTTTAATTCACTCATTAATTCATTCAATTAGTAAACTATTTTTTAAAGCATCTTTCATTGTCACCACTTCTGGAACATAAATCGATCTTCTAGTTGCCCTATGTCTTATGCTGAATGAGCTTTGATTTCAGGGATCCTTTGCCTTTTATAGTCTTTGACTCGAGAGTGTGGTGCTGGAAAGACACAGCAGGTCAGGCAGCATCTGAGGAGCCGGGGTATCGACGTTTCGGGCATAACCCTTCATCAAGCTTTTGCCCGAAACGTCGATTCCCCTGCTTCTCGGATGCTGCCTGACTGGCTGTGTCTTTCCAGCACTCCACACTTGACTCTGATCTCCAGCATGTGCCATCTTCACTTTCTCATTGTCTTTGACTTACCTTAGACGATTGAACAAATGACATAGCATGATTGGACATTAAAAGCAAAAGAAAAAAATTGAGAATTAATTCTAATAAAGATCAGAAAATTTCACTTTTACCTCAATAGAATGATTCTTTGCGAAGTTTGTTACCTCCATTTCTACTTCATGCAATGCTTTTGCAGGGTGAGGAATTTATTTGCCTTCTATTTAGTGACCTTTTTATTTTTTTTGTTTTTAATGGTTCAACAGTGCCATCGTTTTGTGACAGAATGGTGGAACTTGAATTGATTTCATTCTTCGTAGAAATTGACAGACTTTAAATGTGAAGTCTGATATGTAGTTTTTTTCATTATGATACTGGGGTTAACACTAAAGAAACAGTAATTTCAGCTTGGAATCTTGTGACCAAAAGCCGGGAAAATGCATACGATTGATGTGAGGAATTCCAAACTGACTGCAAAACCTTTTATTTGATTGTTTATACACTTTTCTGTAAGGAGGACTTGAAAAACATTTTTAATAGTTAGTTTTTGATTGACTTCAAATCTTGGTCTGGCTGCATCTCCCCCATGAAGTAATTTAAGATTTTTCAAGCAGCGAACGTTTCGGGCTGCTCACTAAATAAACTATGCCCTAAGGGAACCTAGTGCAGATAGGTAATTATAGGTCATTGTAGCCAGAATAAGACAGTATTTTAATCTATAGGTTGAGGATTAAAGGTACTGATGCCAAAATGGGGTTGAGGCCACATTCAGATCAACCATGATCTTATTGAATGGTGGAGCAGCTGAATGGCCTACTCCTGCTCCTGTTTCTTATCCTTCAGATCCTGGTTGTAAGTTAGAGGATAGTTCTTTTTTGGTCCCTGGCCAAAAGACCACATCATGACATTACTGCTTTTTTTTTCCATTTGAGTCGAACTTTTAATAAATGTTAAAGTTTGTTTATACATATCTTCAGTTTACTGATTTACCTTATTTAAATCCCTAAAAATGGGTAAGTGATAGGCTTCAAGCTTGTTGTGGATGGCTTTGGCTGTGTGTGTCTAAATAAACTTCTTTGGGTAAAGGATATTTATTCATTTCAAATGTAGGATTATGTATTGTTATAACTACGGTGTTGATGTTCAGGTCTACTTCAGGCTTCATGCCTCGATTCTCAAACTGCTGGAGAAGGATGAAGTGACTGTGGACTGTGAGATGCTATTCAGCTACATTAAAGAAGCAGCTCAAGGGCCTTTTGCCAGCGGTGAAGAGAAGAGTACCTTTAAGGTCACTGAGAAGTAAGTTCTGTTTAGTTCAGTGGACTATAGTGATGAATTGTGTATCGTTGTTGGTGACATGAAGTCAGAGCATTACAGTTGGAGACCCTGACGTTCAGAGTTTGTTTTACTTTGATAGTTGACAAAAACTGCTTCCTTTTAACAGTCATAAATGTAACTGTAAGAAATAGGAGGTGTACGCCACTGACTGTTAAAGCCTGCTCCGTAATTTGTCATTCACTAAGACCCTGTCCACCTTCTCGCTCAATTCCACCTTCTGTCAATCTACTGAGATTCTATGATTCTCTTGGGTTACAAATGACGATTCATCTGTACCTTTGGATATTACTGGCTGAGTATTTGCAACTCTGTGTGAAGATATTCTTCCTTATTGGAGTTCTAAATGACTGGTCCTTTATTCTGAGAATATGGTCCCCAGTGCATGTTGACCCCTCACCCCTCACCACCACAACCAGCAATATCTGACCTGTCAAGTCCTTTAAAAAGTTGTAAAAGTTTCAAACATTCAATTAGATCACATCTTAATCTACTAAACTCTAGGGAATATTAGGCCTAGTTTACTTAATCTTCCTCATTGCACAATGCCCCCATCCCAAGAATTACCTCTATTCTTACTGACTTGTATTGATCCCAAACATTTTGATTTTAATATTCTAATCCTAGTGTTCAAACTTATCCATGTTTGTATCACTGTAGCCTCCTGCAACCCTCTGTGAATTCTGCTTTCTACCAAATCTGACCACTGGTCTGTCCCCCACTTCCTTTGCTTCCCTGTCAATGGACATGGCTTCAACCTTCTAAGGTATAAGATCTGGAATTGCCTTCCTATACCCCTTGGCCTCTCCACTTCTCTCTCACACGCACTCACTCTCTCTCTCTTATTCTAATGTCGTCTCCTTCACTTGCTATATCGATGCAGGTTGCTCTTTTCAACAAATTAGAGAATTTGGGGTGGCCCTAGAGCTTGGAGTCCTTAAATTCTTGAGATTCATTTGAAATTTTTGGTAGAAAACTGAAGACCTCGGCTGAAGTATCCCCTGGCATTGTTCAGATGAGTTGGAGGATGAACTGTTCTATAACAGTAGGATAATTGAGGTGTGCAGGGCATTACCCAGAGCTTTTGGTTTATGGTAATCAAATAAATCAAATTCAGTTATGAATAAAGTCATATTGAACTCAGAGTGTTAACTTGATTTATCCAGACATGTGGCCAGACCTGTGGAGTTTCTTCACTTCATTCTTCTTTTCTGTCTCCAGCTGCTGTATTTTGTTTTTAAGTCAAGTTCTGGATTCTGTTACTTCTGTCCTCCTCCTGTGAAAATCAAACCCTCCTCATGCTTATTCTTTCACTTGGATAAATCTAATGTTGTAGATTTGAGGGTGAGTGCCATATTGATATAGTTATATCATATAGGAAAATTGCTTGAGGACAAAGGGTGAAGGAGGAGCGCTGGAGGTAATAGGTGATTACCAGAGGTGTCTATAGTGTGAATGTGAGTTAAAGTTGAATTGCAAGAATGTAACTTAGAATGTTCACTTTGACTATAAAATATCCTTTGTATATCCATGTGTGAGTTTTAGATGTATTTTAGGATACCCTGTGGTGGAGCAAATAACTCTCAGTTGACTGGAATGAAGCCCTTGAAGTTATGAACGCCTCTTCATCTCTTTAGTTTTGGCTTAGTGGGGTAGAGTAGAGATTTGAAGTAAAGAGGAGTTCGCCAAATCTTGGCAAAGTTGGGAAGTTGTCTGGATACTGGATGAAGTAAAAATATGTAGAGGATGTCCCAGAAGGTCACTTCCTCAAAGAATTATATTATGTATGGTTTGACCTGACCTTCCCTGCACAAAACAATGTTGCCTATCACTGATTTTCCTCCAAATGTGAATAGATCCTATTGCTCATGATTGTACAAAATCTGGTTGGTTTCACTTGAGCAAAGAATTGGTCCATGAGGGGTGCATCCTAATTGCCAATGGGAGTAAGGGTAGAAGTTGCTGATAAGATGGCTGCAGTCAAAGATTAAAGAACAGTACAGTACAGCACACCAAGCCTGCACCAACACATATCTTTCTAAACCAAAGTCCTTTTGCCTCTGTGTGGTCTCTATTGCTTTATTCCCTAGTTATTCATTTACTTGTCAACATGTTTCTTAAATGTTGCTGTTGTATCTGCCTCCACCATCTCCTCTGGCAGCCAATGTGAGGCACTTACCATTCTGTGTAAAAAGATTGCCTCTCACATCTCCTTTAAACTTATCCTCTTTTACTTTAAATCTAAGTCCCCTAGTAATTGATGTTTCTAACCTGGGAAAAAGCTCTAACTATTGATTCTATCCATGTCTCTTATAATTTTGTAAACTTCTGTTTGGTCACCCCTCACCCTTCGATGTTCAAGTGGAAACCAACCAAGGTTTGTACAATCTTGAGGGATAGGATCTATTCCCATTTGGAAGAAAATTGACTTATCAGTGATAGACAACATTGTTTTCTGCAGGGAAGGTCATGTCTTACCAACTGAATAGAATTATTTGAGGAAGTAACAAAGGGCTGTAGATGCCATATACATGGACTTCAGTAAGGTGTTTGATAAGGTTCCCCATGGTAGGCTGATGGAGAAAGTGAAGGCACGTGGGGTGTACTAGCTAGATGGATAAAGAACTGGCTGGGCAACAGGAAATAGAGAGTAGTCATGGAAGGGAGTTTCTCAATGTGACCAGTGGTGTTCCACAGGGATCTGTGATGGGACCACTACTTTGTGATATACGTAAATGATCTGATAGAAGGTATAGGTGGTTTGATTAGCAAGTTTGCAGATAACACTAAGATTGGTTGAGTAGCAGAAGTGAAAGGCACTGTCAGAGAATACACCAGAATTTAGATTGGAGAGTTGCTTAGATTAATGGCAGATGGTGTTCAATCCAGGCAAACACGAAATGATGCATTTTGGAAGATCCATTTCAAGAGGAAGGCGCAGAGAGGTTGAATAGATTAGGATTATTTTCATTAGAAAGACTGAGGTTGAGGGGGGGGGACCTGATTTGAGGTCTACAAAATTGAAAGATGTAGATAGGATGGATAGCAAGAAGCTTTTACCCAGAATGGGGGACTCGATTACTCAGGGTCACTAGTTCAATGTGAGAGGGGAAAAGTTTTTAAGGGAGATATGCGTGGAAAGGTGTTGGGGGCCTGGAATGCATTGCTAGCGGAGGTGGTAGAGGTGGGTGCGATAGCATCATTTAAGATGTATCGAGACAGATACATGAATGGGCAGGGAACAGCGGGATATAGATCCTTAAAAAAAGGCGAGGAGAAAGTGAGGTCTGCAGATGCTGGAGATCAGAGCTGAAAATGTGTTGCTGGAAAAGCGCAGCAGGTCAGGCAGCATCCAAGGAACAGGAGATTCGACATTTCGGGCATGAGCCCTTCTTCAGTTTCCTGAAGAAACACACTTCCATTGCCACTTCTGTGTCTAAGCCAGTTCTGTATCCATCTTACCAGTTCACAGTGTGACTTCACCTTTTATATCAGCCTGCCATGAAGGACCTTGACAGAGGCCTTTCTAAAGTCCACATAAATAACATCTACCACCCTGCCCTCATCAATCACCTTTGTCACTTCCTCAAAAAGTTAAGTTTGTGAGACATGTTCTTCCCTGGATTTACCTCTGCTTATTTCTATTAAGTCCATATTTTCTAAGTGTGAGGAAATTCCATTCCTAAGAGTCTTCTCCAGTAATATCTCTACCACTGACGTAAGGCTCACTGGCCTGTAATTTCCCAGATTGTCTCTGTTACTCTTAAACAAGGGAACAACGTTGGCTTGCCTCCAGTCCTCCGGGATCTCTCCTATGACTATAGAGGATACAAAGATTTCATACTAGGCCTCAACAATTTCCTTACCTGCATCCCTCAGTATTTTGGGATAGATCCCATCAGGTCCTGGGACTTGTCTACCTTAATGCTTTTCAAAAACCCACCATCTCCTTTTTCATATTGACATACCCAAGAATATCACGATCCTTTTTTGTGAATACTGATGCAAAGTTTTCGTTAAGGACCTCACCCTCTTCCTCTGGCTCCAAGCATAAATTCCCTTTCTGTACATGACTGTACCTTCCGGATAAAACACCTTGAGTTTTCTTGATTTTATTGCCAAAGACATTTCTTGGCACCTTTTTAGCCTAATTCCTTTTTGAGTTCTTTCCTGTTATCTTTGTATTCTTCAAAGGCTCTGTCCGTTGATTTCCTAAACCTTCCATATGTGTCTCTTTCAATTTGACTAAGCTCTCAATTTCTTTTGTCATCCAAGGTGGGAATCATGTGGGAATCTTGCCGTCCTTATCTTTAATTTTCACAAGAAACTGCTGGTCCTGAATTCTAATCAACTGGCTTTTAAAAGATTCCCACATGCCAGATGTGGATTTACCCTCAAATAGCTGTCCCAAACTACATCCCCCATTGTGCTGGTAAACCTTCCCCAATTTAGAACTTGTGCTCTGTAATCTTGGACTGGTGGCATAAGATTGAAGGGCAGTAGAAGTTGCACACTTACTCAGAAAGAGTGAAAGGATAAACCTGGCAATTACAGACCAGTCAGAAGAACTGCAATGTAATGTCAGTGATGGGAGAAGCTTTTACGAACAATTATTTGCGAGAAAACGAGCAGCCTCTTGAGCAAGCTAATGTAATAAAACAAAACCAGTAGATAGTTAGTTAGTTAAAAATCACACAACGCCAGGTTATAGTCCAACAGGTTTAATTGGAAGCACACTAGCTTTCAGAATGATGCTCCTTCATCAGGCTCCTTCTATCACTTGATGAAGGAGCATCGCTCCGAAAGCTAGTGCTTCCAATTAAACCTGTTGGACTATAACCTGGTGTTGTGTGATTTTTAACTTTGTACACCCCAGTCCAACACCGGCATCTCCAAATCATGAGTAAATAGTTAAATAGCATGTTGTTCCATGGGATAACTGCAGTTCCTGTTATGTGAATGGAATTTCAAAAGGCAATTGATGAAATACCATACATCATGCACTTGAACCTTGCTATTAATGAAAGGTACATGTGTGTGTGATCTCATGGGCAGTACAAGCATAGATGCAAAATTTGTTAACAGATAGATAGTAAGTAGAGTTGCAAATAGCTCAATTTATTTTAAATTGTGCGATGGTGTATGTCGATATTCCTTAGGGTTTACTATTAGGACCCTGCTGTCTTTAATGTACGTTGATGGCTTGGACTTCAGACGCGAAGCACTTTTTTGAATTTTGGTGTGTAGTGAACAAGGTGTGATTGATTTAAAGAGAACATGATATAACAAGTAGAATTGGCAGAAATAGAACAAGTTAAAATCAACACAAAAAAGTGAGGGTTGTTATATTTAGGTGTGAAACATGAACTACAGTGAAACTAGATGTTAAAATTGTAAAGGGACACAGCAGCATTTGCAGTGTTTGTTCACAAATGTTTGAAGGTTAAATTGAGGTGATTGTGCAAAACTATTTTTATTGTTTTAAAGCAGTCAGTATGTGAAAGGCCTACTGATTAACTCTGGTTAGTTCCTACCAGCAACACTGTTGTTTGGTTGTCTCTAAATTGTGGTATCAGAATTATTCAGATGCATTAGTGTGTTCTTAAATCTTAAAGTTCCTGTTAAACTGATGTCACACATTTTTGTAGGTAGATAATTAGCACTATGTAATTAACCTTTATTGTTTATCAAGATTGAGCATATCCTCTGCTGAAGACATCATCTAGGCATCCTTCCCCACTTGGTACCACTGAGACTAACAACAACATAAAGGATTGGTGTAAATGAATCTACCAGACACAGCTCAGGTAGTTCAGACACAACACCATAAGATGTTGCCAGTGATGGTCATCTGCCTGCATAATTTAGCCTCCTCATATTATAAGCATTTCTACTGGTTCAGGGATCTAGGACCTGTTTAAACATTTGAGTTGGAGCTTTCAGTATTGAAATTAGGAAACATGTCTTCAGGCAAAGGATGATAAACATTTTTGACTCTTTCCACAAATGCTAATTAATGGTTAATTTTAAATTTAAAATTTGAGCAACAAAAATCCAGGATTTGGATCCGGAGTTAATTTTCCGATCAACTATGGTCTTATTGAAAGGCAGAAAGCCTATGGGCTGACTGACTCCTGTTCCTAAGGGAGAAGACAGGGAGAAATTTAAAAATTACACCTTTGTTATGGTTTCAGCATATTCTTTTCTATATTAAGAAAATTTAGAAAGTTTCATTTTAAAGGCTGCAATTTGAGGGTTTTGGGAAATTCTAGAAAATGTGCAATTTGACTGCAAATTTTCATCTGTTTCTTGGGGTGCCCTAACTAACTTCAGGTAGGATTTTCATTTTAAGAGGACTTTAACATTTTGTGGTAGCTGTAGCATTTGTAATTTATCCACTGACGCTTTGGTTTGAGGACATTTTCTGTTTTGGCAGAATGTGTTTGTAAGGTATAATGTAACAGGGATGTATAGTGGTAGGAAACTGATATTGCAGCTCCTGTGCTGTTTTACAGTCCAAGCTGCCTCCTGCCTCATTACAATAAGCATGTATGCCAAGTGCTTTGTTTCTGTTGTAAATTATTATTATTATTAATAAATTATTGTTACCTTGGTGATAAATGATATTTATCATCTCACTTCTTTTATTCTCCTCTTTCCTCCTGTCTAGGGAGAAGTCCTGTACAAATGATGATGATTCTCATTCTTCTGTTGGAACCATGCAAGGTCAAGGAAATCTTCCCTCGGGTCCAGGTCTGACATCCCCACCTTACACAGCCACTCCGATTGACCACGATTACGTCAAACGTAAAATCCCCCGTCAGCAGGCTTCAATTGATGGTATTTCTCTTGTTCTAGATAATGGCAAACTTGGGAGGTGGTTAATAATTGGGGCAATCATAAGTGGTGAATTCTGTTAAACGCACAACACTGGGTGATGGTGCATAGGAAAACGGGCAATATGGCTGCTATCTAGCTTCTTTAAAATGATGGGATTTCAATCAGGTTTCTTTAAACTTGGTGCTTGCTATTCGCTTGTTTGAGTGTCTGCTGCTTTGCTTGTTTTTGTGTGAAGTGCAATTTGGCTGCACCTAGTGCCATTACAAGATTCGTTATAAACAGAAGAAATTTTTATGGAATGATGTCCATATTGGCCATTGCTTACAATTCTCTGATCATGCCCTCAAAATAGTTGGTTCTTCTGTAAAGGCCAACAGGCACTCACTCCAACTCAGTGGCTGTGGTGTTACCTGCATCTGCCATTTGAGTTGATACAGATCGTAAATGCTGCAATTGTCTATTAGCCTGTTGTGCATGCTGTGTGTCTTGCTATTTTTCTATGTGGTCCTGTGATTTTTATTTTCTTGGTATACATATATTCATGGCCTTTCACATATGTTTGCTAATTAAGCATCCAGACCTGCTCCATGCTCTAATGACAGGAAGGTGAATAGTTTGGTCATCACTGTCCTGACGGATTTTGGTCTGTACCCCAACTCATCAAGTGTGAGGAGAGTTGAGTGAAGGGAATCGGATTCTAATTTTAAATTTAGATATTTTAGATTGTAAGTGAATTTTCCAGTTAAAGTTTTAGGATTAATTCAGAATGTAACACTTGACATTCAAAGAATAGTATTGCTGAATTTGGCAGTGTACTTTAGTATTTAACAATTTTATGTCGACTAAAGTTTTTTAAAACTGGTTTTGTAGTTTGTTAGTTTAAAAAAATCTGTTTGTGGATAAGATTAATTTTAATCTATGCTGTCTCCTGTTTAAGTGCAGCACTGATGCTTTGATTCTCGAGCTTTTGAGATGACGCAAAATATTTTTGTTGATCCAATCTCAGAGATTTCAGTCTCATTCATGTTGGTTCACATCATGTGGTCATTCCGCCACCCCCACCCCAAGTAAATGGTTTGAATGATGGCTCTAAGGGCTGGAGGAATATGCTATTAATAGTGAGCTTGACATGGTGAATTTTTGTTGGTCCTCGGAACAAATTACTGCAGATGCTGGAATCTGTATTGAAAACAAAAAATGCTGGAAATCCCAGTGGGTCAGGTAGCATCTCTGAAGAGCGAGCAAACTAATGTTTCAAGTCTAGATGACTTCTTCAGCTCTGGTGAAGAGCTTTCTCGACTCGGAATATTAGCTTGCTGCCTGACCTGCTGTTATTGCCAGCATTTTTTGTTTTCCCTTATTGGGGGCAATATCTGAAAACTATACTAATTTATGTTACTGAATCTGGATTACTTAATTGCTGCTTTTAAACTTTGTGGTTTCACTGCTTTATTAATTTTTAAAATCTTTAGAAGAGATGAAGAATGTTTCAATCAGGTGTTGTGGGATTTTTTAGTAGAGCGCAGAGAAGAAAGCAAATCAGTTAATGACCATTTTTTCCACTTTTAAAGACACACTACCTCGATATTACTACCAAGCTAGGCTAATGCATCAAAACAGTACAGGAACAAAGAAATAGCCAAGGCCAATAATCAAGTGCATTCACAAAGTGGAAGAGCTGAGTGAACAAAGTAAACGTGCTACCGATTGGTTCACGCCAAGCTTGAGTTTTAAACGTCTGCAGATATAGATGTTAATGAAAACACAGATGTAAGGAGCTCTGTTGTTTGAAATCCTCAGGGGAAGTTAAAATAGGCGACAGCATAGTATGTTTGATTTCAACATATTGAGAATAAGTGTGACCAGAACATGTGATATGACTGTGGCAAAGAGAGAGAAGAATGTATAGCTTCGTGTGTTAATGGTTTAGTGGGAACAAGTAGGTAGCGTTCTAAGATATGGTTGAGGTGGAGGCAGTGAGAAAAGAGAGAGAATGAAATGGTAATGAGAGATGGGGATTGTTTCCCAATTTCTTTTTTCAGTCTTTGACATGGTTGATTACGCTATGCTTCTTTATTGCCTCTCCTCTGTTGCAAAGCTGGATGGGACAGCACCTCACTTGGTCAACTGTCCAGTCGTAGTCAAACAACCACCTGTTCTTGTGCTGTAACCTTTGCAGCCTCCTCTGTTTCTATCTTTACCAAACTCTTTTTTTAGTGCTCCCATGAAGTGGGGGTTTGGGATGTTTTGTCATGTAAGGTGCTATATAAATACCGATTGTTGCTGTATCCTGTCGGACAGTTTGAGTCAGATATGGAAGCAGTAGTGCAGTCTAACTCTTTACTTGGAGATAGTTGTGTAAGAGATTTGTTGTGAATCAGGAAGCAATTTCTTAGGAGCAGCTTTAGCAATGACAGAGTTCCAGAGAGTCAGAGTGATGCTGGGAATATTGAAAGACCCAAAGACACAAGAAAAGCACCAATAAAGGTTTAAAAATGGCACTTTTAAGGTCTGAGAGAACCAGAGGAAGTGAAGACAGTGTTTATTGCTCCACTGAACATCAAGATATAGTACCACAGTCACTACACTGGACACTGAAGGTTGTGAACTTAAAAAGGGAGATTAGGAGAGCTGAAAGGATATAGGCAAGTAAAATTAAGGAAAATGCTAAGTTGCTGTACAGATACACAAAGGATAAAAGAATAATTAGGTAAAGAGTAGGGCCCATTTTGGACCATTCTGATAATTTGTGCTTGGAGCCTGAGGCTGAATACTTTGGGTTGGTGTTGGATAATATGGGTATAGAAATCAGGGTGAAGGACTGTGATATAATTAAAGAAGCTAACATAGACAGAGAAGAGCACAAGAGAGGGTGAAGAGGTGATTTATCAGGATGTTGCATGGGCTGGAGAGTTTCAGTTAAGAAGAGAGATTGGACAGACTGGGATTATTTTCCTTAGAGCAGAGGAGATCGAGAGGGGACATAACTGAGATGAATAAAATTGAGGGGCACAGATATGGTAGACGGAAAGAAACTTTTCCCCTTGAAACATTTCCTCCTTGGTTTTAAAAAAAAAAGGGCAGGATCAATCATTAGGAGCATAGATTTAGGGAAAGGGCAGAAGTTTTGAGGAGATGTGAGGAAAAGCACCTTGCAAAGGGTGGTGGAAATCTGCTTGTGAGGTGAGTGTCGGTGGAGGCAAAATGCTCATTGCATTTAAGGAGTATTCCGTTGTGCACATGATGCCAAGAATGCAAGGCCAAATGCTGGAAACTGGGATTAGATTAGTTAGGTGGTTGCTCTGGACAGAAAACCTTTGTTTTTGTGCTGCAGATTTCTATGATTCTAAATGGTGCGATCAGTGCTATAGGGTTCGTTGATGTGGAGAAAAGGTCACTTTGTTCTGTGAAAGAAAATAAAATTAGGGGAAATAGGAGAAGGTTGTAGACTGCATAAATGCAGTTTATGACCTCTCACCTACAGCACACTGATTTCAGAGGAAAATGAATACCCATGGGCATACTTTTGTACTGGGCATGCAGTTGATGATTTGCTTAATTCTGTAATGGGTGTGGGTATTGTACTGCATGCAATTTAATTGATGCTGTTCGCCTGTGCTTTCTGGCTATTTATTTCGGAAACTGAATTTTTGCTCCTTCTGATGAGGGTACATGTTTCAATTGTTACTCTCTCGTAGCTTGCTGTGCTATGAATACGCTTGTACTTGCTCTTATGTTTCCGTTATAAGCAGTAGGTTCCATTGTTTGTACAGCAGTTTTTGTCAAGTCATCAACGGCCCCTTGTACCTTCTCCATGATTCTCATCCACTCCGTTGTCAGGCTGGGCTTCTAATACTGTTCTCTTTGCTTCAGGCAACCAATCCTGCACTTCTTGTCTTAATCTCTTATCACCAGATAAGCAGTTCCCACTGGCTTCTTATTCTATAGTAAAGGGATTCAAAATCATTCATCTCATTCAATGGATATTTGCTCAAACCCAACTTTGGATTTCTCCAGTCTACATGGAGTAGATGTTTTGCTTTTCTATCTCTCATTTCCTTTGCGTTTTCCCCTTGCTTCACCATTGCTGTTGCATCTTGGCTTCAGCCCTCAAACGTGCTAAGTCACTTTCCTTCAAAAGCTTTCTCCATGTAGCGCTGTGAACTGTGTTTTGGTCATCTCGCAGAGCACTCCTCCAATGTTCCACATCCATATTCTGCTCTGTTGTACCTTAGGTTGTCTTGCCTTGCACAGACTTAATTTATTCCTCACCCCCCACCCACCCCATCTGAGGAACATTTCCATAGTAATCATTTTTTTCTACTGGTTATGTGCTTCTAGTGTGTGTTCTATTTTTTAATAAACCCACATTTCTTCCTATGATCAGTATGTTCTCTTAATGTTGCTCATAATTGTATTGTTTGGGTTACCTGATTAATATTGTTACTTTTAGTTTTAGGTGTTTTATTGACTACTTCCTTTTCCAGTCACTAATTCTTTTGAGTCATTTGTTTTCCACTCCACCAACAGACTTTTGAAATCCCGGCTTGGTATTCCTGTATTCCCATTAATTTACTTTTATTTTACATCTTGGTTTGTGTACTGTTGGTTCAGATTATAAAATGCACCCGATTTCCAAGGCTAAAAGCAAAAGGGATATCTTGAATGTGGATAATTGCCCAATTTAGACACTGATGTACATTCTTTGTACTGGGTTTTCTTTCCCAATAATTGACCTTATTACCAATAGAAAATGTATCAGATGTGTGTTTTATTCATATCCATACATTATATAGTCTAAATTATTAAGGTTTCCCTTCTAATATATCTTTTGGGATTAATTCATCCCATTTTGATTCTGTGATTGTCTTGAAATTGTTTATTCTTTTCAAATGTTCCTGCTTCCTTGGCTGTGCCAATATGTGATTTTAGCTATGTGATGATCACTGGCAGTCAATGTTCCCCACATTTTTCGGTTTCCCGCTCTCAACTTCACTGTTAAATTATGTTTCATCTCTTTCCCTGATGATGTAGCCTCTGTCCAGAAACAGTCCATTATCAATTACATTGTTTTGTTTGATAGGTGCTCCCCACTCCCTCTGTAAATGAAGGTAATTCAACAGTTTTAATTATTCAGCTTCCACTTGAATTAAGAAATGCCATCAAACCATGGGCAAAGTTCCCAGAAATCCTTTCAATTTTAAGATTATCATGTTCTGTGCAGTTACTAATCATCCCATCTTCATCTGGGGTACTCAGTGCTTTTTCTTCCGTCTCCTGGAACAGATGGTTTCTGAATGCTTACTGCAAAGTTCTACAACACACTTACTGTGTATTTCATTTCTCAAACTTTCTTTCACCATTTCTTAAAGAAATTAGAGAAGGTATTTTAAGTGCAACAAATGAATACAATACTAAATGCTATTTTGTGTGTGCTAATACTTTTGGACAAGGGATACCAGGCACTTGGGTCAATCAAGTCTGCTTGGCCTCAAAGCCATTCATACTCGTTGGTTAACGGCAATGTTTAAAATGTGTGCAGTGATTGACTTGAGCTCCTTTCACAGCAATCGTATTTCTTATTGTCTGTCATTGCACATGATCGACTCAAGGCCTCGATATCATCATAACCATTGACAACGCATTCTACAGGTTAAGCTCATTTTTAATTCAAGGAACCTTTGGAGTGGTTAAGCTCTTCTCGATCTCCAAATTGGAAAAGAATGTATGTGAGTATGGAGTGTTTGGAAGATATTTGATTTCTCCACTCTGAAATAGTACGCAATTTGAGTTTCATTCTGGGTGACTTTAGTATTATGCATTGGCTGGACATAGACATTGCTGACGAGGTCAGCATTAAGTACCCATCTCTAATTGCCTGGGAAAAAGTAGCAACTAGTAGTGGTTTGAATGCAACTGAATATCTTGCTGGGACATTTCAAAGAACAGTTAAGAATCAATAATTTCAGAGTCACATGCGTTCCCAGTGTCCCGGTATTGGAATAGAGCTAATTAGAATAAAACTAAAACACTTCTTGCATATGTTTATCTGTTTTCAGTCAAAATACACAAGGGTGAAAACTTCTCGTTATTCATTCCATTAGTCTTTCCAATTGGAGCTTTCTGGGAAGCAAATCCAGACTGTCTGTTGTATCCTGACTGAACAGGATTCTGTAAATCCTTCAAGATACATTGGAAGTAACAAAGAAAGCTAGGGATGCAGGTGCATTGTTCCTTGAAAGTGGAGTTGCAGGTAGACATCGTGGTGAACAAGGCATTTTGCACATTTGCTTTCATTGGTCAGTGCATTGAGCGTAGAAGTTGGGATGTCACATTGCGACTGTACAGGACATTGAGACCAGTTTTAGAATACTGTATGATGTTGTGAAACTTCAAAGGATTCAGAAAAGATTTACAAGGCTGTTGCCAGGGTTGGAGGGTTTGAGCTGTAGGAAGAGGTTGAATAGGCTAGGGCTTTTCTCCCCTGGAGTGTTGGAGACTGAGGGTTAACATTTTAAAGATTTATAAAATAATGAGTGGCATGGATATGGTGAATAGCCAAGGCCTTTTCCTCAGGGTAGGAAGGTCCAAAGCTAGAGAGCATAGGTTTAAGGTGAGAAGAGGAAGATTTAAGACAGACCTGAGAGGAAATTTTGTTTACATAGAGGGTGGTGTTTGTATGGAATGAATTGCCAGAAGAAGTAGTGGTGCCTGGTACAATTACAATATTTAAAAGTCATCTGAATGGGTATATGAATAGGAAGGGTTTAGAAGGATTGGGCCAAATGCTGGCATATGGGACTAGATTAATTTAGGCTTTCTGGTCAGCATGGACATGTTGGACCGATGAGTCTGTTTCTGTGCTGTATATTTCTAGGACTCTATAAGTCTTGAATCCTTTGTCCTTGGTCCATTATATTAGTTTTGACAATCAAGTCAGAGTAAAGTTCGTATCTGTAAAAATAAGGGAATAATTTGTTTTATTACGATGAAATGTTGCCTTGTAAAATGCAGATGGTTTGACTTGAGAGCACTATATATCTGAAGATATGATCCAGATTTATAGAGCTGGTACTCAAACTGTCCCTCCTTAGTGAACAAAGCCAATTAGAATATGGAGGTAAAGATACTCAGGCAACCTTTGGAGAGACCAACAGAAGGACAGGAGAAATACATTTTGTTCCTTACCTCATTTTCTTCTTCTTAAATATCTCCTGTGGCACCATCTGAACATCTCAGCTGGGATTTGTTTAGGTGCAACGTCCTCTGTTTTACAGTGATTGACAACAGATCTAATAGGTTGCATAGCGGCGCACATCTTGAGTTGTTACTGCAGACCCATCTAAGATTAAGAATTTAGTATTTACATAATGGTCTGCAGATTGGGATGTTGGACATACTGTGGAAGAAATTATGGAGCCTGTTGCTGTGTACAAAAGTTCAGTGAAACCAACAAGTTTACTGTATTTACTTTATAATTACAATTATTCCCAGCTCTATCCCATTACTTCCTCCACTGTCTGTAATTCATTTACCTGCTCCTCTGATATTGGCTAGAACTTACTCCTAGTAAAGTGAAAACTAGAATCATTGTCATTTTGACCAGCCGTGAACTCTGTTGCCTCTTACTCCCCAGTAGATTGAACCAAGCTACTCATAACCACATTGTTCTAATTGAAATGGTGCTGGGCTTTCAAACTCATTCTTCATTCTATTTCCCAGGCAGCCTACTTCAGTTTCTGTAAATTGACCTGTCTCATCTGTGTAAACACTAAACGGGTGCCATTATTACCTCTAGACCTGACCATTCTGAATCTTTCCTGACAAGCTTCGCATATTCTGTACTCCATGATGTTAGGCTGATACAAAACTCTTCTATACACACCGTAATTCACATAAACCACCTCTTTACTCACTGATTGGAATTGGTTTGGCCTTTTGGCCTGTCCCTTATCTACTGCTGTAGACTGATCCAGCACCTCCTCAGTCCTTTGATAACTCAGGAGTCCTCCAAGTTTCACTTCTATGCATCTAAATTTTTTTCTCTTTCACCAATGCAGATACACACAGACACAGCTGTACCCCATCTCCCTGCTGAAACTACTTCATACTCTTCACCTTTATGTTGGGCCTTTAAAACCTGTCTCCCTTTGGTTATCTATCCCAATATAGTCTTCAGGCTTGGTGTCACATTTTGTTCAATAATTGCTCCTGTGAAACACATTGGAAATTTGTTTGAAAGTGTTTAGAAGTGCAAGTTCTTCATGAGGAAATCTTGGTTGCTCTTGGAACTTAGGAACCCTTTGCTTTGGAAGAAACACGTTCTCAGTTACCAGGCCCGAAACATTAACTCTGATTTCTCTTCACAGGTGCTGCCAGACCTGTGAAGCTTTTCAGCAGTTTCTGTTTCTCTTTTTGGTTTACAGTATCTGCAGTTCTTTCAGTTTTTATTTCTCATTGATAACCTTTTCCAAAAATCTTTAAGTCATGCATCTTAGAGACTAATTAGTCAAGATTGAGCTAAAGAACAAGTGTTTTCATCTCCAAATGAGAAGCTGACTTTGGATTCAGTTTGTTCATGGTGTTGGCCTGGCTTCAGCCTCAAATTCTTCTTTAATTTGCCAGTCTCTTTGAGGCATCAAAGTTTTTGTCCTGTATCTCTTCATGAATATATGTTTCATGTCCCATTGGCAGAAATTAAATTGGAAGAAGTTCAGCTAGTCTTTGTTCCATTGAAAAGACTGAGGCTTGTGATCCATTTGGAGTGATCTACATTTTAAAAATTTCCTCTTGGGGCATGGGCATTGCTGGCTGGCCTGTATTCATTGTTCATCCTTAGTTGTCCTTGAGAAAGTGGTGGTGTGCTGCCGCCTTGAGCTGCTACTGTCCACGTGATTTTGGTTGACCCGCAGCGCCCTGAAAGAGGGGATTCCCAGGATTTTGACCCAACGACAATGAAGGAACGGTGATGTATTTCAAGTCAGAATGGTGAGTGGTTTGGAGGAGACCTTGCAAGTGGAGGTGCCTGCAGCCCTTGTCCTTCTTACAGAGTTTAATGTTTATGCTACTCTTGGCAGTGTGAAGGAATAGAGGGATCTTAGGTTCCACGTTCATAGATACCTCAAAGTTGCCAGCCAAATTCATAGGGTTGTTAAGGTGTATGCTGTGTTGGCTTTCATTAGCGGGGGTTGAGAGTAAGAGCCACAAAGTTAGGCTGCAGCTTTATAAAGCCCTGGTTAGACCATACTTACAGTATTGTGTTCAGTTCTGATCGCCTCATTATAAGAAGGATGTGAAAACTTTAGAGAGTGTGCAGAAGGGATTTACCAGGATGCTGCCTGAACTGGAGGTCATGTCTTATGAAGAAAGGTTGAGGGAGCTAGACTTTTCTCTTTGGAGCGAAGAAGGAAGAGAGTTGACTTGACAAAGTCTACAAGATGATGAGAGGCCTAGTGGTTAGCCAGAGGCATTTTCCCAGGACAGAAATGGCTATCACAAGGGTGCATAATTTTAAGGTAATTAGGAGAAGGTTTGGGGAGAAGTCAGACGTTGGCTCTTTAAATAGTGTGTGCTGGCAGTGTGGTATGCACTGCCAGTAGTGATGGTAAAGTCAGATACATCAGTGATATTTAAGCAACTCTTGGATAGGCACATGGATGAAAGTAAAATGAAGGGTATGTGGGTTAGTTTGATCTTAGAGTAAGATAAAAGGTTGGCTCAAGGGCCTGTGCTGTGCTATACTGGACTGTTCTATTTTCTATGTACTCTGTTCTGGATGGGGATTGGCACTAACCATAAATCACCAGACAGATTTGTCATAAATTCATAGGCAGTCCATTGTTTTGTGTCCGCTGGTAACTACCCACATTATTGTGATGTGTTACATGTATTACTGAGTTTTCCTACTTAATATACTCTTAACGTTTTGGGCAATAAAGGGCCACCATAGAACCAACAGTGTACAATGACCTTCAGTGATGAAGAAAACGCATCAAACTTTTAACTTGGTTGTGGTTCCTTGCTTTGTACCAGCCCTTGTGAAGAAAGCCTCCAAAGTGGAATGAGGAATCCATGTTAGGGGCATAGATACAGGAACTGTAGAATCTTCTCTCTGATATATGTAAGGTGGTTTATTGCCATTGAACTGTTTAAGGATTCCATATAAATGTGTCTGTTTTTGTTATCGATCATTGTAAGTTTTCCAGAAACCTTATTTAGTGGACCTTACTACTAAGTTGATATTTGTTGGTATTGTGCCAATGCACGTTTGGTATAATTCGCATTTATAATTTCCTAACATTCCTGTCATTAATGGTAGACATATAACCCCAGTATTATGTAGCATGAGGATTGTAATCATATTGTTGCTTTTCATAGTTCATGTGGGCATTTTTTTGAAAGATTCGCCATCCCAAACTAGTACATTTTAAGGGAATTTTGATGACAGCCCTGCAGTATGCAAATCAGATGACCTTCCTCTGTCATTTGGTCTCAATGTGATGCAGTTATGGCAGTGCTGCAACATGCATGATATCTGGTAAGAACGCAGAACATGGCTATTTGGACAGAACAGAGCTGCATGAACGGACCTTTATTGTAAAGTGATCAGGGCTAACTTGAAAACATGGAGATACTTAGAAATAGATATCATGGCAACATTCCAGAAAGAGAGGGCATATCAGTGGTTCTGAATGTTTCGGGCTATCAAAAGATTACATTTGTAACATCTAAAATACAAACTGGATAAGCAGATAAAAATCAGGTGTCCCATCAAGCTTGGAGAACCACAACGAGATACTTACCACACTTCTCAACGATCACATCCACATCAACACAAGAAGCAAACTCAGGTCAATTTGCGAAAAGGATCTTGGAGATTCCTCTGCAACCTGTTGGAGCCATTACTGAAGTTCTCTTCTTAATCTTGCAAATAATCTGAACGTGGAATCCCATCTGTCTTGAGGTTTTCTGTTCTATGCAAGGTGACAACTTTATTTGATTGTTTAGAATGTTGTTCACTGCACTGCATTCCACAGGAAGCTAGCCTGATGCAAACTAGTCATTTAATAGGTTCACTGTAGCCTGGGAACCTGCATGAATGCTTCCTGAATTATCGATTAGTTGGTCTTTGACAAAATGTTGACATTTGAGGCTCGGAAACCTTTTGCAAAGATCCCCAGCTATTTACTGGCTGCATTTGCTGCCTTCAGTTCTGCGATTTATCCAGTTTTTCTGAGAGGTTATTAATGTTACAAAATGCCTTTCTGCTTAATACTTAATTTGTCTATGAAAACAAATTTTAAAGATAAAGTGATTTCCAACTATATGTAGTGTTGGTAAATCTATCCTATTTAGATTTGCATGTAGAGGGTGCAGTTATTTAGTGTCTTTTCAATTTATCTGTAAAATGAAGGGGCAATGTACCACTGTTCTTATCCGCTGTATTGTGAGGATTTGAAATTTGATTGTGAGTGGAACATGAGCCTAAGTAGTATGAAGCACATATGTCAGTCCAGGATTTTGTTCTCATTACAAATTAAGACATGAAAGCCAATTGCTATTAAATTTAATAACTTCTAAAATTTGTATCATCCATGGTATATTATATTCTAATAGTCGCTGCTGAATTAAGCGTATGTCACTTAGTGCATCACATCCACTTTACATTCACATTTTGGCTGATTTATCAGGTCTGAGCCCTCCGCTTCTACTTTCACTTGTTTCTCCCCCTTTTTATACTTTATTTCCAACCTATTCTCTCCTGTCATTGTGCATCCCACTAAGGTATTCTGTCTATCCCAAATCCATATCTCAACCTTTCTTACCTTCCTGCTTCATACGAGGCTTCATGTCCTTGTGTACAAGTTTCTCTCCATGCCTGTTCTAATATCATCAAAAAGGCTTCATCAAGACATTTATCATTGTCTCCTTATGAAGAGCAACTCAACTGTGCCATACTATTTGCTTGCTGACCTTCTTTCCAAACGTACCAACTTTGGGCAAATCTTTGGAGTGTCCTTGTGCTGATTTTGTGAAGTCCAGCAGTGAATTATCTTTGCATTTTGCCATCTGTAAGCTTATTGTGGATGATTGCACAACATCATGGCTATGATGGCAACTTGTTTGAGGAGTGATAACCTTTACCCCTAAATGAAACCTGCCTGTACGTTTCACCACTGATCCTGCCCCCTCACACTGTGCGGCTGTGGCTCATCTCACCAAATCACACACTGGTTCTGTTTCCTTTCTCCTTCTTGGCAATCTTACCTCCTTTCACTCTTGTTTTACATTCCCCCAGCAATATCCTCTGAGTGCTATCTTAATTTTATCACTAAATTTTTCAGTACTTTTCTCCTTTAACAAGTGACTGTCTCTCTAAGATCATTGCTGTTGTAACCACTCCTCCCCAATCACTCCAGCAACCTCCAACGGGGTTACTGTGAATATTGGTGATTCTCAATAATATTTACAGTAAACCCGTTGAGCTTGCTATCTCTAGTGACCTTGTTAATGCTATTGTGGCAATCACATATAAAGCCATCTCTGGTCACTTTCTTCTAGTGGTCTTCACGCAGTCTTTTTCCGTATCCAACCAACTCTTATTAAAGTCACCAAACAATTTATATGACTAAACCACTGCCTCATGACAGTTTGCTACGGTTGTTGACACCACCCTCATCCAGTCCATTTCCAGTTTTGTCCAGCTGGATATGACTACTTAGTTCCATTCTTACCAGTCCCACCATAGTCAATAAAATAACAAGAAGAAAAAAAAAATCATTTTGCTCCCACAGTGTTACATTAATGTACATCAAGGGTGTATTCTTACCTACCTCTAATTGCTAACCTACTCCTCTGCAGAGTCATCTGTAAAGCAATTTCAATTTTTAATTGATGACCTCCAGTTCTACCTCATGTCTGCCTCTCTGTATCTCGCTCTCCTTTTCTCTCCAACTTTCCATTGCTGTGAAATTATCACATTATATGTTTGACATCTGATGATGGATCAGTAGAAATTTCTTCCAAGTAAGCATTGGGATGATTGTCCCTGATAGTCGCCCTGAACCAGCCTCCTTCCCCTTGGCATGAAATTTTTATCTTATTTTGGTGTCAGCAAATGTGAGGTCATCCTTTTTGAACCTATTGAAAAGGGTAGTGCTGTGTCTTTCTAAATGGTGGAAAGCAGGAGGCAGTGGAGGTCAAAGAGATTTTAAAATTCTGTACATCCCTAAAATGTCACCAACAGGTACAGAAAGTAAAAAATCTGAATAGAGTGCTGGCGTTTAGCATATGTTATGTTTCAGCTGTATAAATCCTGGATGAACCATACCTGGGGTTACTGTGATCAGTTCTAAGCACCACACCTTAAGAGGGTCATTCTGGCTTTTGATGGAAAGTAGTGTAGATTTTACAGAATAATTCCTGGATTCCAGTTGTTAAATTGAAAAATTTATAAATGAGGTATTAAAAGCAAATTAAATATAAAAACGTTCTAAGTTACTATGGAACTAATGAGAAGAATGAGTGAATTGATTCAAGTTTTCAAAATATTAAGGGGAACAATTAGGGTAGATAGCCAGAAACAATTTCTTGCTCCTTGGGGAATCTAGGACCAAAGGCTCTATTGTAAAAATTAGAGCCAGACTTTTCAGGATTAAAATGGGGAAATGCTTCTACTCACAAAGGGTAATAGAAATTCAGTGTCTCTTCTGCAATAAGCAGTTTAAACTAATCCAAGGTTTCATTGAATGGCTGTCAACAAGGAGATAAATAGCTTATTCCTGTTCTTACATTACTACCTATACCATCGATAAGATCATGTGTTACTAAATCCATGACGTTGTTTGTTACAACTCTGTCTGAAATGTTCACATCTATCACTGTAACTTGAATTTTCAGTACACTAATGGTTCACTTCCCAGATTCTCCCCTCTGACTTGAAGTCAGTTAAACTTCTGTCCATGTTCTAACTCACAGCACACCCTGGTCCTCAATCAGCCCAGTGCTTGCTAACCTACGTTTTCTCTCAGTTTATAAGTATCTTGATTTTTAAAGTTTCTTCCAGAATAAAGCAAAATGCTAACTTTCAAACAAAAAAAAATACAATTCTCATTTATGTTGTAAAAATATGAAGAAATTTAAATCAATAGCATCAAACAGCGTTTTTTCTGTGGATAAAGTACATTCACAACTTATCTTGAACGGATGTTGGCGGTTACCAAGTATAATATGTATCTAACTTTGAGATTTATTTTGGGACAAAAGTGTGTTATATGTAATGTAATAGGAGAAAGTGAGGACTGCAGATGCTGGAAATCAGAGTCAAAGGGTATGATGCTAGAAAAGCACAGCAGGTCAGGCAGCATCTGAGGAACAGGAGAATCCATGTTTCAGGCATAAGCCTTTCATCGGGAATCATGATGAAGGACATATGCCTGAAACATTGACTCTCCTGCTTCTCGGATGCTATCTGACCAACTGCTTTTCCAGCACTGCACTCTTTGATTATCTCAGTAAGATATTAACATTACATATAATGTGTTGGAAATCAACGTGCTGGGTTGTCACAAAAGTTAAAGTTTAAATCTACTCAAAATTTTCTGAATGACCCTGGTTTCTGTACTTAAAAAGTGGCTATTTGTGACAAAAAGGTTTTAGTTACAGATAAACAATTATAGCTTCTCAATGTATCACCCTGCTAGTTTTAGCTTCCTCATGCACAAACAGATGTAGACAGGAAAAGAAAACAAAGACGAGGAAGATAGTCCCTGTTCACAGGGAATGCTGCGATGTTTCTTTTGGCAGGAGTACTGGTCCTTCATTCTTCTCCACGTACTTTTACTTACTTGGGATAGGTATAGAGTGACTGGTTCACACTTAAAAAGTCTTTGGCTTATGTATAAGAGCCATAGCTCACCACAGCAGCTGAGGGAAAAAATAAACTGGACTTTTTTCAGGCTTAATATTTTACAGAAAAGAGCTTGTGGACATCTAGTGGTTTCTGTTCAAACTTTCATGTCAACAAGGTATTAGCTACCTGGGAGTCAACCATATAGTTGTTGTCAAGCAGAAGGGCTTCACTTTTGATGACTGGTTACAGTTCTATGAACTACTGTTCTATGAACATTAGTGTACAAGATAATGAGAGGCATAGATAGAGTTGATAGCCAGAAACTTTTTCCCAGGGCAGAAATTGTTAACATGAGGGGTCATTATTTTAAGCTGTTTGAAGGAAAATATAGAGGGGATGTCAGAGGCAGGTTCTTTACACAGAGAGTTGTGAGACCATGGAATGTGTTGCCAGCAGCTGTTATGGAAGCGAGGTCATTGGGGATATTTAAGAGACTGCTGGACATGCATATGGTCACAGAAATTTGAGAGTTTGTACATTAGGTTTACCTCACATGAGGATCAATGGTTGGCACAACATCGTGGGCTGAAGGGCCTGTTCTGTGTTCTATGTTGTAATCAGTTACTTGTTCCAGGCGAAATCTCCATTCTTATCCTCTTGGCTACATCTCCTCTGCAACTAGACCATCCCCCACAGCTTGCAGAAACAGCTGTGGAAACCTCATTTACAATGTGTGTTTGGCTTAGTTGATTTTAAAATAAGGAGTAATTCTTTCACAATCCTTAACTTTCAAATGAGTTCCTTCCCATTTCAATCCACAGTCAAAAATACAGAAAAAACAAGATACAAGGCCTTTACAGTAAAGCTCTGATAATTGCTGAATTGTTGGTAGTCATGGCCTGAGCTGCCTTGGACCAAGGCCCTGGAATTTCCTTCCTAAACATCTCTACCTCAATGCATTTCCTCTTCCAGCCTCCCATTTCAGCTTCTGATTCTTGTTGAGGCTAGTGCTGCATTCACACAGACAACTTCTCAGATGTATGAGCACCCACGTGCAGAACTTGTCCAGCCTTGTGCTATCAAGTATAGCCATAAGTCCAGGGACTGGGTGCAACTGTTTGCTGTTTGACGACATTGCAGATTACTAAAGGCTAAGATCGGTCTCCGTGTACACACAGATTACCAATCATTCTATCTCAAAGCTGATATCTAGTTTAGATAAATGTTACTGAGGATCCAAACTTGAGTTGCAGTTTCCACAGATTTGGATGGGTGACCCTATACTGTACAGTTAGCTCAAAGAGGTATATCCACTTGCTAATTGGTTAACAATAGATATCACCTGCCAAGAGAGAACTCATTTTTAAAAATGTTAAAATTGCAAAATCATGCCGATAATGTGGCTAGGGCTACAATATCGAGAATTCCTTTCAGATAAACTGCAAGACAGCTACTTGCAATAGTTTTCTTGTTTCCATGTGCTGACTTAATAGTTCAGGTTGCAATGGATATATCTTCATATATTTCTTGTTTGTAAAGTTTGAGTAATCTCTCACATGTATTTCACATCGTGCTTTCCACTGGGCTCTGTAACTCTATGACCTGGTCTTGTTTCATCATTTAACTGCACATTGTTTCCTTGCTTGTATAATTACAGCATTTAAAAGGCATCTGGATGGGTATATGAATAGGAAGGGTTTAGAGGGATACGGGCCAAATGCTGGCAAATGGGACTAGATTAATTTAGGATGTCTGGTCAGCATGGACAAAGGGTCTGTTTCCCTGCTGTGCATCTCTATGACCCTCTATTAGTGCTTTACATTAATTTCCTAACCCTCTTCATCTTGACGGAACAGCATAACTCTTCATTTAAATATATCTATGCTGTTTGTCTCAACCACGCCAACAGTAGCAAGTTCCACAATCCAACCACTCTTCAAGTTTCTCCTAGATGGAGTTGTTTGAGACTATCTTGTTTATGATCCCTAACCTGGACTCACCATGAGCCAAAATATTTCTCTGTACACCCTACCTTTATTAGGTCACCACCCTGTCATGTCTTTTGTGGAAAACATGTGACCTAGCCTGTTGCATCTTTCCCAAATCATGACAAATGCAACCACACAGGACTCTTTGTTTTGAATAGTCAATCTGATGCAGTTATGCACGATTTGGAGATGCCAGTGTTGGACTGGGCTGTACAAAGTTAAAAGTCACACAACACCAGGTTATAGTCCGACAGGTTTATTTGGAAGCACCAGTGTTTGGAGCGCTACATCTGACCACCTGATGAAGGAGCTCCGAAAGCTATGCTTTCAATTAAACCTGTTGGACTATAACCTGGTGTGTGGTTTTTAACTTTGTGGTTATGCACGGTTACAAATGTTTTGGATATGGTAATTCAAAGCTGTATTTGCCTTAATCCCTAGAACTACAGATTACAAGTTATTCTGCTATAACGTGCGTTTCGTCAGCATGAATTGGCTGCGACGAGATTTGACAAATTGGGAAGTTTGTATAACTTGAACTTTCTACTGAATGGGTATAGTGATTTTGTATTAGCGATGATTTGGAGATGTCGGTGTTAGACTGGGGTGTACAAAGTTAAAAATCACCCAACACCAGGTTACAGTCCAACAGGTTTATTTGGAAGCACTAGCTTTTGGAGCGCTGCTCCTTCATCAGGTGATTGTGATAACCACCTACTGAAGGAGCAGTGATCCAAAAGCTAGTGCTTCCACATAAACCTGTGGACTGTAACCTGGTTTGTGTGAAAATTTAAATTTTGTACTAGCGATCTTCTACAGCACGATTTTCGATAGTGATTTTCCATCGCCTGTTTTCTATAGCGCAAGGTTACAAAGAGACACAATTTGGCACTACAGTGGAAAGGAGAAAGTGAGGACTGCAGAAGCTGGAGATCAGAGCTGAAAATGTGTTGCTAGAAAAGCGCAGCAGGTCAGGCAGCATCCAAGGAGCAGGAGAGTCGACGTTTCGGGCATGAGCCGTTCTACAGTGGAAAGACCTGTATCTGGTCATGATGTTTGTGGGAGCTGCAATGAGTATTCTTCAAAAAGTATTTAATTAGCTATAATATCTTTTGAAATGTTTTAAGTTTGTGTAAAACACAACAAAAATTCAATTTCTATTTTCCCCTTTTCTTTCTTATTTGATTTTTCACTTTGGGATAGTATGTGGAAATATCGAGGAAGTAGTTATAAGGCATGTGGAATGCTGGCCTTTATAAAAAGGGACATACAGCACTTAAGTAAGGATGTTATGTCAAACCTTTGAGGCACTGGTTCAACTTAAGCTGGAGGAGTGTGCCTAATTCTGGGCATTGAACTTTAGGGAGAATATGAAGGATTTAGAGACCGTGCAGAAAAGCTTTACGAGAATCCATTTAAGTGATTACATTGGAGAAGCTGAGGTTATTTTCCTTTAAAGAGAAGTTTGAAAGGAATTTGAGTAGAAGTGAGCGAAATCATGAGTGACTTAGACAGAATACACAAGACTCTGTTGTCATTGACAAAAGGTGAAGAGCCAAAGGACAGATTTGAGGTGAATGGCAAAAGAACCAAAAATGACATTAAGAAGAACAGTTTCAAACAGCAAATGCTTGTGATCAGGAATGCATGGCCTGAGAGAAGTGATTTAATTGTGGCTTTCAAAAGAGGATTGAATTCGAGAAAAACAAGGCATACTGGAAAAGGGCAGTGTATGGGCCAATTTGATTTACTCATTCAGAGAACTGCCACAGACATGCTGAACTTAATACTTACAGAAGGTGACTATCCTGTGATTCATGTTTTACTTCTGCCACTGAAAGTAGTCTAAGATTACGGTTTCATAGTTTGTTAATCTGGAACCCATATATCTCAAAAGGGCGGCACGGTGGCACAGTGGTTAGCACTGCTGCCTCACAGCGCCTGTAGACCCGGGTTCAATTCCCGACTCAGGCGACTGACTGTGTGGAGTTTGCACGTTCTCCCCGTGTCTGCGTGGGTTTCCTCCGGGTGCTCCGGTTTCCTCCCACAGTCACAAAGATGTGCGGGTCGGGTGAATTGGCCAAGCTAAATTGCCCGTAGTGTTAGGTAAGGGGTAAATGTAGGGGTATGGGTGGGTTGCGCTTCGGCGGGTCGGTGTGGACTTGTTGGGCCGAAGGGCCTGTTTCCACACTGTAAGTCTAATCTAATCTAATCTAATGGATAAATTTCAACAAAGCCTGGGACACAGTTTGGCTATGATCCAACAAAGAACAGATTTAATTTTTTGCTGAAGACCTGGAATCTTTTTAGAGGATCCATTAACATTAAAAGACAGAACAAGCTGACTTCATTTTCAGAAGTTGTGGATTGTTTCGGCTGTTCTATTGAAATCTGTTACAGTTGTTAACGTGTGAGCAGAGTTTTCAGAGCAGGCTATTGGATGTGGATGACCTGAAGCATCCTCAGGTAGATGGAACATCTCAATAAAAAGATTTATTGTCTCATCTTTACAAAGCACCAAACAGAGATTAGCTTCAAGAATTTTAATAATGTTAACATAGCATGGCGGAGGTATATGCTCGACTAAATACCTTCTTTACCAATTTTGTTATTTTCTCCTTGAGCTCTCTGTGTCTTTCACATGGAGTTGCGTTATCTTTTAAAACTTCAAGTGGAATGGTGCAAATCAAAACTTGGTCTGAACACCTCTGGATTGAGGTTAGATGATTGATTTCACTCCATTTTAGAGCAGAAAATCTGGTGAGGTTTGTATCGTCTGAATTCAGTTATTGGAATTTTCTTTCATGTTGTTCCCATGTGGCTAGGAACCCATTTATTGTCCATCCCAAATTGCCAATGAGAAGGTGGCGGAGAGCTGCTTCCTCGAACCATTGCAGTGTGATCGTGTGAATGGTACACAATGCTGCTGCTGTGACTAAATTTTGAAGGGAGAGGGTGGGTTGTCTGTCAGGCGGGCTGCTCTGTCCTGGATGGTGTTGAGTTTCTTGAGTTGTTGAGCTCTACTCATCCAGGCATGTACTCCATTACACTCCTAACTTGTGCCTTGTTGATCAGCAGGAGAGAGGCTGAAGGTTTGTGAGGGGGGAGCAATGCTTCGAGCTCATAAGATGTAAGTTGCCTGCTGGAGTCAATGGTTACTATCTTTTTTTTTCAGTTGCTGGGTTTCCCCGAGAAATTTTCCCTTTAAACTACAAGGCTGTATAACATGCTGGAGGAATGCACTGCTCAGTGCAATAAACTAGGTGCTGGTTGTGATGTGATGCAATGGCAGTGTCTCTAATCCTGAGCCGGGGGCCTGGATTGAAGTCCCACCTCCTCCAGAAATGTGTAATAACAGCTCTGAGCAGGTTGTTTAATAATGCCTGTCCTTTTAGATGTGCACTTCAGTTTTCAAGAGTTAGTGCAGTGTAACAAGTAGATTGCACATAAAGGAAATTAAAGGGAAACTGGGAAACTCTAATGCTGTTAAATTGAAATCTGATTCCAAGCTGCACTGGGGGGCCTGATTTTAATACTATAGAGTGGTTTGCGTGTTCAGCAGAATCCAAGTGTAATGCTACCTGCCAATGTGAAAATGGCTGCAAGCAGACGGGCAGGCTGGGGTGTATTCTTTGATTCTTAATTTTTAATGAGACCCTCGCTGACTAACATCAGGCAGTTAGTATGGAACTCTTGGTATCTGCTGGCATCTTTGCATTTCACTGAAGTCGGGTACGAACTGTTGGTGTTTTATTGGCTACTGAAGTGGCTTCAGATGTTTTGCATTCTTCGTTATTTTGAAGGTAATAGTCTGCAAGTTGACAGTGGTATGTTTACCCAGATGTCTGTACATGGTAAAGACATGGGATTTGTTACGCTCTGCATGAATGAAATTTATCTTTTTTGTCTTGAAAATATCTTTCATTGCATGCGTCTTTGAAGTGTGTTTAAAAAATGTTTTTGTTGAGAGAATATATTTTATGATGACTCTTTGTCCAATTGATGGTTGTGAATTGGTGTTGAGTTGTATCATTAAATATGTGTGGAAATTCTAGAGCAGCCATATCGCCCAGTTTGCCTATTGCTTTTTTCTGATGATATGCCAATCAATCTTTGCCTGCTTGCACCAGACAATTTGCTTGACATTAAGCCATATTGCATGCTGAGCTCAAACTGAGATTGTTTGCACAAAGCAAGAAAGTCCCAATGTACTCTATTGCTTCTCATTTACTTGCATATGTTTTATTCCTGTGCTCCACTGAATATGTAGAGTATCTGTGCAACCAGCTTGACAAAAACTGATGAGTGATTTGAAAAATGCAATTTCAAACTTGAACTGAATGATTTTTAGTTGAACCTTTTTATTTTCAGATTTTACAGTAGTAGTTTTATTTCGAGAAGGCAAGGAACATTCTGAATAAAACAAGCTTTCCAATAAAGACTAAGCAGAGCAGAATGAATGAGAACTGTTCAGAGTTGGTAGGGAGCTTACATTGGGTTCAACAGGATTACACTGATCAGCAAAAGACAGACAAGCATTTACAGAGTCATAAGAGTTGTACAGCACGGGAACAGATCCTTCAGACCAACTCAGCCGTGCTGACCAGATATCCTAATCAAGTCCCATTTGCCAGCACTTAGCCCATAAACCTCTAAACCCTTCCTATTCATATTCACATCCAGATGCATTTTAAACATGGTAAATATACCAGCCTCCACTACTTCCTCTGGCATCAGCACATTCCATACCCACACTACTCTCTGCATGAAAAAGGTTGCCCCTTAGGTTTAGGGTGAGAGGAAGGACCTATGCTGTCCAGTTTTGGACTCTCCCATCCCAGGGAAAAGACCATCCTATCTATGCCTCTCATGATTTTATAAACTCTATAAGGTCACCTCTCAGCCTCTGACACTGCAGGAGAGGGTATTCAACCTCTCCATATACTCAAACCCTCCAACCCTGGCAATATCCATGTAAATCCTCTCTGAACCCTTTCAAGTTTCATAACATCCTTTCTATAGAGGGAGACCAGAATTGTACACAATATTCCAAAAGTAGCCTAACCAGTGTCCTGTACAGCTGCAACATGACTTCCCAACCCGTATACTATATGTTCTGATCAATAAAGGAAAGCATACCAACACTGCCTTCACTATCCCATCTACTTGCAACTTTACTTCCAAGGATCTACCTGCACTCCAAGGTCTTTGTTCAACAATACTCCTCAGAACCTTACCATTCAGTATATAAATCCTCAGCTGATTTGCCTTTCCAAAATGTAGCACCTCACATTTATCTAAATTAAACTCTATCTGCCACTCCTCGGCCATTGGCCCATCTGATCAAAAATCTGTTGCACTGTGGAGGTAACCTTCGCAGTCCACTACACCTCCAATTTTGGTGTCATCTGCAAATTTTACCTCCATCACCGATCCTTGTGGCACAACACTGGTCATAGCTCTCTACCTTCAAGCCAGTTCTGTACGCAAATGACTGGTTCTCTCTGTATTTCATGAGATCTAACCTTGCTAGCCAGTTTACCATAATGAACCTTGTCGAACACCTTAGTGAATTCTTAGATCACATCCTTTGCTCTGCCCTCATTAATCCTCTTCGTTACGTCTTCAAAAAACTCAATCAAGTTAGTGAGACATGATTTCCCATGCACAAAACCATGTTGACTATCCCTAATCAGTCCTTGCCTTTCCAAATACATGTGCATCCTGTCTCTCAGGATGCCCTCCAACAACTTGCTCACCACTAATGTCAGGCTCACTGGTCTATAGTTTCTTGGATTTTCCTTACCACCTTTTTTAAATAATGGCACCATGTTAGCCAACCTCCATTCTTACGATACCTCACCTGTGACTATTGATGATACAAATATCTCAGCAAGGGGTCCATCAATCACTTCCCTGGCTTCCCACAGAGTTCTAGGATACAACTGATCCGGTCCTGGGATTTATCCACTTCTCAGTATCTTAAGATATCCAGCACCACTACCTCTGTAATCTGGATATTTTTCAAGATGTCACCATCTATTTCCCCACATTCTATCCCTAAGCACAGTTGTAATGTTGTTCTTTATTGAAAACACATTCCCCTTCCTCTCTTGCCTCCCTTTCTATCCTTCCTGTAGCATTTGTATCCTGGAACACTACGTTGCCAGTCTTGTCCATCCCTGAGCCATATTACTGTAATTGCTATGATATCCCAGTCCCATGTTCCTAACCATGCCCTCAGTTCATCTACCTTCCCCAGTAGGCCTCTTGCATTGAAATAAATGAAGTGTAATCTAAGAGTTCTCTTCTTTGTTCCTGCCGCCCCTGACTGTTTGACTCGCTCCTTTTCCCAAGTGTATCAGTCTCAGACTGATCTCTTTTCTCACTATCTCTCTGAGTCCCCCACCCCCACTTTACCACTTTAAATCCTCCCAAGCAGGTCTAGCAAGTCTCCCTGCCCAATATATTAGCCCCCTTCCAATTTGGGTGCAATCCATCTTCCTTATATGGGTCACTTTTACCCCAGAAGAGATCCCAATGTCCAAAAATGTGAGCCCCTCTCCCCTGTACCAACTCCTCAGCCACGCATTCATCTGCTCTATCCTCCTATTCCTACCCTAACTAGCTCATAGTACTGGGAGTAATCCAGATATTATTACCATCGAGGACCACCTTTTTAAATTCCTGTCTAACTTCCTATATTCTCTCTTCAAAATCTCATCCTTTTCCCTTCTTATGTCTTTAGTTTCCATGTGCACAACGACCTCCTGCTGGTCCCTTTCCCCTTTGAGAATATCCTGCACCCACTCTAAGATATCCTTGATCCTGGTACCAAGGAGGCAACACACCATTCTGATTTCTTGCTGCTGGCTGCAGAAACATCTGTCTGCACCTCTGACTAGAGAGTCCCCGATCACAATTGATTGCTTGGAACCTGACATATCCTTGTTACATTAGATTCTGTTTCGGAACCAGAAACATGGTACATTCCCTCAAGTGTCTAACACCCCCTATGTTTTCCAAAACAGCATATTTGTTTAAAATGGGGTGTCTACAGGAGATTCCTGCACTACCTACCTCCCGTCCTACCTTTCCTGGGGGGGGTAACCCATCTACCTGACTGTATCTGTAGATTTTCTCCCTTCCTATAACTGCTGTCCATCACTCTCCCACCTCCTGTAAATTCCTCATTGCCTGGATGTGGGTTTGCTCGCTGAGCTGGAAGGTTCATTTTCAGATGTTTCATCGCCATACTAGGTAACATCTTCGTGAGCCTCCAGACGAAGCACTCCTCATGTTTCCTGTTGGGGTTTTTTGGGTTGGTGATGTCATTTCCTGGAGTGATGTCATTTCCAGTTCTTCTTCCCAGGGGGTGGTAAATGGGGTCTAAGTCGATGTGTTTGTTTTAGTTGGAATACTGTGCTTCTACGAATTCTTGTGCATGTCTCTGTTTGGCTTGTCCTAGAATGGATGTGTTGTCCCAGTCGAAGTGGTGTCCTTCCTCATCTGTATGTAAGGATACTAGTGAGAGAGGGCCATGTCATTTTATGGCTAGTTGATGTTCATGTATCCTGGTGCCTAGTTTTCTGCCTGTTTGTCCAATGAAGTGTTTGTTACAATTTTTGCATGGTATTTTGTAAGTGATGCGCCCAGAAACCCAAGACACTCTCCCCTACATCAAAGACATCTCAGAAATGACTGCCAGACTACTCAGACCCCTTGGCAACATGGTAGCCCACAAACCCACCATCACACTAAAACAGCAGCTCATGAACTTGAAAGACCCTATACAGACAATTAATGTTATTTACAAAATACCGTGCATCCATCCTAGGACAAGCCAATCAGAGATACGCACAAGAATTCCTAGAAGTGTGGCAGTCCAACTGGAACTCTATCAACAAACACATCGACTTGGACCCCATTGACCACCCCCTGAGAAAAAGAACAGGAAATGACATGATAGGAAATGACTCTACCACAGGAAATGACATCATCAACCCAAAGAAACCCCAACATATAAATAGAAAGCAGGAAGCATGAGCAGTGCTTCATCCGGAGGCTCACTTAAGATGTGACCTAATATGGTGACGAAACATCTGAAAATGAACCTTCCACACATCCAGAATCTCAATCTGAGCTATGAATCTTCTCAAAACTCACTAACTCTTCATTGACTCTAACTGTTGTTCCAACCGATCCATGAGAAATGATAGGATTTGCAACCAAAGTTATTTCCTGCAGACATAATCATCACTAACATGGAAACTCTCCCTAATCTCCCACATCCGACAGGAAGAACACATCACTCTACTGAAGGCCATCTTTGTTCCTTCACAATTTACAGACCGAAATCTTACTGCTCAAAAAAACACCAAGGGAACTTAGTTTTATATTTTCAAAATTTAATCAAGAGACACATCTCAAAACATTTAATCAAAAAGAACTCGCTCCACTCACTATTGTAGATTTACAGCAAGGTTATACTTAAAAACTATGCACTTGGCTTCTCTTTTGGAGCAGCTATCTGGGTGTCAAACCCGCAGGAAAGTAATAAGAACGATATGCCAGAATGTGGAGAGACTAATGTTTACATTGAGATAGGACAACAATGCTCCCGTTTCCCTCAACGGGCTGAGAGGGGGATAGAAATAACTGCAAAACATTAGTGCCAACTGAATGCAATGCTGGATGGGACTTGAGAACACTAACCTATCCTTTGTTTGCAATTGTTCAAAAATTGTGACCATATGCAAATATATTTGTCTCGACATTGAATCACTATTCCTTTCTCAAGTAAGATTCCCCCAAAAGACTTGAAGTGTAATGTTGTAGGTTAATGTGATGGGAATACTCAATTGTTTTAATCAACCAAAGTCACATAATCGTAATATAACAGGAATAAAAGGCAAGTCCAGGAAACAAGAGTGAAAAGAGCCTCCTAATCTTGGGGTGCAATCTTTGTTTGAAAGATAATAAAGTTATGACCCTGGCTGCTGGAAGGCCATTTTTTTCATAAGTTAGACATTAACCATTAAAGGTTTAGTTTTCATCCCTTTTGGTTTAAATAGATCTAAGAGATGTGAATATTGCTGCTTAGGCCATTTCTAATTGCAGTTAATGTTAACCACATTGCTATGAATCTGCATTTGCATGTAGGCCAGGTATGGAGCCAGAGTTCTTTCCAAAACCACATTCTTAAAAACACATTTGGTTCACTCAATTGGCACTGGTTACAAGATTCCGATTTTAATCCAGATTTTTATTGAATACAAATTCCAGCATCTGCCACAGTGGGATTCAACCCATGCTCCAGAATATTGACCTGGGGTTATAGAGTCATACAACATAGCGAAAGACCCTTCAGTCCAACCAACCAACCCACGCCGGCCATAATCTCACACTAACTACTCCCACCTACCTGATATTGGCCCATATCCTTCCAAACATTTCTTATTCATGTGCTTACCTAAATGTCTTTTAAAAATTGTAACTGTAGTCGACCACTTCTTTTAGAAGTTCATTCCACACATAAATCACTATGTAACAAAAACAAAGTCCCTCGTGTCTTTAAATGTTTCACCTCTTAACTTAAAAATATGTATCCTTGTCTTGAAATTCCACGCTCTAGGAAAAAGATGCCTGCCATTCACTTTCTCTATACACATCATGATTTTAAAACACCTCTAAGGTCACCCCTCAGCCTCCTACATTCCAGGGAAAATAGTCCGAGTCAATCCAGCCTCTGCTTATCCCTCAAACACTCCATTCCTGTAAACATGATGGTAAGTCTCTTCTGAACCTTCTCCAGCTTAATAATATCCTTTCTGTAGCGGAGCGAACAGAACTGGACACGGTACTCCAGAAGTGTTCTTGATTACTTGTACACTTATATTATCAATATGCCAATGTCTTTGCCAATTTACATGTTAAATGAGCAGTTTTATCAACAGTCAATTAAATAGAACCACTGCACTCCTCCTGTAGCTACAAAAGTGGGTCAGAGGCCAGGAATTCTGAGCCTGATTCCCAAAGCCTTTCCTCCATGTCCAGTACATGTGCATATTACCAAGAGTGATGATGTGGAGGAGCTTGTGTTGGACTGGGGTGGACAAAGTTAAAAATCACACAACACCAGGTGGTTGTGAAGCAGGACCATAAGACACAGAATTTATAGCACAAGATCACAGTGTCATGCAACTAAAATGATACATTTAACAAACTTGGATTGCTGTTAAGTCTTTCATCCTTTAGAATGGTTTATAAGTTTCGGTTCATTCATATGTAAATCCCAGAACTACTTTTAAGTCACATTCTCAAGATGACTTAAGGTGAACCTCTCTGGCTATGTCGAAGGCATCCTGAAACACATTGTACAGGGGACACCCCCAGCTTCTGTCGTGACACTACAGATTTCCTACAGAAACCCAGCACCCACGAACCAGTTGAATCAGCAACATTCCTTGTCGCAATAGACACTTCAGCACTCTACACCAGCATCCCCCATGATGATGTCATCACGGCAACAAACCTCAGTACTCAATACCAACAACTGCCAATCTCCAAACACCATCCGACAACTCATCCATTGCATCCTCAACCACAGCATTTACACCTTTGACAGCCAGTTCTTTATCCAGACACACAGAAGGGTCATGGGGACCAAATTTGCACCCCAATATGTCAACATTTTCATGCACAGGTTCAAACAAGACTTCTTTGCTGCACAGGACCTCCAACCAATGCTACACACCAGGTATGTTGACAGCATTCCTTCCTCTGGACCCATGGTGAGGAGTCATTGGAACAGCTACACAGTAATATCAATGAGTTTCATCCCACCATCAGACCTGCCATGGACTACTCTTCAGTATCTGTCTCATTCTTGGACATATGCATCTCCATCAAGGATGAGCACCTCACAACTCACTGTACCTCAAACCATGGGTAATCTCACGATGCTACACTTCTCTAGCTTCCACCCTAAGCATATTAAAACAGCCATCCCCTACGGACAAGCCCAACATATACACAGGATCTGCTCAGATGAGGAGGAATGTGATGGACACCTGAAGGTGCTCATGGATGCCCTTGTAAGAACAGGGAATAACGCTCAACTCATCGATTGCTGGTTCTGATGTGCCATAGTGAGAAACTGTAATGGCCTCCTCAGGCGACAGACACTACTTGTAACTGATAGGTTATCCTTTGTTATGCAGTACTTCCCAGAAGCTGAAAGACAACTCCATGTTCTTCGCAGCCTGCAGTACGTTATTGATGAGGATGAGCACTTCGCCAACACCTTCCCTATGCCTCCGCTTCTTGCCTTTAGTCAGCCGCCAAACCTTAAACAGACTATTGTTCGCAGCAAATAGCCCAGCCTTCAGGACATCGACCACAATACTGTACAACTCTGTCATGGCCACCACTGCAAGATGTGTCAACATCGATACCACCATTGCGCGTGGGGACATCATCCACCATGTACATGGCAGGTACTCATGTGACTCAGCCAATGGTACGTTGGCGACATCAAGCAGACGCTATGATAACGAATGAATGGACACCACACGACAATCACCAGGTTAAGGGTGTTCCCTTCCAGTCAGGGATCACTTTAGTGGTTAGGGACATTCGGCCTTGGACCTTAGGGTGACTATCACCCAAAGCGGACTTTGAGACAGGCAACAAGGCAAAGTGGCCGAGCAGAGGCTGATAGACAAGTTTTGTACCCATGAGGATGGCCTCAACTAGGACCTTGCTTTCATGTCACACTACAGGTGACCCCACTACTCTGTACGTGCGCACACACATACACACGCTCTCTCGCTTTGTCCCACACTCTCACTCTCACAGTCTCTGTCACACTCTCCGTCTCTGTCAGACACACTCTTGCTCTCGTGCGCTCTCACTCTCTCCCCCTCCCTCCCCCCCTCCCCCCCCAGACATATACTCACTCTCTTGCACGCACGCACACACACATACACCCCTCACACTCACACCCATGCATGCACCCTCTCACAGCCTTATAACCCACCACACACACACACACACACACACACACACACACACACACACACACACACACACACACACACACACACACTTTACGTAGCTTGCACAAACTCTGTCTCTCTGCCTCTGTCTCGTGTGGACATGCACGCACACAAGTCCACTCAGTGAATTTGTATTTGCAGACACATTCTATTTTGCGCAAAAAAATGTGCAACCTATAGGCAGTCAATGCAGACAGTCAATCCATATAATATTTTGTAGATTCCATTTTGGAAATAAAACCAGTCTGACTCAAGATTGGGATACAGACAGAGTCTGACCTCACACCTTTTAACGCATTGTCTGATCTAAGATGTCACTTTTTTTTATATAAAACCTTAAGTATCTTGAGAATTCTGGGATTTATATATTAATGAACCAAAACCTTTAAGCCATCCTAAAAGATGAAAGACTTAACAGCACTCTAGGTTTGTTCAAAATAGCATTTTGGTTGTATGATACTGTAATCTGTTGCTATAAATTCTGTGTCTTATGGTGCTGCTTCACAACCACCTGAAGAAGGAGCAGCGTTCCGAAAGCTAATGCTTCCAAAATAATTCTGTTGGACTATAACCTGGTGTTGTGTGATTTTTAAGTATATCAGGAGTGTGATAGGATATTTTACCGTTAAATGAGTATAGAAATAACATTCAGATGTAGACAGTTAAGTCACAAGAAACTTGTGTCAGATAATTTCTAGGCAATGATCATCTTCACAAGTGAATTTAGTCTGCTCCCCATGCCATTCGCTGGCATTGCCCATGCCAAATTCTTCTGCCATCTTGAGACCCAAGCAGCCCTTGTAATTTACATCCCATCCATCACCTTAAACAGTCACATCCTCCACCACTGGTGTACCTTCAGTGCATTATACGCTTTAGTAAGTATGATCTGCAAGATGTATAATAGCCATTGGCTCCTTCAATAGCATCTCCAAATCTTCAAGATCTTTAACTATTAGGAGGACAGGGCACCAACTGCATTGGTTCAAAAGTCAAGTCAATATCATCACCTGGAGGGCAATTAAGGATGGGCAATTAATTACTGAAGTTGCCACATTGTAATAGCCACATAGAATCATAGAGATGTATAGCATGGAAACAGAACCTTCGGTCCAACCCATCCATGCCAACCAGATATTCCCAACCCAACCTCGTCCCACCTGCCAGCACCTGGCCCATATCCCTCCAAACCCTTCCTATTCAGATACCTATCCAAATGCCTCTTAAATGTTGCAATTGTACCAGCCTCCACCACATCCTCTGGCAACTCATTCCATACACATACCACTCTCTGCGTGAAAAGGTTGCCCCTTAGGTCTCTTTTATATCTTTCCCCTCTCACCCTAAACCTATCCCCTCTAGTTCTGGGAAAAGACCCCAGGGAAAAGACTTTGTCTATTTACCCTATTCATGCCCCTCATAATTTTGTTAACCTCTATAAGGTCACTCCTCATCCTCTGATGCTCCAGGGAAAACAGCCCCAGCCTGTTCAGCCTCTCCCTGTATCCCATGAGGACATGCCAATCCTTTCCAGATGTTCCTTAAATCTCTCTGCCTCTTCCATTATTATTTTGAAACAGTAATGTTGAATACGTTTTAAAAAATTACAAGAACTTTGACAAATAAATAAAAATAGCTAAGCAGAAGTAAACAGGCCTCTTAGAGATGCAGCATGGAGAATTCTAATCAAATAAGGAGCAAGAGAATAAAGACATTGTAGATATTAAAACAACTGGGGAAACAGTAGTCTAATGAGAAACATAAAATGTGTATGTCATTTTAGTGCTTAAGTAGTAATGGAAAATTACTTCACCCCAAAGCCAACATGTTATTGCATCCTTGGGTTTAAGTCAGATGGATGCAGTGATTTTTGATTTTCCAGAATTCCCAGAATTTGGAATCGCTCCCATGGATTGGAAGATAGTAAACGGCATGGTGACTTAGTAGTTAGCACTGCTGCCTCACAGCGCCAGCAGTCCAACTTTAATTCCAGCCTCTGGCAATTGTCTGTGTGGAGTTTGCACATTCTCTCTGTGTCTGCATGGGTTTCCTCCAGGTGCTTCAGTTTCCTCGCACCGTCCAAAGATGCTCAGGTTAGATGAAATGGCCAAGCTAAATTGTCCATAGTTTTCAGGGTGTGTAGTTTAGGTGCATTAGTTAGGGGAATGGATCTGGGTGTGTTACTGTTCAGAAGGCTGGTGTGGATTTGTTGGGTCCAATGACCTGTTTCCACACTGTTGGGATTCTACGAGTTTAGTCAGGGGAAATGTAGACTAATAAGGTAGGGGAATGGGCCCGGGTAGGATACTATTCAGATCTTTGGTGTGAACTTGTTGGGCCAAATGGCCTGTTTCCACACTCTGTGGATTCTATGATAAATATGAATTAACTTTTCAGAAAAGACGATGGAAGAAAACAGGGAAATAGGCCAGTTTACCTGGCATTAATGGGAGACAAAATGCGAAAATCTATTATGCTGTTATCTGGGCAAATATCTAATTAGGATGTTAAACAACAATTTATGGAAGGGGAACAGTGTTCTATTAAAGACTTTTGAGGGTGTAGCTCATAAGCTAGATAAAGGGAGAACCAATGGGTTTTGTCCCTTTGGATCAAATAAAGCATTGGAGAAAGTAGTACTAAAGAGATTATTACACAAATCTGTGGGACTGAGGGTAATATCGTAACCTGATTTGGTTAACAGACTAACAGAATGGAAGTAAGCAAGCAATTCTTGGTTTACTTTCAGATTAGAACTATAATGGGCTACCACAGTATATAGGCCTTTTCTGTTTATTACCTGTATCAATAACTGACATGAGGTCAGGAAGATGTGGATTTGCAGATCAACTAGATGGGAAAGGTGTAAAGAATCTGCAAGGGGATTTTGATGAGTTAAGTAAATAAACAAAAAGGTGGCAGATGGAGTAAGGTGTAGGAAAATGAGAATTATTGCCTTCGATATCAATAATATGAAAGCTGAATAGTTTTTACAAGGGTGAGACACATATAAATTGATGCAGAAGAGAAGGGTGTCCATCTGCTGGAGTCATTGAGTCCTACAGCACAGGGACAGGCCCTTTGGCCCCAAGTGGTCCATGCCGACCAAAATGTCCATCCACGCGAAACCCATTCCCCTACACTTGGCCCATATCCTTCTAATCCTTTCCTATCCATGTATTTGTCCAAATACCTTTTCAGTGTTGTTATTGTATCCGCCTCAACCACTTCTGCTGGCCCCTCACTCCAGATGTGTACCACTCTGAGTAAAAAACAATTTGCCCCTCAGGTTCCCTTTTATTCTTTCCCCTCTAACCTTAAACTGATGCCCTTGATTCCCCAACCCTGGGAAAAAGATTGATGCATTCACCCAATCTATGCCTCACATGATCTTATACACTTCTATAAAATCCCCCCTCATTCTCCAATGCTGTAAAGAAAAAATTCCTAGCTTGTCCAACCTCTCCCTATAACTCAGTCCCTTAAGTCCTGGCAACATCTTTGTGAATTTCTTCTGCACGCTTTGCAGTTTAATAACATTCTTCCTATAGCAAAGTGACCAAAATTGATCACAATGCTCCCAAGTGCAGCCTCACCAACGTCTTGTACAATTGCAACTTAACTTCCCAGCTTCTATACTCAGTGCCCTGACTGATGAAGGCCAGTGTGCCAAAAGCCTCCTTTATTCAAGGTTTGTGCGAAGATTTGTAGCTTGGGTGCTCGTTGCTGTGGTTCTGTTCGCCGAGCTGGAAGTTTTTGTTGCAAACGTTTCGTCCCCTGGCTAGGCGACATCATCAGTGCTCTGGAGCCTCCTGCGAAGCGCTTCTTTGATGTTTCTTCCGGTATTTATAGTGGTCTGTCCTTGCCGCTTCCGAGTGTCAGTTTCAGCTGTCCGCTGTAATGGTTGGTATATTGGCCAAAGAACTACAACAGAAACTGAAACACCTGGTCAGCGGATCCAAACACTCCATACAATCGACACAGGAATTCTTGGACGTCATCAGGAATACACACATAGACAAAGAAGAAACCATGATCTCATTCGACGTGACGGCACTGTTCACTTCGATTGACAAAACCCTAGCCAGAGAAACAATAGCCAACCTACTGGACATACAGAACAGAAAACAGGAGGTGGAACCTATCAACAAAGACGGCATACTTAAACTACTGGACTTGTGCCTCACTACACACTTTACATTCAACAATCAGATATACGAACAAATCAACGGAACACCCATGGGATCACCAATCTCGGGACTCATAGCAGAGGCAGTTATGCAAAGGTTAGAACAAACAGCCCTACCACAAATTCAACCCAAACTCTGGGTCAGATATGTTGATGACACGTTTGTAATCATCAAAAACACGGAAATAGAAAAAACACACTGGATCATCAACGCCACACTCACAGGAATCCGATTCACGAGAGAAGAAGAAAAGGATAGCCAACTCCCATTCCTAGACGTGATAGTACAGAGAACACCGAACGGAGAATTCACCACAAGGGTACACAGGAAAACAACACACACAGACCAAGTCCTAAACTATGAAAGTAACCACCCCAACACACACAAACGAAGCTGCATCAGGACACTATTCAAAAGAGCCACAACACACTGCAGTACACCAGAACTGCAAAAAGAGGAAGAGGAACACCTATACAAGGTATTCGCCAAAAACGGATACCCGCACAACTTTATCACCAGATGCCTAAGAGACAGACCACGGAACGAGGACATGGCACAACCAAAAGGACTAGCCACACTACCATACATCAGGAGCGTTTCAGAACTGACAGCCAGACTACTGCGACCCTTAGGACTCATAACGGCACACAAACCAACAGCCACGCTCAGACAACAACTCACTAGAACAAAGGACCCGATACCCAACATGAACCAAACTAATGTAGTTTACAAAATACCATGCAAGGACTGCACAAAACACTATATTGGACAAACAGGAAGACAGCTAACAATCCGCATACACGAACATCAACTAGCCACGAAACGACACGACCAGCTATCCCTAGTAGCCACACACGCAGACAACAAGCAACATGAATTCGACTGGGAAAACACTACTATCATAGGGCAAGCCTGACAGAGAACAGCCAGGGAATTCCTAGAGGCATGGCATTCATCCACAAACTCCATCAACAAACACATCGACCTGGACCCAATATACCAACCATTACAGTGGACAGCTGAAACTGACACTCGGAAGCGGCAAGGTCAGACCACTATAAATACCGGAAGAAACATCAAAGAAGCGCTTCGCAGGAGGCTCCAGAGCACTGATGATGTCGCCTAGCCAGGGGATGAAACGTTTGCAACAAAAACTTCCAGCTCGGCGAACAGAACCACAACAGCCTCCTTTATTGCCCTGTCTACCTGTGACTCCACTTTCAGAGAGTGAATGTCAAGGTCCCTCTGTTTCACTACACTCCTTAAGGCCCTACCATTCACCATGAAACTCCTACCTTGAATTGACTTTCCAAAATGAAACACCTCACACTTATCTACGTTAAATTCCATTTGGCATTTCTCGGTCCACTTCCCCAGATGATAAAGGTCTTGCTGTAATTTTTGATGATCTTTCTCACTGTCCACGATACCGTTTATTTTAGTGTCATCTGCAACCTTACTAATCATGTCTTGTACATTCTCATCCAAGTCATTGATATACTCATAAAGCACAACAGTCTCTATTAAAAAAAAACTGCTGAGGAAATTCTGTTGCAGTTTTAAAGAACTTTGTATCTCCTGGCAAAGATAATGCAGTTACCTTAAGAAAGGGTGCAGCCAAGCAGAATGAGGTCTTAGTGCAGTTGAACTGATCAAATTATAAAAGGAGGGAAATTTTCCAGTTGCATAATATGAATCTGCTTCTTGGCAGAAAAATTTATGGGACATAAAATTCTTTGGTAGAATGGAAATGAGGGTAATGTGGCTGTAGCATTGGCATTTAGAGGTAGCTCATTTATGTGATTATTTGAAACCAGTTCAAAGGGTTGAGGATATCTTCAACTCATTGGAGTGAGCCCATTTGTTTAAAGGTAAATGTTGAAATGTTTTCTGTGACTGAATAGATGTCAGGGTAATTCTTCAGGTTTATTCTCTGACCTAGTTAGATTGTAAGAAATGGAATTCTGTAAAACTTTGTTTCTAGTTCCACATAATTACAGTTCATGTAGAGACTTTAAGTAAAAGCTTTTGTTTTGAATATACTTGAATAGTTTAGTTTAGATTGTTGATTATTTTTGCATTTTTTGTTTCTTACATGTGTCATAAACTAGAGCGGAAAGTGCCCTAACTGACTGTTATCAGCAATATAAGAAACTCCTCCAGGTTTCATCAGTGAAGAAAGAACTTTTTTTTATTATCAGAAAATTAAGCTCATACGTGGTAAAAGCAAATTATTAATAACTAAAATGCAACCTTCAACTCTATCCCCATTAAGTCTAAACATACGCATTCATTTACCCAAAGGGTGAGCAGAACAGATGAGACTAGCAGTTCTTCCAGGAGTGTTGTGGGTGGAATATTTGGTCAAAAAGGCATTAATTTTGTGGATAAGCATCCAAACCACATGAAAAAAAAGAGATGCCTTCCGCAGTTGTTTTTTGATTTTTGGCAATAATATAATATTTTCACGGACTGTAGCAATTCTTAGTTTGGTAGCCAGTCTGATGAACCTGGCTCTTTGCTTACATGAATAATAATTTCTTTTTGCAAAGTCTTTGTATGTTCATTCTTGTTCACTTGCAGAGCTGGAGAGAGAGGGATCTTGTTTGCTGGAGGCTTTTTGGAGGACTGAGTCTCAACTGCTCTTTCTCCTCTCCGTTCAGTGACAATGCTACTTAAAACAAATAACAATTCTGCAGAAATTGTGCACATTTATTGAAAGGTGTCTGGTAACAGCATGTCCGTGAAAAATAACAAAACTACTTTCAGCAAAAGAACATCACATAGTTTACTTCTCCTTTTGAGTTTAAAAAAATCCCCAATAATCCAAATATCAAATTTACAGATTATATTTTCATATAAAATATGCATTCTCCTTATATATAGCTGTGAAGGTTAGAATGATCTGAGAGTCAAGCATTGGCACCACTTCATTCATCAGAAGGATGTGATAATCATGTGCTGATCAGCAAGCTCACTACTCTCTCTAGCTTAATTGTGGTACTTTTGCCCTGAGTCACAAGTTTCTGTGTTCGAGTCTAGTTTCAGGACTTCATCACAAAAATCTAGATGGATACTCTAATACTGAAGTATTGCACTGTCAGAGGTACCGCATTCTTAATTATTAAACCAAGCTAAATTTTACTATTTTATGGTCACTGCTTCTTAGGGGATCTTCTACTCTGACATCATTTATTAAACCTGTCTCATTACACATCACCAGATCCAAGTTCAACATAACACTGCCTATATCCTCAATTATAATATTTCACCCTTCCGCTTTTGATACAACCTTGTTTGCTACTGAAACCTTCATCCATACCATTGTTACCTTGATAATTTCAATGTTGCTCAGGTCAGTCTTGCATTATGCGTTCTCAGTAAAGTTCACTTCGGTCTTAATCAGCTGCCTATATGTGAACAGAGCAAATTCCATTCATTCATCGCATCAGCATTCTGATCTATTCGGTTCCTGTTCTGGCATTGTATGAAATTAAATCTCATCCTTGTCTTCAAATCACTGCATGTCCTTGCCCCTCACATCCTTCTTAACTTCCTCTAGTCACAAAGCCGTCTGGCAACTATATGATCCTCTAACTCTGGGCATCTTGATTTTCCCTGCTCCATTATGGGCAGTTGCACCTTCTGCCTCGAACCTAATCATTGAATAATGTGCCTGATGAGTATCCCATTCTCTTGGTGTATAGACTCACTCATTTAACCAAGCTGATAGACTTCTGGCACAGATTGGAGATGTCCTAGAGCCATACAGAATGGAAACAGTCCCTTCGGTTCAACTGATCCATGTCGACCATAATCCCCAAACTAAACTAGTCCCACCTGCCTACGCTTGGCCTATATTCCTTCAAACGCTTCCTATTGATGTACTTATCTAAATGTCTTTTAAATGTTGTAACTGTACCTGCATCCACCATCTCCTCTGGGCGTTCATTCTAACCATGAACCATTCTCTGGGTAATTTAAAAAAATGCTCCCAGGTCTTTTTAAAATCTTCCTCCTCACACCTTTAAAATATGCTCCCTTGTCTTGAAATCCCTTACCTCATGGTGTAACCCCCTCCCCCTCTGTGTGCAATCCTGGCAATTAGCTAAAGCCACATTTGACTGTACTGTAATATAGTCAAGTAATAGTACTGATTGTTGCTTCTCCTTCTGCAGAAACTCTCTCTGTTATTATATTGACCTGTATTGTTTTATGAAAATTTGTGAGAAGAATTTAAATCCACAATTGGTTACATTATCGAGCCTGATTAATCAATTGTCATAAAGACACTGTGATTCCAGATCTCCTTGGACAGTTATAGATTATCCAGACACGCACAGTGGGTGTCATTCTTCGAATTATTGACGTCTAAATTTGGACAGCCTTGCCCTATGTACTTTTTTCTCCCCTCTTAAGTCTGAAGGGAATCAGTTTGTGATTAGACACTGGAGGGTTGAGATTTCAGAGGGTAAACTACAGCTATTGTCCTGGACAACACTGAGCAGAATGCATAAACGCTGCCACCTCTAGCACTCTCTCGGGGCTTATCTTGATTGTGTCTTGCTGGGGCCTCCGAAACTAGATTGTTTCTTCTGGGGATCTGAGACCCCACCTCCATAACTCCCTTGGCAATTCTTCGCGTTCACCACCTCTGATTGCTCCCCTGACTCCCTTCCCATTCTCTCATACTCGACTTCTTTCTGAACTGGGACTCAATCAGGGCTCCCTCTTTCTCTCCCCTTCTCTTTCTGTATCTTTTAGATTAGATTACTTACAGTGTGGAACCAGGCCCTTCGGCCCAACAAGTCCACACCGACCCGCCGAAGCGCAACCCACCCATGCCCCTACATTTACCCTTTACCTAACACTACGGGCAATTTAACATGGCCAATTCACCTGACCCGCACATCTTTGTGACTGTGGGAGGAAACCGGTGCACCCGGAGGAAACCCATGCAGACACGGGAAGAACGTGCAAACTCCACACAGTCAGTCGCCTGAGTTGGGAATTGAACCCGGGTCTCAAGCGCTGTGAGGCGGCAGTGCTAACCACTGTGCCACCATGCCGCCCACGCTCTCTCTCTCATCTGCTATACTGATTCACTGTCTCTCCTCTTCTCCCCCACCCCAGTCTTGATGTCCTCCCTTTCTTCCATCTCATTCTTACTCCTCCTCCCCCTCCTCGTTGATGCTTCCCGTCTCCTTGTCTTGCTCCCCATTGTTTGCTTACCCTCTCTTTTTCTCACCTGATTCAGCTTAATTAAATAATTGCCATTGTGCATTGTGGGCTTAGTCTCTTACCTAACTTGAGTTATGTCTGTAAGGATGTTATTTTATTTGTAATGCATGCATGCCCTTGCCACTAACATCATAAAACCACAAGACCCAGAACAGAAGTTGACCATTTGGTTTGTTAAGTCTGCTCCATCTTTCAGTGGAATTTGTTTTTTGCCTTATCAGTCTGCTCAGTGATCCTATGACACACCACTAGAACAAGTGGGACTTGAATCTGGGCCTTCTGGTCCAGAGGTAGAGTCATCACATCTGATCCCCTGCAGCCCTCCATTTTGATTAGATCATATTTGATCTGATAATCCATGACTACACTTTCCTGCCTTTTCCCCAAAGCCCTTGATTCCCTTACTGACTAAAATATGTCTAACTCAGCCTTGAAGATATTTAACTGAAATAACTGCACAGAGGCTGGTGTCCTGTCACCAAGTCACCCTTTATTCACATGTGCAGAGTACTTGGGCTCTGACAGCCAGCTCAGAGCCAGTATCTAGAATGAAGAGACTCTGAATCTCCTGTTTGTCTGTCAGCCAGGGCTCCCTGATCGGCCCAGGTTAACAACTCCAGTCAAGGATCTCATAGTCAATGAGATCCACCTGGCACTTGTTTCACATTCCCACCCCCAAGTCCAGGGGTGTAGGCCTGTTCTTTTTCTTGTCGCTTCTCTTGGGAGGTTTTTCCCACAAGTCTGGTTTCTCCAACTCTGACATGGACATAGGCAGCATATACCAGACCATTGCATGTCTCTTGCAACTGGAGCATCTGGAGAGTTTCCTCCTCCTCCTGGCAGTAATGGTATCAAAGGTGCATCCATTTTAGACTCTGAGGTTTCTTCAACGAGAGAAGGAGAAGGAGAACCCATGGTTTCTGACAGATTTTCTGGCTGTTCTGAGGTACCAGGTAATTCACCCTTGCCACCAGGAAGATCAGGTATAACCTGGTATGGATTCTTCTCCCCATCAGTAACTCTGCTGGAGTTATCCCTGTAGCTGTATGAGAGATGGTCCTATAATCAAACAGGAATTGGGATGGTTTGGTATCAAGTACAACCATAGGCTTTTTTTAAGCCTGCGTTCAACATTTGGATCACTCTTTCCACCAGACCATTGGATGATGAATAATTTTGAGCTGTCTGATCATGCTAAATGCCATTCGACTTTTGGAAATACTCTAATTCCCTGCTGGCAAATAATGTTCCATTGTCTGTGACCAATACTTCCGAGAGTCCGTGTATTGTGATCGATACTCACAGCTTCTCCATCGTCATCCCTGAATTTGCTGAATGAACTCTATGCACGTTTAACCATATTGAATGGGCAGTAGCAATGACCAGGACTATTGAGGGCAGGAAAGGACTGGCATTGATAAGGTGTGACCAAGTCCAGGGTTTACCCAGCCATTCCCATGAATGTAGGGGAGCTGCGGGAGGTAATTTTTGTGCTTGCTGGTATTCTGTGCATGCCTCACCAATGCATCTATGTCTGCATGCAATCCTGGCCACCAGACATAACTTCTCACCAACATCTTCATTTTGGAAACCAGTGGATGACCCTTGTAGAATTTAGCCAATCTGGTGGTGACTTTTACTCGGGACAATTATCCTTGTTCCCCATAACAATATGCCATTCTCTGCAGTGATCTGGTCATACCGGGTCCAAATAACTTTCCGGGTTTTGATGACCCTTCTGTTTCCCCAATACCACCAACTTTCAGCTTTGCCAGGATGGGATCTTTTTGTGTCCACAGTTGGATATTGTCAGCGTTGACTGGAAGAGTGTTGAGAACGTTTAAAATCCGAATGGACTCTTTTGGAAATACACCACCGGTGGTGTATATGCCAGTGATTCAAACATGAGCATTCTGCAGTGTTTCTCCCTAAAAATAATATTCAACTGTTCTATTCTTCCTGCCAAAGTGCATAGCCTTATATTTTCCCACATTATATTTCAGTTGCCATGTATTATCAACTCACTTAACTTGTTTATATCCCTCTGTAGACTCTTTGTGTCAGCTTCACTATTTGCTTTACCATGTATTTTTGTCATCCGCAAACCTTTTATAGTAGATTCACTTTCATTGCCCAGACCATTAAAATATGTTATAAATAATTGTGATGCTGTCACTGACTCCCGTAGCACTCCATAAGTAAGAGGTTTCCATCCTATAAATGACCTTTTATTTAATCTCTCTCTCTTCTACTAATAAACCAATCCTCTATCCATGCCGATATACTCGTCCAAAGCCGCAGGTTCTTAATAAGTAGTTTTATGTATGATACCTTACTTTGGTAATCTAAATATATTACATCTACAGATAGCTTTATTTATTCAGCTTGTTACTTCCTTATAGAAGTCTAATGAATTTGTGAAACATGATTTCCCCTTCCTGACACCATGTTAATTATGGCTGATTGTTATGTGTTTTTTAAATGCTGTACTATTTCATCTTTTATAGTTGAACTTAATATCTTCTAATGACATACTAACTTACCTATGGTTTTCTGTTTTTACCTCCTTTCCTTTATGAGTAAGGGAGTTTTATGATCCTCTGGAACTTTTCCAGAATCTAAGGATTCCAGGAAGATTACTAGCAGTGCATTCACCATTTCTATAATGCAGCTACTTCCCTTAAAATTCTAGGACACATTCATCAGGTCCAGAGGACTTATTATCCTTTAACCACTTTTTCTTCAGAGATAGTCATTATGTTTATTTCCATCCTCTTTAGCCCCTGGAATACATTTACTGTCATTTACAATGAAAATTCCTGCAAAGTAACTTGTCTGCCATTATTTTCTTAGCTGCAAATGTGTTGCTGGTCAAAGCACAGCAGGTTAGGCAGCATCTCAGGAATAGAGCCTAAAATGACGTTGGCCTCCATCGTCCTTGTTATATATTTAATGAGACTCTTGCTGTCTGTTTTTCATTTCTTGGCTTTTGAAACTTGCCCAATCCTCTAATTTATCACCAATCTTTGCCCCATTGTATCTTTTTTACTTTCAATTTGATATAATTCTTGCTTCTTTCATGAACAATGGTCTATTATCCCCTTCCTAGAATTGTTCTTCCTCATCCTGCTAGAACTTTGCTGTGAGTCATGAGCTATTAAACATCAATTTGAATCAGTCTTTCTAGAGAGAAGGAAATGGAAGCTAGAGAACTTGGGGAAATAAATAATGACATCTGTAATAGGTACACTTTTGAAGAGAAGATGGTGCTCGACATCTTAAAACAGCAAGGTGGGTATATCCCCAGGACATGATCAGGTGTGCCCTACAACTTTGTGGGTAGCTAGTGAAGTGATTGCAGGGCCCCTCGTTGAGATATTTGTATCAACAGTAGCCACAGGTGAAGTACAAGAAGAATGGAGATTGGCTAACATGGTGCCATTATTTAAGAAAGGTGGTAAGGAAAAGCCAGGGAACTATAGACTGGTGAGCTTGACATCAATGGTGGGCAAGTTGTTAGAGGGGATCCTGAAGGTCAGGATTTACATGATTAGGGTTAGCCAACACTGCTTTGTGCATGGGAAATCACTAGCTTGATTTTTTTATTGAAGTAATGAAATGGATTGATGAAGGCAGAATGATGGTTGTGATCTATATGTACTTCAGTAAGGTGCTCAACAAGGTTCCTCATTGTAGACTGGTTAACAAGGTGAGATGACATGGAATACGGAGAGAGCTTGCCATTTTGATACAGAACTGGCTCAAAGCTAAGAGACAGAGGGTAGTGGTGGAGAGTGGTTGTTTGGACTTGATAGGGGAAATAGACACGGTCTTTTGCCTGGGTTGGGTTGTCCAGAACTAGAGAGCATAGGTTTAAGGTGAGAGGAGAAAAATTTAAAAGGGACCTAAGGGGTTAACTTTTTTTCACGCAGAAGGTGTTGCATGTATGGATCAAGCTGTCAGAAGAAGTGGTGGAGGCTGGTACAATCGCAACATTTAAAAGGCATCTGGATGGGTATATGAATAGAAAAGGTTTAGAGGGGTATGGGCCACATACTGGCAAATGGAACGAGATTAATTTAGGATACCTGATCAGCATGGATGAGTTGGACTGAATGCATTCCATACTGCACATCTCTATGATTCTATCTGCATTGTTCCACAACCATCTTTTTGGCTATGAACCTTTCCCCTCCACTCCAGTGAACTCAGGCGTAAACTCTGTGTAACTACTTATATTTAAATTTAGCACAATTGTATCTCAGCCATGTTCTTCACTCTCAAACTGCATGCTAAATTCTATCATGTTAAGGTCACTGTTCCCTGTTGACGTCATGCTCTGAATCTGTTATATTAGTCAGGGGTAATGTGGAGTATTAGGTTTGGGGATGGGTCGGTTTGGGATATTCTTCAAAAGCACGGTATCGACTTGTTGGACCAAATTGCCTGGTTCCACACTGTAGGGATTCTATGATATGATTAAACACGTTTAATTATACATTACCAGATCCAAAATAGCCTGAACCCAGGTTAGGTCCACATCATCTAGGAATCTGTAAATACAGTTTAGTTTCTTCTTGGTGCCTCTGTTTCCAATTTGATTTTCCCAGTCTGTATGAGCATAGAGTCATAGAGAGTCATAGAGATGTACAGCATGGAAGCAGACCCTTGGGTCCAACCCGTCCATGCTGACCAGATATCCCAACCCAACCTCGTCCCACCTGCCAGCATCTGGCCCATATCTCTCAAAACCCTTCCTATTCATATACCCATCCAAATGCCTCTTAAATGTTGTAATTGTACCAGCCTCCACCACATCCTCTGGCAGCTCATTCCATACACGTACCACCCTCTGCATGAAAAGGTTGCCCCTTAGGTCCCTTTTATATCATTCCCGTCTCACCCTAAACCTATGCCCTCTAGTTCTGGACTCCCCAACCCCAGGGAAAAGACTTTGTCTATTTACCCTATCCAAGCCCCTCATAATTTTGTAAACCTCTATAAGGTCACCCCTCAGCCTCCGATGCTCTAGGGAAAACAGCCCCAGCCTGTTCAGCCTCTCCCTGTAGCTCAAATCCTCCAACCCTGACAACATTCTTGTAAATCATTTTTGAACCCTTTCAAGTTTCACAACATCTTTCAGATAGGAAGGAGACCAGAATTGCATGCAATATTCCAACAGTGGTCTAACCAATGTCCTGTACAGCTGCAACATGACCTCCCAACTCCTGTACTCAATACTCTGACCAATAAAGGAAAGCATACCAAACACCTCCTTCACTGTCCCATCTACCTGTGACTCCACTTTCAAGGAGCTATGAACCTTCTCTCCAAGGTCTCTTTGTTCAGCAACACTCCCTAGGACCTTACCATTAAGTATACAAGTCCTGCTAAGATTTGCTTTCCCGAAATGCAGCACCTCACATTTATTTGAATTAAACTCCATCTGCCTCTTCTCAGCCCATTGGCCCATCTGGTCAAGGTCCTATTGTAATCTGAGGTAATCCTCTTCACTGCCCACTACACCTCCAATTTTTTGGTGTCATCTGCAAACTTACTAACTATACCTCTTATGCTCACATCCAAATCATTTATGTAAATGACAAAAAGTAGAGGACCCAGCATTTATCTTTGTAGCACTCCACTGGTCACAGGCCTCCAGTCTGAAAAACAACCTTCCACCACCACCCTCTGTCTTCTACTTTTGAACCAGTTCTGTATCCAAATGGCTAGTTCTCCTTGTATTCCGTGAGATCTAACCTTGCTAATCAGTCTCCCATGGGGAACCTTGTCGAATGCCTTCCTGAAGTCCATAAAGATCACCTCTACTGCTCTGCCCTCATCAATCCTCTTTGTTACTTCAAAAAACTCAATCAAGTTTATGAGACATGATTTCCCACGCACAAAGCCATGTTGACTATCCCGAATCAGTCCTTGCCTTTCCAAATATATGTACATCCTGTCCCTCAGGATTCCCTCCAACAGCTTGCCCACCACCGAGGTCAGGCTCACTGGTCTATAGTTCCCTGGCTTGTCTTTACCACCCTTCTTAAACAGTGGCACCTTGTTTGCCAACCTCTAGTCTTCCGGCACCTCACCTGTGACTATCGATGATACAAATATCTCAGCAAGAGGCCCAGCAATCATTTCTCTCGCTTCCCACAGAGTTCTTGGGTACACCTGATCAGGTCCTGGGGATTTATCCACCTTTTCAAGACATCCAGCACTTCCTCCTCTGTAATCTGGACATTTTGCAAGATGTCACCATCTATTTCCCTACAGTCTATATCTTCCATATCCTTTTCCACAGTAAATACTGATGCAAAATACTCATTTAGTATCTCCCCCAACTCCTGCGGCTCCACACAAAGACCACCTTGCTGATCTTTGAGGGGCCCTATTCTCTCCCTAGTTACCCTTTTTTCCTTCATGTATTTGTAAAAACCCTTTGGATTCTCCTTAATTCTATTTGCCAAAGCTATCTCATGTCCCCGTTTTGCCCTCCTGATTTCACTCTTAGGTATACTCCTACTGCCTTTATACTCTTCTAAGGATTCACTTGATTTATCCTGTCTATACCTGACATATGCTTCCTTCTTTTTCTTAACCAAACCCTCTATTTCTTTATTCATCCAGCATTCCCTATACCTCTCAGCCTTTCCTTTCACCCTAACAGTAATATACTTTTTCTGGATTCTCGCTATCTCATTTCTGAAGGCTTCCCATTTTCCAGCCGTCCCTTTACTTGCGAACATCTGCCTCCAATCAGCTTTTGAAAGTTTTTCTGGATTAGTGGTGCTGGAAGAGCACAGCAGTTCAGGCAGCATCCAAAGTGCAGCGAAATTGACATTTCGGGCAAAAGTCCTTCATCAGGAATAAAGGCAGTGAACCTGAAGCGTGGAGAGATAAGCTAGAGGAGGGTTGGGGTGGGGAGAAAGTAGCATAGAGTACAATAGGTGAGTGGAGGAGGGGATGAAGGTGATAGGTCAGGGAGGAGAGGGTTGAGTGGATGGGTGGAAAAGAAGATAGGCAGGTAGGACAAGTTATAGGGACAGTGCTGAGCTGGAAGTTTGGAACTCGGGTGAGGTGGGGGAAGGGGAAATGAGAAAACTGTTGAAATCCACATTGATGCCCTAGGGTTGAAGTGTTCAGAGGCGGAAGATAAGACGTTCTTCCTCCAGGCGTCTGGTGGTGAGGGAGCGGCGGTGAAGGAGGCCCAGGACCTCCATATCCTCAGCAGAGTGGGAGGGGGAGTTGAAATGTTGGGCCACGGGGCGGTGTGGTTGATTGGTGCGGGTGTCCTGGAGATGTTCCCTAAAGCACTCTGCTAGGAGGCGCCCAGTCTCCCCAATGTAGAGGAGACCGCATCGGGAGCATCTCGATACAATAAATGATATTAGTGAATGTGCAGGTAAAACTTTGATGGATGTGGAAGGCTCCTTTAGGGCCTTGGATGGAGGTGAGGGAGGAGGTGTGGGCATAGGTTTTGCATTTCCTGCGGTGGCAGGGGAAAGTGCCAGGATGGGAGGGTGGGTTGTAGGACGGCCTGGACCTGACCAGGTAGTCATGGAGGGAACGGTCTTTGCGGAAGGCGGAAAGGGGTGGGGAGGGAAATATATCACTGGTGGTGGGGTCCGTTTGGAGGTGGCGGAAATGTCGGCAGATGATTTGGTTCATGCGAAGGTAGGTAGGGTGGAAGGTGAGCACCAGGGCCGTTCTGTCCTTGTTACGGTTGGAAGGGTGGGGTCCGAGAGCGGAGGTGTGGGATGTGGACTAGATGCGTTGGAGGGCATCTTTAACCATGTGGGAAGGGAAATTGCGATCTCTAAAGAAGGAGGCCATCTGGTGTGTTCTATGGTGGAGCTGGTCCTCCTGGGAGCAGATATGGCGGAGGCGGAGGAATTGGGAATACGGGATGGCATTTTTGCAAGAGGTAGGGTGGGAAGAGGTGTAATCCAGGTAGCTGTGGGAGTCGGTGAGTTTGTAAAAAATGTCAGTGTCAAGTTGGTCGTCATTAATGGAGATGGAGAGGTCCAGGAAGGAGAGGGAGGTGTCAGAGATGGTCCAGGTAAATTTAAGGTCAGGGTGGAATGTGTTGGTGAAGTTGATGAATTGCTCAACCTCCTCGCGGGAGCATGAGGTGACGCCAATGCAGTCATCAATGTAGCGGAGGAAGAGGTGGGGAGTGGTGCCGGTGTAATTACGGAAGATCAACTGTTCTACGTAGCCAACAAAGAGACAGGCATAGCTGGGGCCCATACGTGTGCCCATGGCTACCCCTTTGGTCTGGAGGAAGTGGGAGGATTCAAAGGAGAAATTGTTAAGGGTAAGTCAAAGGAGAAATTGTTAGTTTGAAAGTTTTTTGCCTAATACTGTCAAAATTGGCCTTCCTCCAATTTAGAACTTCAACTTTTAGACCTGGTCTATCTTTTTTCATCAGTATTTTAAAATGAATAGGAATTATGGTCGCTGGCCCCAAAGTGCTCCCCCACTGACACGTCAGTCACCTGCCCTGCCCTATTTCCCAAGAGTAGGTCAAGTTTTGCACCTTCTCTAGTAGGTACATCGACATACTGAATCAGAAAATTGTTTTGTACACACTTAAGAAATTCCTCTCCATCTAAACCTTTAACACTATGGCAAGCCCAGTCAATATTTGGAAAGTTAAAATCCCCTATGATAACCACCCTATTATTCTTACAGATAGCTGAGATCTCCTTCCAATTTTGTTTCTCAAGCCATCTGTGATGTATTCACTTTTTCATATACCCTCATCACCTCCTGCTCTATTCGTTGTCCGACAGAGCAGTGACTGCTCCTGCCAGTATCATCATCCCCTCACATTTATTGCCTGCACCCATACAGATTCTACATCATCAGATTTAAGATCACTTTCTAAAAACAAAATCATGAAATGTGGGGGGTCACTGGGCGGGCCAGCATTCATTGCCCATCCCTAATTGCCCAGAGGGCAGTTAAGAGTCAACCACATTGCTGTGGGTCTGGAATCACATGTCGGCCAGACCAAGTAAGGACAACAGATTTCTTTCCCTCAAGGATATTGTTGAAACCAGATGAGTTTTTACAACATTCGCGAGTGGTTACGTGTTCGCCATTTTAGCCAACTTTTTATTCCAGATTTTTATTGAATTTAAATGTCACTATCCCACATTGGGATTCAAACTCATAGTCCCCAGAACTTCGACCTGGGGTTCTGGTATATTAATCCAGTGACATTACCAATATGCCACCACCTCCCATTATTTTTTGCTATCATACGTATTTATCTTGTACCAACAAAGCCTCTCCATCAACCTTCCTTCCCTTCCTATCTGCCCCTCCAGTAAGTCACATGCACCTGAACACCTGATTATTTAGCTCCTTATCACCATAATGGTGATAGCCTAATAGCCATGAACCACGATTTGTACTGTTAATTAATTTTATTTTCTTTTGATTAGAATGTAAATTTATGTAGAGAGCCATTAATTTTGCATTTTTACCATTTTTGTTCCAATTCGGACCCTTCTTGCTCCTGTGTTGTATACTTGTGGACAATCCCTCTCTGGGTATCATTATCAGTCCAGCTGCCTTGCAATGCTTCTGAATCCTTCAGCTTTGTAAGCCTACATATCCAAAAGTGTGGTGCTGGAAAAGCAGAGACAGTCAGGCAGCATCTGAGGCAGCATCTATGTTTCAAGCATAAGCTCTTCATCAGGACCACATTTGGTGGGGGATATGTCGGCTTGGAGAAAGTGTGGACTGCACATGATGGAGATCAGAGTCAAAAGTGTGTAGTATTGGCAAAGCGCAGCAGGCCAGGAAGCATCTGAGAAGCAGGAGAGTCGGTGTTTCAAACATAAACTCTTCATCAGGGCTACATCCACAGACAATCATAAGTCTAACACCTTGTTTACAAATTCCAAACTTTAGCCTTTTCATTTACTCTGGTTTTCATTATCTGTCGAGCATTTTCAAATGCTTGCTGGCCAACTCTCAAACTTTAATTAGGTTTTCTAGGAAACTTGTCACATAGATTTGGATGTGTCATCCTGAAGTTCAACACAATTAAGAGTCAATACCGTGGGTCTTTTGTGTGCCTGTGAAACTCTGCAAAGTAAACTATAGAAAATGGAGTCTCACTGGAAGGGACGTATATATTCTTTGTGGTATCTCTGGATATGTTTAAAGTGAAATTTGGTCACTTCTTGCAAGTGTTGTTTATATTTATAAATATATTAATAAAATGTGATCTGATGCTGTCATGCAATTCAATGCACCCTGGTGTTATATCCTCAGATTCCAGTGTTCACTAAACCAATAGCACATGATAAATTCAATCAAGACTCCTGAATATTGCTTTCTTTCACACTACAAAGCCCTCTCGCAGAAATATCAAGCAATCTTCATGTAAACAAAACTGTGTAGTTTGGATACTGCTGTAATTAAAGATGACCGAGTAATGCTCATTCCATTCCCAGGGTAGAATTCTTTCAATCCATGAAATCTCATTATCTATCTTGCAGTTCTCTAGCAGACAATCCTTCCTTAATCTTGTTTTGATCCATGCTTTTAATGAGATCAACATTAATATAATGAAAAAATACAGTAGAAGCTTTATTATGTCATAGATCAAAGCGCTTGTCTGAACAGACTAACCTCCCTTGCAACAGTTGAATATTTCTAGTGTGGATGAACCGATCATAGAGGTTTTGTAACATATTCTGTCTCTGTGAAGTGTTGTTGACTGATGTTTCTATCATTTTTAAATATATTCTAAGCTGAGCAGCTGACCTTGATTTGATTCACTGGAAAGGAATCAATCTCCCCAACCATATGAGGCCTGGCTTCTTTTTTTCAGCTTCACAATCAGCAGGATTTGCACAGACTCCACTGCTGATGAGTTTGATTTCTATCAATACCGATGACAATGTTATTGTCTTCTATAGTGTGAAAGTTGATTTTAAGAACAGGAAGATGTGTGCTAGTACTTCCCTGAATAAGACCCAATGCGCAGCCAAGGCCACCTCCAAATGGTAGTCAGTGCTTGAAAAGGCTGGAGTATCTAAGACCTACCTCTCATTTGATGGAAGAGATACTGAATGCAAGACTGCAATTACATATACGTTCTATCTGCAATACTGGACTTTCCCTCCATCATAAGGTCAGAATTGGGAATGTTCAGCAATGATTGCACAATGTTGAGCACCATTTGCGACTCCATAATACTCTTCAATTGCGCAGTGTCTCAAATATCTTTCCCAAGCCATTTTTAATTGTTACTAAATTGCCTCCCAGAATGGTGCACTTTGCACAATCATAACCACTGGGCATTGTTGAATCTAAGTTCTGTGCACTTTCTTCCATATAAGACCATAAGAAGTAGGAGCAGACATGGGCAATTCAGCCAATCCAGTCTGGTTTGCTGTTCAGTGAGATCATAACTGATCTGATAATCTTCAATTCCATTTTCCTGTCTTTTCCCTTTAACCCTTAATTGCCTTACTAATTAAAAATCTGTCCATATCAGCCTTGATTATTCTCAGCAACCCAGTCTTGACAGATTCACAACCTTTAGAGAGGAGCAATTCCTCCTCTGTGTCTGAAATGTGAAATCCCAAATTCTGAGATTTACGCTCTCCCACTAGAGGAAACCCCTCTCCAAAGAGTATTCTATGTTTCAGTAAGGTCAACTCTCATTCTTTTCAATTCCAATGAGTATAGGTCCAACTTACTTAACCTCTCCTAATCAAACAGTTTCTCCATACCCAGGATCAGCTGAGTGAACCTTCTCTGTACTGCCTCCAATGCCAATATATCCTTCCTTAGATAAGGACTTAAGCATGAGTAGACCCCTGTTTTAATGTTTGTGAGCTGGTATTCAGAGATTGCTTAGCTATTTCTTTAAGAATATTGAGTAATGTCTTCCCTGCAATTTCTCTTTTTCCAAGTAAATAACCCATCTGAATTGGTCAAATGTATTATGCTCTGTATTAGTTTAGCTGTATTTTTCATTATCGTTCTCTAATACATACCAAGGAATTGTACATAATCTCCAGTTTTAGCTGTATCAGTGACTTCTGCAGACTCGTTCTCACATTTTCTTTTAACTTGCAGGCTTTTGTTTGGCTAGTCAGCACAAGATCAAATTACATTTCCTTCCAGCTTAATGATTTAATTCTCTAAATTGTCTCTGTTCATCGTAGATAACACATCTGTGTAAATGAAGCAATCCTGTAGCTTTATGTACTACCATTCTCCAAATAAAAAAACTGGATAATTGTATTCTCCCATGAAAAATGCTTCTTAAAAAGGTGGTTTCCTTTCTTAATTTTTCTTTTTCTATCTAAAATAGACAATAGGCCATTTGGCCCTTTGAGCCAGCACCACCATTCATTATGATCATGGCTGATCATCCACAATCAGTATCCTGTTCCTGCCTTATCCCCATAAACCTTGATTCTACTATCTTTAAGAGCTCTATCCATCTCTTTCTTGAAAGTATCCAGAGACTTGGCTTCCACAGCCTTCTGGGGCAGAGCATTCCATAAGTCCACCACTCTCCAGGTGAAGAAGTTTCTCCTCAACTCTGTTTTAAAAGGCCTACACCTTATTTTTAAGCTGTGTCCTCTGGTTCTGGACTAACCCATCAGTGGAACACGCTTCCTGCCTTCAGAGGGTCCAATCCTTTAATAATCTTATGTCTCAATCAGATCCCCTCTCAGTCTTCTAAACTCAAGTGTATACAAGCCCAGTTGCTCCAATCTTTCAACATACGATAGTCCTGCCATTCTGGGAAGTGACCCCATGAACATACGCTGCACTTCCTCAATAACCAGAATGTCCTTCCTCAAATTTGGAGACTAAAACTCCACACAATACTCCAGGTACAGACTCACCAGGGCCCTGTACAGCTGCAGAAGGACCTCTTTGCTCCTATATTTAATTCATCTTGTTATGAAGGCCAACATGCCATGAGCTTTCTTCACTGCTTGCTATACCTGCATGTTTGCTTTCATTCACTGATGTACAAGAACACCTAGATCTTGTTGTACTTCCCCTTTACCTAACTTGACTCTATTTAGGTAGTAATCTGCCTTCCTGTTCTTGCCACCAAAGTGGATAACCACACATTTCTCCACATTAAACTGCATCTGCCACGCATCCGTTCAGTCACCTAGCCTGCGCAAGTCACCCTGTATTCTCATAACATGCTCCTCACATTTCACCCTGCCACCCAGCTTTGTGTCATCAGCACATTTGCTAATATTACTTTTAATACCTTCGTCTATTATCATTTAATGTATATTGTAACCAGCTGCGGTCCCAGCGCCGAACCTTGTGGTACCCCACTGGTCACTGCCTGCCATTTTGAAAGGGACCTGTTTATCACTACTCTGCTTCCTGTCAGCCAGCCAATTTTCAGTCTGAGTCAGTATTTTGCCCCCAATACCATGTGCCCTAATTTTGCTCACTAATCTACTATGTGGCTTTCTGGAAGTCCAGATACACTACGTCCACTGGCTCTCCCTTGTCCATCTTCATAGTTACATCCTCAAAAAAAATTCCAGAAGATTAGTCAAGCACGATTTCCTCTTCGTAGATCCATGCTGACTCTGACCTATCCTGTTTCTGCTATCTAAATGAGTTGTAATTTCATCTTTTATAATTGACTCCAGCATCTTTCCCACCACTGACGTCAGGCTAACCGGTCTGTAATTCCCTGTTTTCTCTCAGCCTCCTTTCTTGAAAAGTGGGACAACATTAGCCACCCTGCAATCCACAGGAACTGATCCTGAATCTATAGAATACTGGAAAATAATTACCAATGCGTCCACGCTTTCTAGAGCCAGCTCCTTAAGTACCCTGGGATGCAGACCATCAGGTCCTGGGGACTTATCAGCCTTCAGACCTAACAGTCTATCCAATATGATTTCCTGCCTAATATAAATTCCCTTCAGTTCATCCATTGCCCTTGGTCCTTCAGCCACTATTACATCCTGGGAGATTCCTTTTGTCTTCCCCAATGAAGACACATCCAAAGTATTATTCAACTCTTCTGCCATTTCCTTGTTCCCCACATTAAATTCACCCATTTGTGTCTTCAAGGGCCCAATTTTAGTCTTAACTATTTGTTTTCTTTTCATATAAAAAAAGCTTTTGCTATCCTTTTTATTTTTGGCCAGTTTGCCTTCATACTTCATTTTTCTCTGCGTATTCCCTTTTTAGTTATCCTTTGTTGCTCTTTAAACATTTCCCAGTCCTCCGGCTTCCAGCTCATCTTTGCTATATTATACTTCTTCTCTTTTAAAACCAATAATTACCCACTTCTATTTGTTTCCTCTTTAAGCCTCACTCTTGGCTGCATTAACCAAGATGTTTGCACCTTTCTGTGGATGCTGTGCCCATATTTGACATACTGCTGCTCAGGCTGTTCCTATCCATTCTGAAAATCCTCTCCTATGGCAACTAAGAAACTAAATATCTGATATGCATCGACTGATTTGTGGAGTTTGTCTTTATATTTGGAGAATTTGCGCCATTTTGCAGTACCCAAAGACAAAATTTTATTGTTTATGTTATGATCCCTGTTAATATCACTGGACCAATCAGATCCAAGACTGAAATCTGGTTTGTTGCACCTTTATTTTGATTTGTTTCAGTTTCAACAAAGTGTTCTTTTGCAGAAACATGACTCTGCAATGCTCCAGATTTTGTGTCAATAGCAAAACAGAAGTTTATTAACAAAAGAAATTAAGATAAAATTGAGTCAATCAGTCTATCTACTCAAAGAATGATTTGTAAACACAAAGTGAAAGTGTAATCTCATTAATCCCAGAACACACCTTTATAAATTGAAAAGAAAAACAACTTTTGTATATCCAAAACACACCCTGGTGTATAGCCAAAAACACACCCTGTATTGTACCCAAAATCACCACACTATGTGACTTTAATTTATCGACTGAAACTGCAGATCTGTTTTCTGGATCTATCGTACACCAGAGCTTAAATGTACTAAGCTTTAAGTGACCTCCTCAGGGCTTTATGCCAACACTTCTAGTCTGGGACTATCACTAATTTTTTTCTCTCTAAGACAACCTAGCTGACCATATCCTTCCCTTCGAGGCAACACTATTCTGTACAGCTGTCTTCATCCAAGGATTTCATCGGAAGTTTAAAAATTAGAAATCAAACTAAAACAAATTCTCTCTAAGTTATGGCTCTTTCCCTTAAGCTTAAAATCAAATTCCAGAAATCTCTAGCAAACCTTGAGACCTCATTGCTGGTTGCAAAACAATCTAAGATAAACAAAAGTCCATTTGTGATGCACAGAAATCCATCAATTCTAAAGCTAGGCCTCAAAATTATTCTTTTTTAAAATCACCATGACTACAGAAATAATTATGAGTTAATTGCTAACTTCAGACATGTACAACCCACATTACCACCTTAAAAACAAATCCCAAACATATAATAAGTGATACTTAAAATTATGTAAATCATAGTGTATATCACTTTTGATGTAATGCTAAGACATGTAAGATTTGCTGTTTCTTGGCATTAACTTGCCTGCACAATGGCAAATTATATCTGACTGCCTTACTCACACTCGCAAGTTGTGGACTTACCATTTTGTTTTGACCATGATTTGGATATGTACTGATTGTAAGTGACAGCCAGGTGGACCTCTTAGAATATGTGTTCCCTGTTTGGGGCTGTTAATATGGTCCAATCAGGGAACCTGGCTGACAGATGATAACAGGAATGTCAGACATCCTGTTCACTCTGAAAGCTGGCTCTGAGGGAGCTGGATCAGTGTCAAGGACCTTCCACATGTAAATAACGTGTGACGTGGTGATGGGATAGCAGCCTCTGTTGAGTTATTTCAGAATGCATAATTTTTTCAGCCATTTTTATGCAATATTTAATGCTGCATATTCTAATGCCATCTGTCAGAGATGCCACATTGAGACTGTATTCTTATGGTTCAGGTAAATGAGAAAGATTCCATGCTAGTAAGGCCACAAGGAAAGTACTTGTTCTTATTTCTGGAGAGGTAGAGTTGAAAAGGTGGAAAGCTAGGCTCAACCTGTATCGAATGGCCATCAATGTGATTGCATTCTCTTCCCAAAATACTAGACTCTGAAGACAGATCTTTGGCTTATTGTCTGCTGATCCTTCATCCTGAACTTTTTCCTTTGTTAAATATGGTTTGCCATTGTGTTCCACTCTTGGACAGAATGAGGAGGCAGGTCATACAGTAATAGAGGTGTACAGCATGGAAACAGACCCTCGGTCAAAGTCTTCCAAGCCAACCAGATATCCTAATTGTCCCAAGTCTGCCTCTATAATAAAATGGAAATCAGAAAGAGAAACAAAATCTGGAGAAACACTTGGCAAATCTGACAGCATCTATGGGGAGAAAGCAAAGTTAACATTGAGTCTATTGACACTTCTGGAATCACTTTACTTGCAATGTTAACCTGCTTTCTCTCCTCAGATGCTGCCAGATCTGTTGAGTTGCGTTAGCAATTTCTGTTTTTGTTCCGAGTCTAGTCTGCACATTGAGACCGACTCTGTAGGTGTCATTCTGATTCATAGGGTAGCCAGCTGAGCTAAACTCCCAAGATAGTCGCCAAGAAATCTAAAAGGGAATTTGAATATTTTGCTGTTTCTGTTTGGACGAGGTATTTTGTCAACGGACTTCGATATTTTCCAGCTTATTGGTGAGGCGTCTTCTGGAGTAGTATGTGCAGTTCTGGTTGCCCTGTTATAGAAAGGATGTTATTAAACTAGAGAGGATTGAAAAAAAGATTTACCTGGATGTTGCCAGGAATGGAGAGTTGAAGATGTAAAAATACACTGGATAGATTGGGACTTTATTCACTGGAGTGTAAGTGGTTGCGAAGTGACTATTAAGGTTTATAAAATCATAAAGGGAATGACAAAAGTTTTTCTTCCGTAGAGTGTGGGAGTAAAAGGCTAGGGGATTTTTTTTTAAAGTGAGAGGAAAAATATTTATAAAGGACATGAGGGGCAACATTTTTATACACAATGGTTCATTTGTGGAATGAACTGCCAGAGAAAATGATGGAAGGTTTGGAGAGATATGGGCCAGGTATAGGCAGGATGGGACTAGTTTAGTTTGAGAACATATACTGTGTGGTATGGCTGGACTGAAGGGTCTGATTCCACGGTGTATGACTCTATTACTCTAATAGACCCTTGGTGGTAGAAATCAGTGTTAGTAGTGCAGGAGTGTCCTTTTGGCTACGATTGTTTAAAAAATGGAACCAAGAATGGGCAATTCTACTCAGCTGGGTGATAGAGGAGGATGTTGTGGTCAGCTATGATAAAAGCTGTCAAAAGATCAGGAAGGGTTGGATGAGGTGGGATAGTTTACCATGAACACAGTCACAAAAAATATCAGTTGTGTCTTTGATAGTAGCAGTTATGGAACTGTGGTGAAGGTGGATGTCTGGTTGAAAGGATTTAAATATGGAATTGTGGGCAAGATGGCCATGGATTTGGGAGCTAATGTCATGATCAAGGTTTTATTAGGAGGGGAGGGAAATTGAAATGAGCTGATAGTTAGAAAGAGCAGAAGGTTGTTATAAAAATGTGCTTATATTAAATATTGAGCCTAATCCATCACCTAGAAACAGGAATTGGATTTTAAAAAGGCTAACATGGTCTCAACTTTCATCAAGATGGGTGACATTAATTTGCATTACCACACCTATTCCACAATGAACTGAATGGAGATTACATGGCAAGTCTGCAAAATTAATCAAAGATAAGTTAGCTTGGTGAACCCAATGGTATTTGTTCTCACCATTGTTGGGTTGGGTTTAGGATTTTATTCATCAGTAAGTAAGCAGTGGAATATTCTATTCTACCACAGTGCTGAGAATGGACAATTCTGTTAAATCCAAACAAATGCATGGATTTTTGCTCTTAATCTCTTCACCCTTCTCCTGCAGGGAGGGTTGTTAAAATGACAGTGGCAGGTTCTCTCTCTCTCTCTCTTCCGCTCTCGTTCCTCACTGCCCCCCCCCCCCCCCCCCCCCCTTCCTTCCTGAGGCCTGACCTGCTGCGATTTGGAACATATGCTGGAATTCTGAGCAAATTTAACAATGAAATAGCTGCTCCCTTGTTGTTCAATGACATGCAGTGGTCAGGTTCTCGTCTTGACGAAAAAAGGTGAAGTCCTGCTTCAGAAACTTGTGCATGTCTAGACTGACAGGGTAGTGTAATACTGACAGTGCTGCATTGTCGGAATTGCTGTCTTTCTGATCAGATACAAAACTGAAGTTGTGTCTGTCCTCTTAGGTGAACAGAAAAGATTCCATGACACTAATTTGAAAGAAAAACCACGGAATTCTTCCTGATGTCTAGGTCAATATTGATCATGTTTCGGCACACAATTGGTTGCAGAACATGGGCTACCAGTGGATCAAATGTTGTCTCACCTTATTCAGGACCACTGTAGTAATGAGGAGAGGACAGCTGGCCCTGAACAAAGGCTATGTAATGAACAGCCGTTCAAATTCTACAGAACAACTTAGCAAAAATTACATTTAACTGTTTGACTATATCGTGAAGTCACTGCATGTCTTCTGTTCTTGTATCACTAAGTGTGACATACATTAATAAGTCGGAAATCATTCTGCAGTCAGTAATGGCATTGATTTTGTTTTGTTTTCTAGAGAGAAGTCAAGACAGTGTGATTTTGGTACTCTCTGATTCTAACTCAACCCAGGATGTCTTCACTGATGCAGCCAGTTCCCAGGACAGCAGCAGGAAGATTCAATCTGGGAAAGGCAGCCCCTCATCATCATCGACCGTGGAAGCTACTGTCTTGTCAATGGAGAGCCATGGAAAACTGGAGGAAGAGGATTTAGTAGCTCGAGGTTCTTCTGAAGGTTGTAAAAGAGGCAGTGTAGAGATCACAGAAGCCATAGATGCTTTAGCTTTGAGATTAGCAGAGCGCACAGCTCACAGAATGCCTACAGAAGCAGCTGTACTGTCCAGGGACAACTATCGGAAATTGGAGGAAGAGGACTCGGTGGGTCGCATCTGTTCTGAACTTTGCAGAGGAAGTAGTGTGGAAATCACTGAAGGAATAGACGCATTGGCTTTGAGATTGGCAGAACAAGCAGGAGCAAAATTGCATACAGAGTTGCAGTGTCAAACTGCCACCATTAATGCTACTAATGTCACTCCCACCAGGGCCATCTCCTCATCTCTATGTGACTCAAAAAAGAAAACAGCTGATCCTTCAGGAGAGATGAAAGATACCTACAGATTGGAGGATCTCCCTCAGAGCTTGCCAGGAGAGGAGAGGGAGCAGCGGCGAGTGCTGATTGAACAGTGTATTAGAGCATTACATCTGTGCCTCAGTCGATTCCCTCAGCACTATAAGAGTCTCTACAGACTGGCATATCTGTACATATACAGTAAAACACACAAGGTAAGTAGCTGTCATTTCTCTTCCTTTTAGAAAATCATATTCAGTTTTATAAATAATAGTTCATATAAATATAAATTTAAGGTGATCAGCTTTGAGGAAAACTTTGTAGATGATGGGAGGATAGTGAAGCTAATATGACAAAGGATAAGATTATAAACCATTGATTTTGGTGGTGGATGGGGAGAGGAATTTCACCTTTGGAACTGTTAGTGACTAATCTTGTGATATTTACCTTTAAAGGTGTGCAAATTCTATCACTGTCTTGGCAGTGCCAATTCCAAAACTCACCATTTTGAAAAGAACAAATGTTATTGCTTCTGCAGTATTTTATCAAGAGTAATTGCTGTCATCCTTTTCAAAGCAAATAAGTTGTGACAGAGATAAGGGGTTAAATTCAGATATCAGTCCTTTTGGGATGATTTGAATAAATGGAACATGGTTCTACAGGGGAGTGGAACACAGCCTTGTCAGTGGTTGCTGAGTTTTGCTCTCTCGGTGTAATATTTCAACAGTGATAGTCTCTCCCCTAACCCAGATTTGTGATGTTGATTTTAAAATTGAGACAGCCCAGCAGAGTTAGTCAGCAGAGGGAGCAGTGAGTGTTGAACATAGTGTTATGAGCAATGGAGTGCACATAATGCAACCAGAAAAAAATGCAGCACACATGGAAGAGGCCATTTAGACTGTTGGTTTTCAATTGGAGTGATCAGCACTAATCAGATTCTCCTGACTTTTCCCTTGATCTCTCTGTTACTGCTTGTTATAAAACATTCTGAGGTTATTTTGATGAAAGTGTGAAATAACCTGCTGAACAGGTGATCGGACAGGCCTGATTGAAAGTTTGGTTTTAGCGCATAGTTTTTGATTCGTTTTCCATTGCCTGGAGATGTGACAACAGACACCAGCAATGGCGCACTGAAATGTTGATCAGACATCCATGAGATGTTGTGGGCCATCAGCAACATGAGAATTGTATTTAACTACAATCTGTGTACATCATAGTCTGATTATTCCAAAGAGACTAACCCTGATCAAGTGAGGAATGTAAGAGATCATCATCAGTTATGACACAAGACCACGCACCTGTTAAACAGTGCAAACAGCAAACCGTAGGCAGAGCTAAGTGACCCCGCAATCAATGGACAAGCTGAAAATTCTATGTCCGTTTGGGGTACAATGGTGGGAATTGGAATAGCTAATATGTGGAGGCTGTTCAAAAATATACCCATCCTCAGTGGAGGAAGCCCAGCACGTCAGTGTGAAAGATCGAGGCTGAAGAATTTGCAATCTCCTTCAGTCAGAAATGCTGAGTGGATGACCCACCTTGGCTCTGTCATAGGCCTCAATCTTGAGGCAATTCAATTCTCTCCAAGCTTTGTGAAAAGATTGTCTTTGCTACGTCGACCATGGGCCTGAACAGTAATCTGGCTATAGTACATAAAACTTGCATTCAGTAACTAGTCACTTCCTTAGCCAAGTATTCCACTACAGCTACAAGTCTGTAGCTACAAGTCTACAAGTCTTCCAGCTAATGTGGAAAGTTGTCCTTGTGTGGTATGTCCATGAAATGCAGGATAAATCTAATTCAGTCAAATGCTATTTCATTATTCGGCTCTCTAAAGTACAAAAGTGATGGAAGGTATCATTGTTCATGCTGTCTAGTAGCACTTATTCATCAGCACTTGGCTTCTTGCTACTGCTCTGTTTGCTTCTCCCCTGAATCACTCTGTGCCAGACTTTGCTGCAGAAGCAGTGATAATGTCACCACTGATGGTGACTGTCTTTCAGTTTCCATTGTAGCACTTGTTTTTCAGAAATTGTAAATGAAGCCTAGGTGAAGGAGACACTTAGTTTTTACAGATATTTGTGTATTTGCGCTGGTTCTAAGTCTCTAGATCCCCTGACAATGAGCACTTTGCCATATTGTTAAGGTGATCATTTTTAACTGAGTTACCTTTCTGTTCAGTAGCTGAGGAGCATTTGGATGCTTCCACAAAAGTTTTCCTCACTTGCACCATTCTGTTGAGATTCGGTGTATGTCTTATTTTATCAGAATTGTACTGTGATTCCTGTGTCATAAGTGTTTACTGTATCAACATAAAGTTAAATTCTAGCCTCATCAATTTATATCCTTTAACTCCTGTAGACTTGTATCCACTCTTCGACCTTTTGTGTTAACTGTGTTGCTTTTCCTTCAGACCTATGCTTTTTCTTTATCCTAGTCAGTTTATACTTGGCTTGGTTGGCAGTATTCTCACCTCTGAATTAACAGGCTGTATGTTCCAGCCCCACGCCAGGACTTGAGCATGTAACCTATGCTAACAGTTGCAGTTGTGAGAGAGTGCTATTATATTGTCGCGGGTCTTGCAAGCAACACAACCAAAAGCAGCACACACATCATTCACCTCATTTGCTGTTTCTGCAGTCTGGTGTACAAATTGTTTGTCTATACAGCAGTTACCTGAAGTCAACAATAATTAATTGGTTGAAAAATGCTTTGGGATATTTCAGTCAGAGGTGGTTGATGCCATTTTAACAAAAGGTTATCTAATGATTTTAAAAAGTTAAAGACGTTGTTTTAGTTGCAATTGCATGACAAATATTGGAAAACAAAAATTCAGCTGCCTTTTATTAATACCCTTCATATTTATCCCCTCCTTTTTCCCCCTTTCAGCAAAGGATCCTTAAGATCAGTGTTTCTTTCTGTGAATGTCACCATTTGTAATTGCAATCCGAAGTATCACCTTGAAATGCTTCTGTATTCAGTGGAATATCATCTGAAGATTGTGGTCAACTCTTCGCAGTATTTTCCTTCACTTTTGCAGTTTTTCCTACATTGTATCATTGCATAAACTCCCTTAAGGTTTTGCTTGGTATATTTCCTCTTATACAGAGCATTCCTCTAATTCACTTGCCAGTGTAAATCCTCTTCCAATCTCACTGGTCACTTTTTCACTTGGTCTGCACTGGTGTATATTCTTGTTCCTTATCAAAATAATTTCTGGCTGAATTTCCTTGCAGTTCCTATATAATCCTCTTTCTATATAGAGCATCGAACATTACAATGCAGTAAAAGCCCTTCGGCCCTCGATGTTGCGCCGATGTTGCGCCGACCTGTGGAACCAATCTGAAGCCCATCTAACCTACACAATTCCATTCTCGTCCATATGCTAAGGCAATGACCATTTAAATACCCTTAAAGTTAGCGAGTCTACTACTGTTGCAGACAGTGCGTTCCACACCCCTTACTCATCTAAGTAAAGAAACTACCTCTAACATCTATCACTCCTCAGTTTAAAGTTATGTCCCCTCATGCTAGCCATCGCCATCCGAGCAAAAAGACTCTCACTGTCCAACCTATCTAACCTTCTGATTATCTTTTGTTTCAATGAAGTCACCTCTCAACCTTCTCTCTAACGATGATGGCCTCAAGTCCCTCGGTCTTTTCTAGTAAGACCTTCCCTCCATACCAGGCAACATCCTATAAATCTCCTCTGAACCCTTTCAAAGCTTCCACATTCTTCTTATAATGCGGTGGCCAGAACTGTACTTAAAACTCCAAATATGGCCTTATCAGAGTTTTGTACAGCTGCAGCATGACCTCATGGTTCCGAAATTCAATCCCGCTACCAATAAAAGCTCACACACTGTATCCCTTCTTAACACCCCGAGCAATCGGAGTGGCAACTTTCAGGAATCTGTGTCTGGACACAGATCTCTCTGCTTATCTACGCTACCAAGAATCTTGCATTATCCCACTACTCTGCATTCCTGTTACTCCTTCCAAAGTGAACCACAATCTCACTTTTCTACATTAAACTCCATTTGCCACCACTGAGCCCAGCTCTGGAGCTTATATATGTCTCTCTGTAACCTACAATATCTTTTTTCACTATCCACAACTCCACCGACCTTAGTGTCATCCGCAAATTTGCTAACACATCCTTCTACACCCTTATCCAGGTCATTTATGAAAATGACAAACAGTAGTGGTCCAAAACAGGTCCTTGCGATACACCACTAGTAACTGAGCTCCAGGATGAACATTTCCCTCCCAACCCCCACCCTCTGCCTTCTTTCAGCTAGCCAATTTCTGATCCAAACTGCTAAATCACTCTCAATCCAATGCCTCCATATTTTGTGCAATAGCCTACTGCAGTAACCTTATCAAATGCCTTACTGAAATTCATATACACCACATCAACTGCTTTACCCTCATCCACGTGTTTGGTCACCATCTCAAAGAACTCAATAAGGGTTGTGAGGCTTGACCTATCCTTCACAAAACTGTGTTGACTATCCCTAATCAACTTATTCCTTTCTAGATGATTATAAATCCTATCTCTTATAACCTTTCCTAACACTTTGTTAGCACTGTTGCCTTGCAGCGCCAGAGACCCGGGTTCAATTCCGTCAGTGTGGAGTTTGCACATTCTCCCCGTGTCTGCATAGGTTTCTTCCGGGTCTCCGATTTCCTCCCACAGGCCAAAGATGTGCAGGTTAGGTGAATTGGCCATGCTAAATTGCCCGTAGTGTTAGGTGTAGGGGTAAATGTAGGGGAATGGGTCTGGGTGGATTGCTCTTCGGAGGGTCGGTGTGGACTTGTTGGGCCGATGGACCTGTTTCCATACTGTAAGCAATCACCTAATCTAATCTAAACCGAAGTAAGGCTCACAGGTTTATAATTTCCCGGGTTGTCTCTACTCCCTTACTTGAATAAGGGAACAACATTTGCTATCCTTCAGTCTTCTGGCACTATTCCTGTAGACAATGACGACATAAAGATTAAAGCCAAAGGCTCTGCAGTCTCCTCCCTGGCTTCGCAGCGAATCCCAGGATAAATCCCATCTGGCCCAAGGGACTTACCTGTTTTACACTTTTCAGAATTGCTAAAACCTCCTCCTTATGCACCTCAATTCCATCTCTGTCAATATTCACACTAGAAAAAGACAAAAAGTTTTTATTTAGCACTTCCCCTTCCTCCTCTGACTCCATGCACAGCTTCCCATTATTATGCTTGATTGGCCCTAAACGACAGTCATCATTCTTTTATTCCACATATACCTACAGAAAGCCTTAGGGGTTTCCTTGATCCTATCTGCCAACAACTTCTCATGTCCCCTCCTGGTTCTTCTTAACTCTTGTCTTTACGTCTTTCCTGGCTAACTTTTAACTTTCAAGTGCCCTAACTGAGCCATCACACCTCATCCTAATATAAGCCGTCGCCTTCTTGACAAGTGATTCAACTTGCTTAGTAAACCATGGCTCCCATGCTTGACAACTTCCTCCTTGTCTGACC